>NW_013665628.1:1418788-1441832 GCF_000517525.1 Limulus polyphemus
AAGGCAGTTAACTTTTATCTGTTAATTAGATTTTAATGCTCATTAACCATCTCACCAACCCCCTTATATCAGCCACAGTGAATCTTGAAAGCTGATTTTTTTGTTTTGTATAACAATTCCAAGAAATACTTAACTTTTAATACATTTTAATATTACTTATAAAATGTAAAAAATCCAAAACATTGTAAAATAAATAAGCTATGAAAATTTAAATTTTAAAATTTTATTTTACATTGCAAACCAAATTTTATACCCAAATGAAAATATTTATTAACCTTATTCTTCAATTTTTATTCCAATACCCATATTTTTCAGTTTATTTTACATAAATATATATATATATATATACACACACACACACACACATATATAAGTATGATTCAACTTTATTTTTGAAGTTTTTTTTTTAATTCTTCTAAAATTATATCTAATTTTATAATTTTTTCCTTTTGGAAGTTGGAAGTAATTTGTCGACCTTTATAAGAAAACCTACTTTAAATATTTTTTTGTTTATTTACCATATTTGCCCGAATATAATATGCACCCAATTTTGAAAGGTTAATTGAAGAAAATTAGTTGTTTTTTTTCACATCAATTGTACATAACATATTGAATAGATTCTAAGCACAGTAAACAACTATCGATGTAATAAACATTTCTGGAAATCTTTCATCTTATTATTATTCCCACAGCACTTCATCATCCATCCCATCCATTGCATTGAATATGCAACATTTTTTCAAACCTTTAATGATTTTTAGTAGTAGCTTCTAGTAAAATGCTTAACAAAATTGAATGTGCACGAATATAATGCACAGTCAATTGTTCGGGAAGTACTTGTAGGAAAATAGTGTGCATTATATTTGGGTAAATACAGTATTATACACACTGTACTTTGTTATTCAATTTCCAGAAAAATCTATATACCATTCATTTAATTATCTTAATATAAGTAGCATTTAGATTCACAATTTTAACATTTAAATTTGTTGCTTTTTTGAGCTTTACCTTTCACAAAAAGTCAAATGCTATACACATATTCAAATTTACAGACAAGTATGTCTGAAGCAAAAAAAGATATACTGTATATTATTTCCCCACAAGGAGCAGAAGGCCACCTGGAGGGGTCACCTGTTTTAACCTCTCACACACACCACTATACAGTAGTGTTTTGTCTGTCAGTCAGTCAGTAGACACTAAAATGGTGTCCATATAAGGGATGCTTAATATTGTAAATTGTACTATCATGACATCAATAAAATGTGTGCATGCCATGAATCATGAGAAGAATTATGCACTTTGTAAGCTACAACACAGCATGACATATGAACTTCAAAAGCAAGAAATAAAAATATTTGTTACTTTTAATTTTGGTTTTACTTACTCTTGAAACTAGAACACTTTTGGGGACCCTGTGGATGTACATCTAGTATTTTCACAAGTTTTTAACATCCATGATATATATAACAATTTAGTCATTAAAAATAAGGATAACATTTGAAAGCACATAGAGAAAAAAACAGTAAGTGTAACACAGTCTCTCCAGCCACAGGTTACATAGTGGTGTTTGTAACTCAATAATTGTAATGAAGATCAAATTACTGAATTTAAACTTGATGCCTGGAGGCTGTTGTAGCTACAGCACAAATATCATGACAATAAATTTAATTGCAGTGAACTCGCCAAAAGCATAATTAAAACATTAAAGAGATTAAAAGGACGTATTGCAGGTTATTTACAAACCAAAATATAATTTTAAGCAATAATTTTAAAATAACTAGCCTGATATATGATTCACAAACTTCTCACAAATCAGGATATAAACATTCGTAGATTTATTTCATTGATTTAATCTTAAAATTTTAACACAGAATCATTTAAATACTATATTGGTGTCTTTGTTCTTGTTCTTTTTGTTTATTTTTTGTGTATTGTGAAACATGCTGTTTATTTATGTAATCATGCAAATGTACTAAAAAAAAGATACAATTAGAAGACAAAACCTTTGTATTATTATTATTATTACATCCAAGTTTGAGGGCTGGGCATGTCCCATTGACTTTGTTTTAGACTTCATAGCAAAAGATCCAAGGTTTGTGCCATGATATGATCATGCTCCACATTGCTCCGGAGGAAGGATGTCATAAGCATATCAGTCAGTCCCACTATTTGTAGACAGCAGTCCTCTTGAATCATTGCCCTCTAGATTATTTCTGGTCAATAGTTAAGAATTAGAGATGGCTATACCTGAACTTTGAAATTTCTGACCTGGTTGTTTAGCCCATGAGTTGTAAAAGGTGCTATTAAAGTTCAAAATACAGAATATACAAATCCCAGTTTTAGACAATACTTATACACCGGGAAATAAAAATATCACTGTTGCTCTACTTTTTTCTTAGTGCAAAAGAAAAGCTAAAAGTTAAATTGGGATCTTGAAAGAGACGAAGTTCAATCAGAAAACTAGTAATGCTAATAATAGTTTGAATCCTCAAGAGGCAGAACTCCATTCCAGACTGTTCCACCCAGATTTAACCCATGAATAAAATATATTGAATACCTCTCATTAGTGTGCTGAGTGTGTCCTAGTGATTATTATGCTCATATCTGAATCCGAGGTACGAATACCACGATCAGTAATCACTAGGACAAACAGCCGCCCGGAAGGAGGCGTTTCTGCCAAGATAACAGCTACTTTGTTAAAATTTGAACTGAGAACGGGTTTATTTTGCTCTAAACAAATGTATAGTCTTTGAATAACAGCAACAAAAAAATCAATAAACATGGGTTTTTTAAGTTAATTACAATTGTTGTTTTTTTGTAATTCCAAAAACAAATTTCGTTTTATAAGTTCCAGCGTTTCCAAGGTTACGCTAATTGTCACACATATATAAAAAAACACAAAACTCTTACTTGAAAAACAAATTCTAATTTTATATTATATAAAATAAATATAATAAGACCTTTACCTCCAGAAAATTAATTTTATTACAGCTCGATATTTCGCTTTATGCTTTTTCAGAATATATTCGATTATAATATTGTAAGATAAGCCTCATGACAAAGTCGTAAAGCTAAGTATTAATGAGATTTAAATAAAAACACTATCTTGAGATAGAGTTCATGTTGTATTTATTTCAAATTCCATGTTTAATAATAAACTTCAGTTAACGTTAAAAAATAATGTAATTTGATTTTGGTATATACAAGTTATAAATACACATTTTAAGGATTTTAGATTTCATTCAAATTTTTCATTTAAACGTAAGTATTGCTAATCACAAGTATATCTCATTTTAGTTTTTATTAAATTCTCTGTAATATAATGTGGTCCAATGGTACGGTGTTTTAGTGCTGCAAGTCAAATCAAATTAAGAAACCCCCGTTAACATAATTAGTTTATGAGAATAAAGATTCGAGATAAATATCTATTATTTTGTTTTAGATCTTTCGCTCAAAGCTTCACAAGAGTTACTATATAAGTATTATTCTCCTTGATTTTGAATTAGCAGACTAGGGATAATTCAAGTAATCAACATCACCCACCACCAATGTTCCCTCTAATTTTTTCAATCCGCGGAAAAGATTTTTTTTCATATGCACCAGTATTTTTTGTTTGGGGGGGGGGGGTATTTTCGGACCATCAACCCTAGTGGATCATTAGGCCGCTTTGCAATGCTACCAGTTGGTAGCTTTAGGCCAGACATTCCCGACCTGGGGTATACATACCCCCAGGGGTACATTTGCACTTCTAAGGGGGTACATAGGGGTCTAAGGATATAACCATGGTTTACACTTTACATGGTGTATTAATCTACATTCAGACAAAGAGAGCAAAGTGGCTCACATAAATATACGCTTTTTAGACAAAAAGTTGTGATCATGGTGAACGTTGTGTGTGTTATTGCAGTGCTACATTATAACTCATGTTTTCAATAAGTAATGTAGAACATAAGCAATACGGAACACCCTTGTTACAAATCAGCTGATAAACTAGGGATCAGCCAACTGGGCAAGCTCCTCCCTCCATTAGTACTTTGGGAAAGAATGCCCAAGAGGTACAGAGGACAAAAAGGTTGAGAATCCCTGCTTTAGGCCTATCGACTGCCAGGGTCATTAAGACCTATAACGTGTTGAGACTCTTCACCATTACTGAGGGTGTGCGAGGCTTGAATAATGAAATGCGCAGCACTTGACTGGTTGTTATGCGGCCGCGCAGTTTAGAGGGAATACTTCTTAGAACCATTAGTTCTTAAAACTACTTTTGTCTTACCAAACAGTGGGATTTGACATTTACTCTTACGTCACATCCACAGCCCCAAATTACGGTTTGAGTCTTAGCTGCAACGAGACGCAACCATGAATCTTCGGATTCACAGTAAGAGCACGCAAAGTATTAGGACACGATCGGCCCTATAAATTAACATTCACATATTACACACCTGAAATTTTATTGGTATGTACATCTAACAATAAATAAATGATAAATACTGTCTACACATAAATATAAACCTAAACATATATACTTAAAACGACTAACGAAAGTGTTAAACCAAATCATTTAAAATCACCCAATAAGCAATATCATTGTGTGTGTGTGTGTGTTTTGCAAGAACATGGAAACCGAAAAGTGTATACTGAGGAATTGCCTTGTTTAAACCCCTTCAATGATCGTGCCTTATGAAATCTATTTGAATACGTGCGTTGTGTCGTAGAATCTACGGCAAAATCATAATCAAATCTTAAAAATACGAAAACAACTTTCAACCTCACCCATAATTTTTAATGTTACCCTAACCACGATCGGGTCGGGATTTAACTTTTTGTTTGTTTTAGAGTAAAGACAAACAGAAGCGTTCTGTCCACCAAAATGAATCGATCCCCGAATTTTAGCATTCTAAGTCCGTAATCCTACCGCTGACCCACTGGAGGACAAGAATGTGATAATTGTCAACATCTTACTTAAGGCTTTTGAAAACACAAATTATGAAACAGCACCAGGACAATTTATTTTCCAATACTATCCTATAGTGACAGGTGGTAATGGTGAGGTCGTTAGACATAAAAGTATGCACCTAATTAACTAACTTCAATTTGTTTTTTTTTTCAGATGACACACTGCACACTTCTCTTTGCATCTCCTTAACACACACCAGCAATCCTTAACTCAGTCGGATCTAATTCGCAGGAAAGAATACAACAAAAAACATAACATTCTAAGTAATGCATTTCTAATTATACTCATATTTTAAGATAGTTATTGCTTGTTATTAGACATAAGGCTACAAAATGGGCTATCTGTGCTGTGCCTAACGCGAGTACCAAAACTCGATTTTTAGCGTTATAAGTCCTCAGACTTATCGCTGAGTCATCGGGAAGCACTACGTACTGTCTTAATTTGACTGCCATCATTAAATATATATACATATATGTTTCACGAACACATCATTAAGCCTCGAAAAAAAATTTATCAGATCCATTTTGAAATTTCACACACTATATGCAATTTCCGAAATTTGTTCCAAAACAATTCATTTTTTTTTCTTCCCTAATCTATATCAGAACAATGCCTGCGGTATAAGGACAATGATGTAATTTTCTTGTCGTTAATGAAAGCAAACACAGCTCGCAATGTACATTTCTTTCATCTTAGTGTCTGCTTTACAAGTGGGGTGTTTTTCAGTTTGTGAATATCGAACGCGTAGTAATTATTTCGTCATCAGGATCTCTTCATCATTATCATTTTGCAAAATGTATATATTACCATAGTCCAAAAAAAAAAAAAACAGTATCACAATATTCTCGTGCCTCGATGCTTATTTCATAACAAAATGGCAGAACACATACGTAATCATGTACCTTTTTTTTATCATCCCTTCACTAATAAAAATATATACTAGCACTCGATATGAGTAACTCGTAACTGGTTTCGATAAAGATACAAAAGGGATGTTTCGTAATACTTTTAGTTCATACACTATTATCAGTACAAGGCACTTGAAATGTGCTGAAGACAAAGAACAGACTTAAACAAAATAATAGCTATAACCCATATTTTAGATTAGGCTATAGCATTTAAAAAGTTTATCTCTTCTAGAGGCTAAATAAGTTTGCTTCAAACTGTTTATTTATTTATTAAATTTATCATTGAAGCTAACGTTCATATCTTTATATCCCCCGTGGGTCAGCACTACGATTATGGAATTATAATGCTAAGATCCGGAGTTCGAATACCCACGGTAGACAGGTTTTGGTTTGGTTGTTTTTAAACGCAAAGCTACACAATGGACTACCTGTGCTGTGCCCACCACGGGTATCAACACCCGATTTTAAGCATGGTAAGTCGGGAGACTAACCGTTGAACCACTAAGGCTTCTTTTTTTTATGTCCACCATGGAGAATCTAGACCGGGATTTTAGGGTTGTAAGTCCATAAACTTACCGCTGAACCACCGGAGGACCGATTGGCAGAATGTAAATATTTCATTATATAGTTTTGCGTTTAACAAAGAGTGAACCTCTTCTCTAATATACGTTCACTGACTTTGCTGCCTAACATGGCCTGGTGGTCAGGGCAATCGACTCCCAGTCTGCGGGTCACGGATTCGAGTTCATACCAAACAAGCTCGCACTTTAAGCTGTGGGGGCGTTATAATGTAACGGTCAATTCCACTATTCTTTGGTAACATAGCTCAAGAGGTGGCGGTTGGTAGTGTAGACTAGCTGCCTTCCCACTACAAAAATTAGAGACGCTAGCGTAGATAGCCCTCGAGAAGGTTTAGCGCGAAATTTAACAAACCTAATATTCGTTGTATAACAAAAAATATACAGTTTAATCAAATAAAGAATATACAGCTTGGATTATTATGCCAATTATGAACTTCTAAAATGAATGATCATAATAATAATAAGTTTTAAGTCTTCGTATTGGCCGATGTATCGCCTTTTATTGTTTTTAATGTCGTTATGCCCTTAAGAAAATAAGCAATCCTAGCAAAATACTTATTTGAATATAAATTATCCTAACCAACCCACCTTATATGGTGGACTCCTAAAGACAGAGGGTAATAATTAAAATTTAACTGTGTTAATATAGAACCAACTGATTTTTGGAAATGTATTTCACGTTTTAAACTTTAAACATATTTTAACTTTCTTAGCCGCGGCATAGCAACTCACAGAATGGCTCTGAGGTCCCCCCCCCCAAGTACAAAGCTTATAACTCTGTCATCTCTAGACCGACTTGAGATATAATTACAGTTTTGGACTCAGGAGGTCAAACCCTTTCGATTGATGTATTTGATCACGCCCAAGGTCTCATAGATTAATTTACTTTAATCCCGCCTACAAGAATTTCCCATCTGAGGGTAGGCTGGTAGAGATGAGTAATAAAATCGAATCGGGTGCGCCCCACGCTTGGTATTGCTGACGTACAAAAATATAGCTAATAAAAAAAAATCTCATAGATTAATTTACTCCAATCCTGCCTAACAGAATTTAAAGTGCCAACTGTGCCGCGGCTATTGAGGATTCCCTCTAGTTATTTGTGTTATAGCATGACTATGTTAAGAGCTTCGCTTATAACTTGGATGAGATTTATGGATAACAACTCCAAACAGCATGCTGTAATAACAAGAGATCCATCCCTGTAAAAAAATGTTTTACTCATGATCTATTGAACAGTCGGTAGGTTAAAATTAGGTGAATAATAACAGAATAAATGCGCTAACATACCTTAAATTATCGTTATGAATATATTTTAATGGAGGAATCTAAAGTGGTTCTCTTTCTTTACGACGAATGAAACGTTGATTATCAAATCCATATTCAAAAGCAAACGAGACTGCTGCGTGTCTTTTGATAATAATGATTTGGGGAATTAAACACAAACACATTGATATAATGTTCACTGCTAAGAAAGCTCAGACTGTATGCTACAACAAAGTTTTCAGATATACCTTACAATAATAACCATATCACACTTTAGCTAATGTCTCAAAAAATAAAACTATAACTATTACACATAATACGATATTATGAGGCTATAAAGGAGAGCATAAAAGACAACTCGGAAAATATAAAGAAGAATATTCCCTAGGTTTCGTCGTCTAAGTTGATAAGACGAAAAATAAGATATTACAAAAGTTTGTGATGTGGAAGTTTAACTTAAAACTGCGTTATCTACTTGCACTTTTAACTACTTAATACACTGAAGATTATCAACGAACATCATGTTTATACTCTCACAGTGTGTTATTCTGGCTTAATACACGAGTTCAACGGTAAGTATAACGTGAAATATTATGCAAGTCTATTATTTGACATTTTTGCTATTTTTATAAACACTTCAATCACTGTATTTGTATTTTAGAGATTAGCAATAGTGTCAGCCATATAATAAACCACAAAACATATGCATGCTTATCGTATATAACAAGTTTAAAACCAAAATAATCTAAATATGTCATGTTACGTGATACAAAAATATTTAGTTAATATACATTAATTTATGCACAATAATTATCTAGTAATATTACGCAGGGGGGGGGGGAGGTAATGAAGATGATCGATACGAGTAAATGTGCATAAACATGGAATTTAAAGGAAAACTCGAGATTATGCTGAAAACGCACGAAACAGAAGCGCCACCTTTCGTCGGGTGTCCCATACGTACTACGACTGCTACACAGGATATCATAAACTGCTGATGTGGACTAACTGAAATGACCTTTACGAATAAAACCTTGTATCACCACAATCACGACACGTGGCCTGTATTGATCTTTCACAAAGCTGGTCTTTTCTTCTTTGACACTTTACTTTTCTATTCCCTTTAGTCTGAAAAATCATCGCTTTTATTTCTCTCTCTCCAAGTACTTTATTTTGTCCTTGTAGTACAACTAATTGCACTTCCTTTGTAATTTTGCTGTCTAAAATATATCTCTGCTCATGCATTAATCGGGACAGTCGACTTCAAAATTTGTCTTAAGTCTTAATTAGCCTTCAAAAAGAATTTATATTGCAGCAGGACCTTATTTTGCATCATAAGCAAGATAATAACCCCTTACTTAACATAGGGGCGTATTTGGTACGCCCGCTATTTCTATCACCAGGGCTCATATGAGCATTTTGTTTGTTGTTAAGCTACATAATGTACTGTCTGTAATGTTTCTACCGCAAGTATTGAATCCCACATTTTAGCGTTATAAGCCCTCAGACTTACCGCTGAGCTACCGTGGGAAACCCATAAGAGCGCACTTTCATGAGGAGTTTTCACATTGAATCCAAGGGCATAGGGTTTGTGGAACTTTTCTTCAATACAATGAACACTAAAAATCAATCAAATTTAAATTTCACATTTCTTTAAATTTCTCAAGATTCACTAATTTCTGGTCGCGAAACGGTTAAGTAATAAATTGTGACAAAACCCTCCTAGCTGGGAATACATTTATCGACTCCTGAACGCCATGAAACGGAAATAAATTTCCAAAAGGAAAATATTACAAAAATCCCAATATAATAAGAATTAAAACATTTAAACGCATATATTATACAGTAGTTGAAACTGAATAATATAAGAAATATATATCAAAATGGAAAGGTGTTCAAAATTAACAAACAAAAAAAATATTAATAGAGAGAACAACGAAATGGACTGGATTTCTAGTATATCTAAATAAGGTACTCAATAAACCCTATTCTACCTTTTCGTATGTTTTAATTGTTATCACTGATGAGAGTACTGAAACAATGGGCTCTATGTGCAACACTGTCTTCAAGTTCATATTTCAATCAAGCTTTGGTGCTGCTAATAGAATAATAAAAGTTGACTTTGGTAGCAAATATCCAATTCCCTGCTCGTCTCAAATTACATTATTGTTTTATTAATAAAAGGCAACTTTTTCAGTTTTTGTTATTCCTCCGTCAGAGGTTGTGTTTTCACCACTGTGTTTGTTTGTCAACAAGATTTCTCGAAAACGGCTGAATGGATTTGGACCAAAGTTGGTATACATTTGGATTATGACCCAACATAGAAATGGTTAGTTTTTGAAGGGTGAAGATCGAAGATCAAAGTCACGGCAAGGACAAAAAATAAAAAAATCCCTATCTGTTAATATTGGGACCGATTTTTCACATTATTTTTGCCCTACAACTCAGTCAGAAATTATCAGATTTTGATGATACTTGGTGGACATATATAAAATATTATTCCTCATTGTCCAGCTGAAACTGCTCCGTGTCCGTTGATAACAACGGGAATACAGACACATTTTCGTATTTTTTTGAAGGTCGAATATAATCAACACTGCGTGGCGGAGGTATGCGCTCTACTGAGTGCCCCCTCTTGTCATATATACGTATATATATGTATTATAATAATACTCAGTTTCTGTCTGTCCTGAACTTCATTTCAACGGATGTAAAACAAAAGTCGAATGTAAGGATACATTAGTAGAACATTTTGTACAACAACATATTAAAAGCTTATCAAAGTTTTTAACAGGGTCTAACGTTAGGTCGTAGATTAACATAATAAGTTTATCTGTTGATAGTATTAAGTAAAGCAAAAAAATAAAAATAAAAACCTACACAAATTACAGTTAATTTATTTTTTTATCGAATATAGGCTTAATTAACTTTAGGCCTAAGACAAGTGGACTTAGACTTCGATGTCTGCGATTAGAATTATTGTGTATTATTCTAGAAATCCTGTATTTAAAGAAGTACTATTCCAATTTGACCACAAATGTTTTGCGGGTCTCTGCTAATATAGAATATATATAATGAACACATAGAGTTGAGTATTCTATTAAAACGTTTTTGAACGTGCAAATCAGTAAGCAACATGACAAACATAGTAGATACAAATTTGCGATAGAAGGGCATGTATCAGAACTACATTTTGACATTGTTTGACGTTTCGTTGGTTGCATGATGCCACCGAAGATTGATTGCTTTTAAAAAAGAGTATGCAACAGCCCTTTCCGACACAAAATAATCATATACTCAGATTATAAAGGTGTTTTCAGATCGTGTATTAAGAATACGAGAATATCAATCATACTTAATAGTATTGGAAAACAAAGGAATATGGATTAATTGGGGGAACCAGAGACATATAGAAAGATATCTACAACAAGTCGTAAACCAGCCATAGTAAGAAAAGTGCGGCATTTTGTAACAGGTGAGAACCCACGAAAGTCGTCCAAGTGTCTCAGGAAACAGTATGCAACATAATCAACAATAATTTCCGTCTGGAAAAGGAACACAAGTCATTTGTACACAAGTTGGTTATATGACATAACCATTCAACAGTCGCAAACCACAAGCAGTTGGAGAATGACACGCGTATTCATGTCATTCACAAAATACCGACTAAGTCGATGGATCCAGCGCCTACGAAATTTAGTGCAATCGGACTGATGACATTGGCGCTGGAAAAACCGTCGTCATCATACAACAGATTATGGAAAGGTTACACGGGTGAGTGATGTGCTTTGGATGTAGCAGCCTTATGATGGAATCCTTTGCAATGAAAACTGCATTTTAGATACACTGTCAAGACGCACGGTCGTCAGACAGAGCAATACCATACGTGGAGACATAGACTGTCACGACGTGGCGAGGCTCTGAAAATTGTTTTAATATAACGTATTCAATCTTTGTTAAGCGATTTTAATTTCGATTTCTCCATTACTAAATTCTATATTAATATGACAGTTTATTACCAATACTGTCAGGATTAGATATTGCTTTTCTAAAAACTCAGCACAGTAAGAAAACAATAATTTCTATAACAGATACGAATATTCAAGAAGCTGACGTAAGCTATATATATATATATATAAATAAAATTCCCTATACAGATGTTAAACAATGCAACATTACACCCCTGTTATAATATACAGTTAGGGCAATGATGAAAAGTTTTTTGGCTGAAGATCCTTAAGTTAATAAAGCACACGGCACAGAAACTATCCAATTATTTCGCTTAATATCGAACCGCACGTACCTGAAAGAAAACGGTATAAAGTAAATGTTCACAAATCCATGGGCTCGCCGACTTTTTCTATACAGTTGAATATTTCTAAGTGTGGTACGTCGCTTATCAAAAAGTACAAGTCATTTCTGTCTATAATGGTGTTCGGAAAGACAAACTGGGACTTGTACTAAACTCTAACCATGCAGAATAACTATATTATATAAATATATAAAGTCTTATCACGTTTAGGTGTGTACATGTGATGTAATGTTTCCAATACCATTTGCACGTGATAATAGCACACACGCACCGCTTATCAAGTGAATGTCCACTTCACATCAAAAGAACGCAAGTATAGACACATAGATCTGTTGATAAATGTTATCTGTAGTTACAACACAGAGTAGATAGAAATGCTTTAGTTTCACAAAAGTGACAAAGCAGCGAAGATAACACGGAAAAATTTCGTGACAATTAAGGCAAACTGGCTACATGCTTTTTCAATTTTCAATGGCACACATAACTTAGATGCGAAGACTGATATAACTATGTGTTCTACGAGATCAAAGTACACTAAAACATAGGTGTTAACTTAAAAACATGGATGACTGTTAAAACGTATTGCATGCGAGGTATGTCACATTTTGTACAGATATTTTACAAAAGCACCAAAAAAATGAATGGATGACACATACAGCAACAGTAACTAAATATAAACAAGATTATACAGATATATGACAATCTGTTTGAAGATTTGTTTGTTTTGAATTAAGCACAAAGCTACACAACGGGCTATCTGTGCTCTGCCCACCACGGGTATCGAAACCCGGTTTCTAGCGTTGTAAGTCCGCAACAATACCGCTGTGCCACTGGGGGGACTGGTTAAAGAATTATGATTACGAGAAACTTTTAGCCTGTAATATTAGTTGCAGCGTGAAATAAAAATAGATCACAGACAATAACTGTAATGGGCTTTTAATTTCTTAATTATCGCAACATATATATATATATTCAAGAAAAAATTGGAAGATTTTGATAAGGCTACACCACTACTTGAAAAATAAAACGAAAACTTTCACTTAGATAGTACAGAAACACAAAGTTGTATATTATGTATAAAAATAAGTGTTTGCATTAATTTCTAATAAAATTACATTAAAGAAAAAATATGCGAAAGTATCTTCAATTTCTTCATGACAAAAAAATACGTTAAATTATACTCTCAACAACAGGTGATTCCAATGTCTAAAGTGTTACCCTGTAAGTGTCAGCATTCACTAAAAAAGCTCATTCTAACTATATAATTCCAATTAAACCTTGAATTAAGCTATGAAATGCTTGTTTCTGTAACGTTTTTATTGCACTTTACAGATATTTATCACAACACCACATGCCCCCCAGTAGCACAGCGGTATGTCTGTGGACTTACAACGCTAGAATCCGGGTTTTGATACCCGTGGTTAGCAGAGCACAGATAGCCCATTGTGTAGCTTTGTGCTTAATTTCAAACAAACAAACACAACACCACTCAACCTTCTGTCGACAGGTGTGGTAGGAATTATAAAGTTTTCATCGATGTAGGTTTTAGTTTTCTTATGAGTTTTTATGGCATTACGCCTTTCTAGACAGTATATTATATATGATTACCTTTATTAACTTATGATTTACTTCTTCATTTTTATCCTTGTAGCTAGTTAGCTTACTTCTGATCGAATGTTATTAAACAAATACAGAAACTGATCACTTGAGCGATCTATTGGACAAACACTTATTTTTGAGAGTTTATAATCTTCTGAACAGCATTAAACTTCTAAACGTCAACATAATCATATCTTATACAGTAAAAATAACGAATTTCGAGTAAGTAACAGAAGTAAACAATATTTTCTTTCACATAAATACATGTAGTAGTTTTTCTCTATTAAAGGTTGATGCTTTGAAATTATTCACCAGGGGGCTGGTATTTTGTACTTTTAAGCTAAACGACTCTTTTATGCAACTGAAATACATGGACTAAAGTAACAGGTCAGAGATCCCTGAGGTTTGCTCATAGCCATCTCAAATTTATGGTTACTGATCAGATGGAGAGCAACCATTCAGCAGCACCAACCGTCTACTTGGCTATTCTTAACCGAATGGCGAGATGGTTTGTTTGTTTTATAGCAAAGCCACATTTGGCTATTATTCTGTGTCCACCGCGGAGAATCGTAAGCCGGATTTAGCGTTGAAAGTATATATATTTACCACTGTCCCACCGGGGGACGATGGCGAGATGGACTGTGTAGTTATAGCACCCCACAGCTGAAAGTGTGGAGCGTGTTCAATGGTATGCAGCGGCTCGAACCTTGTACTCTTCGATCTCCAGCCTGACTTGCTAACCATAATATAACCCTACGTCTTCACAAGGAACTATTATATCACATAAGAAACCTCTATATGACTGAACGCAAAACTGATAATTTGACTTAAGGTAATAAAACAACAATTTTTCACTATACATAAATATAATATACAGTTGCAAACAAAATTATTAGCTCTTGTAATACCATAAGTGAAGGCAACAAATTCAGGATGAACATTTAGTAAACTCTAATTACTTTCAATAAAACAAAAGTGTAAAATACATACTTTCAAGAAATTTAACAAATAATTTCTATAAAAAACAAACCCACTTATTAAAGTTATTTCTTTTAATGTAATCGTTGAAGACAAAACTACTGGCATTCCTGCTTTAGTATTTTGTGTGTATCTATTCTGCTTTTAGTACAGTTTCGGTTGTTTATAATTCTCAGTCAGGGTGTTACATCTTGTTCGTGTAATCTGAGCCCATTCTATCTTACAAAGTTCCTTCAGCTCAAACAGATTGAACACACAAGACTTGGCTAGTTTTTTTTTTTTTATCAGTACAAATAATTGCTATTAGTTTGAGATTTAGTGATTGCGAAGGCTATTCTAGAACTTTCATCTTGGATTTCATCAAGAATTCTAGAGTTGACTTAGTGGTATGTTTTGAGTTGTCATTTTGTCAACTTTCATCTTGGATTTCATCAAGAATTCTAGAGTTGATTTAGTGGTATGCTTTGAGTTGTCATGTTGTCAACTTTTATCTTGGATTTTATCAAGAATTCTAGAGTTGACTTAGCGGTATGCTTTGAGTTGTCATGTTGGAAGATAAATCTTTTACCAATCATACTATGAGCAGATGGTATCATTGTACTTTGTATATTTTGATACATGGTTTGGTTTGAATTTTCCATTGATACATGGAATCATTCATTCACTCTTTAATCACATAAACGTATCCAGTCCTTGCACTACTAAAGCATCTCAGTATTAGGATCGAGCCACCTTCTTTGTTTAACTGTAGGCACAAGGTGTTCTTCATTAAAGTCTTTCTTCCCCTCCCTCCAAACATAATGTGGTCCATTTTGGGAGAAAAGTTGTATTTTAATCTCATTGGACCAGATAATTTCGTGGAAGAATGTTCCAGATTTCTGTTCATATTCTTTGGCAAATTTTAGATGGTTTGTTTTATGAATTTTCTTTGAAAGTGGTGTGCAGTGATGTCTACGTGCAAACAACTCTTTCGTACTCAGCAACCCTTGTAAAGTTCTTTGCACTATTATGCCTGATGCTTCTAAGATTACAAGTCCTTGGCTGTAAATGTGGAATATTTCTTACCTGCTTTGACGATTCTCCTTCTTCTTGTACCCGTAATTTTCTTTCGACGTCCCCTTCTTTAAAGTGTTTCAGTTGAATTTGTTATATGGTACTTCTTGATTATTGGTCTTATTGTAGATTTTAGCCCTCCATATTTATTTAATATTGCTCAGGAGCCATTTCCTCTGTTGTAGGCTGTTACGAGTTTTTCTAAGTTGTGAATCCAACTCTTTTGTCTTGACCATCATCTGCATTGTTGGCATACAGTTCTCATTAAATAAACTTTGGCAATCATTAGCTTTTTTTCTGGATATTAACTTAATTTTGTAATGTAGTTTAATTACCGTGCAATAGTTTTTCAATTAACCTATTTTCATTAGTTCTATTACGATTTTTAGACGTTTAATGAAAGATGTCAAACCTTTTACCACGAATAAAATACTCAAAATTGTGTATTTTGTTTTTTGATACATTGATTATTGGGTGCCAAAATTTGTGTCTGCGACTATGTACTGTCTAGATTAAAATGTTGCAGTGAAATTAAAAACAGCAAATATTGAACAATGAAAATATTAAAGTAGCATCTATCAAAATATGACAATACATAATTACCTTTGAAGATGACAATACATAATTATCTTTGAAGATGACAATACATAATTACCATTGAAGATGACGAAACAATTATCATTGCTGTTAGATAAAAATTAAGACGTCTCATTTTTCACTTCCAATCTTTCTATCCACCCAGGTAAAGTCTGTTGTACAAATGTTTAATATAGTATCAAAAAAACCTTTTCACATGTTTTCAGTTAGGTTTCATCAATGTATCAAGTCATCTTTCCTAGTCATTTATAAAAGTAACCATTTACAGGGTACACTCAAAGTGTGAGCATGTTAACCAAAATCAGAGAGTGGGTAAAATACGCTAAAATTTTAAGCCTGTTTACCAAAATATCTGCTCCCTGATGACTCAGCGGTAAGTTTGAGGGTTGATGACGTTAAAAATTGGGTTTCGATACCTGTGAATGGCAGAGCACGGACAGCCCATTGTCTAGCTTTGCGCTTGACAACAAACAAGAAAAAAATCAATATATCTAAACTACTCCATAACTGATCAGCGAAGGATATTTCTCATCAAGATGTCTTTGACTAGTCTGCAGCCAACAAAGAAAGCCGATTGTTAAGACTTTGGTAACACGTCTATCATTCTTTTCTTTATCATTTGACATAAAATTGATATAACAATAATAAAGTTACAGTTCAAACGTCGAAAGCTGGCGGAGTATTTGAAAACAATAGGCCTACAATTCGTGATAAAAATCACGTAAACTGCGGATTTTTTTTTCACATGCTTTTTAATTTGGCTATTCTGGATTCAAAATTAGTAACGTATACAAACAGAATTTCCAACTGCCAAAAAAGTATTTCGTTCAATACTAGAATTTGTCAGTTGGGCTGGACGAGAGACCAAATTTTCTTTAAAACTATATTTATATACACAGCATAATACTTTAAAAGTTGCCCTATTTAGCAACGAAAGCTGGTGAAGCATTTGAAACCAATAGGCATAAAATTAGTGACAAAAATTACGTAATTTGTAGATGTTTATATGCAAAATAAACCGCAATTTTTAAGTATTATGGTATTTCAGAGCAACTTTTGTCTCTTACCGAACGGAAGGTCTTTGGGCATTAACTTGTGGGAGGCAAAATATAGATTTTAAATGCTATTTTTTACACGTCTCTGATTTTAAATCCGCAATGGACAAATTAAGAGGAATGTTGGAAAAAATATCTGCAATTTATGTGATTTTAATGGCTAATTTTAAGCCCACTGGTATATCGTTTTACATTCAAAAGGCAAGACCAACAATAAAACCATCTTGATATAAATGTAATTTTATCCGACCTTTTTAAATCAAATTGCAATAAATGACTTTGATGTTATATAATGATGTCACGTTGATGTTTTGTTTTTAATTTTGTGCTAAGCCGTCCCTAACGTTGAATTAATATACAAGAGGGAAGGCAGCTGGTCAACAACACACACACCCACTACTAACTCTTTGGCGACTCTAGTATGACCGAATAGTCGGATTTGATTACCATTCTTATAACGCATCCAGAGCGTACTGGGAGTGTTTTTATAGCCATGAGAAGTGAATCATGAACCTTCCAATTCAGAGTCGAAACACTAGTTATAGGCCATACCCGGCTCGTTTAAACATGTCATCTATATACATGTAAGTGCTAGTTACTTAACAATGTTAATCTTGGAGATTGTTATATATGATTGAGATCCCTCGAGATGACGACATTTTGGCTGTCAGTTATTTTTTCGTTACTTTTCTCAACACTTTCATTATCATAAGCACTTATATACCCCTCCCCCTTTCTAGATAAATGCTATAAGAATATACACGGAGCACGCTATATAACCTACATTTTGCCTAGAAAAGTATAATATTAACCACATTATGACTAATGTGAATTTGGAATTTTTACCACCATTTCTACCCAAACTTCCTAAAGTTTACCAGTGTCAAGTTTCAGACACGTAGAAAAAATATTAAATCTCTTTCATGCATCTAATGATGATGCCAGGTAAACCTGGTGAAACTTTGTGTGTACTATAAACGAAAGTTTTACTATGTACAACCGATAGAAAATTGTGTAAGGTTAACATTTATTCCAAAAATAACCTGACTTACTTAGAATATTTCTAAGTAAAAAAAAGATATTAATTGGATATTAAATAAAAACAAAATTGCGAGAACTGAAATTTCAACCGTCTTCACTCACTGCGCCCTCTCTGTCATTATAAGATGATGCTTCAGTTCAGTGACATATCAAGACGAACTGTTCTATGGGTATTGTTAACACTTTCATTTCCACATTTTTAGATTAACATTTCTCTCAGTCTAGATTTATTTACATGCTCTATACTATAGCAACAAGGCAAACAAACGCAAGCCTAATTTAGTATTAATAATTTAGTAAAAAATTTCAAAATCTAACTGAATTGATTAAAGTTAACTCTTTTAATTAAATATTAGAAAGAACTATGTTTTTAAAATTCACAAAAGTTTTTATCGGTTGTACAGAGTAAAACCAATAAATGCAGCGTAGTAGGAATATTCTATTGTGCCTAGCACAGTGATTCTCAACCGGGCGTCGCGATACGCGCAGTTATGAACCGCCACGGGTCGGGACAACTGTGACTGCCCTAAATTAACGAATCATTAACTGCTTACATGAGCCTTTACTATTATGCCAACTACCTAAGTGTCAAATACCTTGAGATGCAAAAGGTTGAGAAACCATGGCAGACAATTTAAGTAGTAAATTAGTTAGTCTGTTCATTAACTATTTAGACACTGACGTCTGAGAAAGACGGCGAATTGGAAGAACAGTGTAAGGCCCGATTCTATGAAGCAAAATACCCAACTTCACTTTCTCAGAAAATATATCAAAAAGATAAGAATAATATGGTTTACTTATTCAAGCTTTTATACCTTTCATTCTCACCGACTGTATATGAAATATTAATATTCTTCTTAATGTTTTATAAATATTCTACTTATTTTCGAGCTATTTTGAGAATACAATTGTTAAGTTCGATTGATTTGCTTAGTTTGTGAAATGATTTTCAGGTCGTTGATCCTAGGCTACGATTGGATCTGCTTGCGCTGATACTATAGCATCGAGCAACGATTAGCAGTATTGATCTCCTGCATATTAAGATGAACTCATTAAATTGGGGACTTGGTGTAAAAACATTATACATAATAATAATAAATAATTGACTGAATTAAAATAGTTTATTTAAAGAATAATCAAATAACATACATCCTAAAAAATGGCCGTATGTTGCTTCTGACTATTTCCTACGTGTAAACGGTGGTTCGAAAATAAGCCCGGCGCCATGTTACCTGTAATGCATACTGACTAACATGAGGGAGAAGGACTCCATAATTGGAGAGGGGAGAGCCAGTGCTTTTGCTGTTGCTAAAAACTCCTCTAACATGTAACCATTATCTCGTATATCTTGAGTTCTTTACTTAAGTAATAAAGCCTAGTATGTTGTTAGGTTTAATCATATACCCAACACCGATAGATGGTAATCCGAAAAGCTAACAATACTCTGGGTCTATATCTGCAATAAATTTGATGACACTTGGATTGTGTTTCATTAAGAATGGAAAAACAAAATGAGTTCAAGGCTTCAAATTACAATTGTTGTTATATAAATGTGACAAAAAATATGTATGTCACATTACGAAATCCAGGAAAGTTAAAGAGAAAACATGACTATAATAGTTCTTCTAATGCTCATAATTATATTTCATTTAAAAACAGCAACATGTTTTTACAGGAGATGGGGTGTCCCCATAGGACGGTCCTCCCCAAATCTGATCTGGATCCATATTGGGAAACATTTTTATAATGGAGGTAAAGAGCATTTTCTCAGCTTGTTGATAATAACTGTGTAAAAAGTAATCGGATTAGGACCGAATTTCAGGCGCACATTGAAACCAGAAATCCAAAAATTTGCTGTGAGACGAGGGTCTGCAATCTTTCCGATTGCTCTGGTTTAGAGACTGTTTTACTTAATCCAGAGGCAATAACTCACGATAGAAAAGTTGCTATAGATGAGCCGCTGGCAATAAAAACTATTAAACAATGTTTACAAAATAGCAAAAATCGGACAAGTGAGTTTGCGTGTGTGTGTATATTGGAGGGGAGCAAAAGACGAGCCCACCAATAAATGCAGAGTGCCGGGCTTTACGGTGCTTTTGAAGATGTAATGGAAGTTGAAAACAACGGAAAACTATCAAAATACTCACGTTTTGTTTTGAGACATTTCGGCACGATTTCTAAGAATTGTTTGTTATTAAGCACAAAGCTGCACAAATGGCTATCTGTGCTTTGCCCACCACGGGTATCGAAAGCCGGTTTCTAAGAGAAAGACTTAAAAACCTTATTACATTAAGAGACGTTTTTTTAAAAAAAAGAGGACGTGCTTATTCCACCAGATATGCACCAAACCTTGGTGGGAAGAGTTAGTGACAGATTGTGAATAATTCCAATGATTTCAAATGTGCTTTTGGCAATTACTTAACTTAGCGCTATCATATTAAAGTTGAGTTTACAGATGAAAATTTATAACAAATATTCCAACTGCTTACAAAAGGGGGAAAAACTGTTGTTTTCCTTTGATATACAATGAAATGTTATTACGCTTTTTTGTTTACTATTGTTACGTGCTCCATAAATATATCGCTAACAATGATGTACGCACAAGCTATTAATGCTTAATCTTCACTGTTTGTTTCGGTGCAAAGCTACAAAATGGGCTATCTGCGCTCTGTTCACTGTGGGGAATCGTACCCCAGTTTTTAGCACTGTAACTCAGTAAACTTGCTACTGACCCTGCGAAGGACATCTTGGCTGTACATATGATTTAAACTCTTTATCTGCGAATACTTATACTTTTACCTAATTTGTTCAACCCCCCCCCCCCCTCCTTCATCATATGGTTTGTCTTCAAAGTATGTTGCTTGGAATATATCCTCAGCTAGTCAATGAGGCTTTCTTTGCCATGAGCTTATAAATTTATTTTTGTGACTGGTTATTATAAACTTACTAAACAACAATTTAATTTTAATCAATAAAAGAGACAGTAGAGAACCAATTTCATAATCCCATGTCACTATTATGTATTGAACTATGAACAAGGCCTATACAAAACTATTCAGAAAAGGACAAACTTTGCCATTAATACAAAATCAATTTAATTATAATTGTATTCTACAAGATAACATCTCTTACATAAGCCCTTGAAATAAATTGATAAGGAGAATTACCTTAGAAATGTTGTCTTTGAGTGTACTCGGCTTAGCTATTCAGGGGTAAAGTTGTAATGATAAAACTTCGAATTAAATATTTAAGCAACGTTTCTAAGCAAACGCCCTTCTTTAGGCCTAACATGTTATACCAATTCTGACAGGTTAGTTACAAATAATCCAACAGGCATGGTATATTAGTAATAGAAATCATTTATACAACAGAATATTTTCTCGCATCCTTTTTAATTTGTACACTTAAAATTTCAAACCAGAAATGAGTAAAAATGGCACTTTAGATCTATATTTGATTCCCACCAGACCTTTTTTTGTATTAAATCGTAATTCGGAAAATCCAAAGATTTTGTTTGTTATTAGGCACAAGGCTATGAAATGGGCTATCCGTGTTGTGCCCACTGCGAGTATCGAAGCCCGATTTTTAGCGTAATAAGCCCTTACCGCTGAGCCAACGAGGTGCAAGTTCCAAAGAACACACGCATAAATATCGTGTATTGATATTCAAAAATAGGATTAGAAATGCAAGTAGAAATAATAACAACGTTCGACAGAGTTAACGAATTATTCTAGAAAATGAACTAAAATTGAATGCCCTAAAAGCATTAAACATTAAAGGATAGTATAATTATTGAAACAAATACATTTTGAAAAACACAAGGTTTAGGCGATAAGAAAGTAAAAAAAGTACTCAGTAAGTTAATTGAAGCATGTAGGAAATTACACAAAGTGAATAAAATAATTTCCTACAATTTAAATGTAAGGTAAAGAAACACCTATATCTGAAAATATTGGATCGCAGAAAGAAAAATATTGCGTATACAACTGTCACTTCGTTTAGATAACTGAAATATTGCACTGCTTGGAATTGCTTTGGTTTCCGCTAAGATCGATTAATACCACAAGATGTTTGTGTTACATTATACGAGGCTATATTAAAAAAGGCTCTTTGCTTTTTTTATTTGTTTTCTGTCAGACAAAAGAGGAGCAGATAAAAGAAGTCAATCAAGAAACCCTCTCCAACCTAGTCGGCCTTTTACGGATAGTTTTCGCAAATATACAATTATTGGCCAATAAAAAAAGACCTACAAGTTAAAATGTCGTATAGGAATGTGAGCCTAAAACTCACATATCTATAAATGGAACACTAAATACTCTATGATATAATTATCTGAAACGACGTTACATCAGATTCGTGAAGCCATAAAGCTTCACTACGGCAGAAATGATATATATGTAAGTGTATACTAACACATGCATATATTCAACCCGTAGGAATATATGGTACTTCATTGGTAAACTTGTTTGTGCTTTGATTAAGTATTAACCCTGGCTGAGTCAGTATAAATCATTTGACTCATTCACATTCAAATTCGATAACAAGGAACCCACTTTGAGACTAATAATGCTTGGAGACGGCTTGAATGGGTAATTAAGAAAACTTTAATATAAGTTTAACATAACAGCAAATGTACAACGTTTCGACAAGGTTTTGTCATCATCAGGTCGAAACGTTGTACATTTGCTGTTATGTTAAACTTA
>NW_013665628.1:1442775-1461318 GCF_000517525.1 Limulus polyphemus
TAACATAACAGCAAATGTACAACGTTTCGACAAGGTTTTGTCATCATCGAGTCGAAACGTTGTACATTTGCTGTTATGTTAAACTTGTATTAAAGTTTTTCTTAATTACCCATTCAAGCCGTCTCCAAACATTATCATTCACATTCAGTTAAAGTGTACTAGAATTAAATAGGTAGATAGTTATCAGTCAGCTAATAGCTTTTAAAAACCACAGGTGAAAGAAAGGGGAGTAAAAACCCTAAGAAGAAATAAATTAAACGTATTTATTATACGGAAATGGAATTGTTAAGTAGCATGGTAACTTACAGTTACATCACCTTCTTTTAAACTTGAGTAACTAAAATCACTTTCATACACTGTCCCTACTTATCCACATGCACATGGTTAATCATTCCACCAGACAATAACAAAATATAATTTAATTATAACTAAGATCGCGAGTGTCCAATTTTTGGTGGTAACTCTGAACAACAGCAAATCCGCTAGACCAGTTTCTTGTATGAGATTTAGTGTTCGATCTCTTTACTTCGAAAAACGCAAAGAAACTATCAAAATGTTGTTTAGTTGCTGAAGAAAAGCCATCCATACACAAGGCCACTTCTGCTCGAGGTCATTCAATTTTTATCTTGATTTACAGGTAAGGATGGCCTACAGCATATTGACGACATCTAGAACAGTCTTTGCACATGGTAAAAACAACAACGGATGTTCTTCAACAATTTGTTATGCCTTTAGTAGGTTGAGGTCTGATCAATCATATCTAAGTCTGTCAGTTACTTAACGATCTAAAACAATGAAAGCTGTTACAATGAGAAGAACAAAGTATCTTATTATTACTATGTCTTCGGCTTCAAAGTTCTCAGATCTCTTTTGTTTGTTTGTTTTAAATTTCGCGCAAAGCTACACGAGGGCTATCAGCGCTAACCGTCCCTTATTTTGCAGTGAAAGACTAGAACTCTTCGACTACTCTTTTATCAACGAATAGTGGGATTGACTGTCAAATTATAACAAACACACAGCTGAAAGGGCAAGCATGTTTGGTGGGATGGGATTCGAACACTAACCATCTGGCCGAAGAAATTTAGTGCTTTTTTTATCGTTTGCTGGTTATTGTGATGTCCAAAACAGTCTGTGATTTCTGTACGATTAACTCTCGGTTCTATGGTTAAAAACAAAATAATAATCATTAAAACGTAAAAAATATTACTACAGAAGCTAGACCATGAGCTAAAGTTTTGTCTATAGCTTGGAATTAACAATGCTTTGGAAACAATCTTAACCCTAAAGTCAAGCTGAACAGTACCAGTTCCATGTTAGCTGGGGGGATGGAACATGGAATTTTAGCGTTATACGCAGAGACACCAGTAGCAAAAGCAACAGATATCCATATCAAATCATCAGCTAAGGTATGAAAGAATTTCCATTTTTATTTTCTAGCAAAAGAAAGACAATCGTGTAGTAATTCACGTTTATTTTATTTAAAAAAAACAGAAACTTTAATGAAGGATTTATTAGCGTGTACATGTTAAACGCTCATAAAAAATTACGTACGAAAATAGAAAATAATAATCGCTTCAGAAAATTCTTATTCGGATAAAAAAATGATATGTATTGATTGTTTCAGTAACTAATCAGGTGACTTTGTTTTGAAATTTATATTTAAAAAAGAACGCAATGAAAACATGTAGCCTCATTAAGTAAACTATGGTATCTGACTCTTGCAGACACCCGAATAATATAGCACCAAAATGCAACATCATAACGTATATATCAGTCTTACTTGTATGTATGCATATATATATTTCATAATTAAAGTGTTGACCTAGTTTTGTTTGTGCAGAAAGAGTTATGTATGATTTATGAAGCTTTGTAGCATTTTCTCAGAAGCAAAGGACTACAAAGGCGATTTTGTGTCGTTTATAGTTTGTTCTACGCAGAGAACGACGGTATTTTTTGTATGATTATATAGTGCGCATAGAAGTAAACTTCATAACGCATTTTTGTCTATCTATATTATAACAATCACTAGAATCTCTTGAGGTTCATATACTACTCGCTATAAAAACATCATAAAAAGTTAATTTGATGGTCGTTTGCGTTCTCATTTTAAATCAGGATATGATGTAATAACAATAATGAAGAACAAGGTGTTTAACATTGTATCAAAACCTTATAACAACAACCTTCATAGTTGTCATATGTTATAGCACAATAGCTAAGCCTTCTACAGACGGTTGAATACGTTATATCAAAAAAGGTTTTGAATATGCAATTCAGAGTCACGTGAAAACGTGCAACAGAATGTATCAGAACTACATTTTCACATTCTTTGGTTTTTTGTGTGTAGTTTGATGCCATCGAAAGTTAATCGCTTTGTGGAAAAACCCTTTCCGACGCAAAATATTCATATACTCAGATCATAAAGATGTGCTCAGATCGGGGATTTATTATTTCCAAAACAGGGGTATTCTTGTACTTATTGGCAGGACCAGAAATAGACTTGCAAGACGTCGTACCCAAGCCTTGGTAATAAAACTGTGACGTTTTGTAACAGGTGAGAATCCATGAACATTAAGATCAATGGTAAAAGCCGCCACCTGCCCCAGGCAACAGTATGTAACATAATCAAGAAGGATTTATGTCTGTAAAAGCGACAAGTCACGTATACACACAAATTGTTCTCACGATATATAAGCTCAACCGTCGTTGTGTATAGGAACTTGAATGCTGTGATATTACTCCTCATAATATCAGCAATTTTAACAATAACTCCCACTTCTTCAGTAGAAAAACATCACCACACTGTTATAGGTCTACCACATCTCATTATATTGCTTACACACTCTTGCTGAAACGTCTCATGGCCACGTCACCCCACAAAGTTTCTTTAAAATCCCAGTCATTGTTCTGTCATTCATTAGCACAGAATAATAGTTTTCTGTTTTGTTGTTTTCATTTCTGTGACACTTTGCACAGTTTAAACGTCTTACCATGTTCACAAGAGAAATATTAGATTTTTGGCTAAAAAATTTCTATGTAACAGTTTTATTGCCGATTCTTCTTTAATTCTTATTTCGAACCTATTCAATTATTTCTGGCGATTTTTTAGTCAATTTACTGTTGAAATTCTTCGAATGGTTATCCTTCTATCTGAATAAATTTCTTCAATGTCCCTTCCTTTTATTCATCTTCAAACGTTTAGTTGTAGCAAAATCTTCTAACGTTCTTGACACGCACCTATCAAGTTTTTCAAAACAGTTTTCATTATGTAAGACAGCAAACTGCGTTCTTTTTTCAATGTTCAATTCTAAACTCCTTGTTCTTGCTTTTCCCAGTTTTCATGTACAGTATTTAGATGATGTTGGCACTTAGGTTGGTCATTAATTGAAAGAAGAGTGTAATTGATTCGAAGTCCTCTATTGGGTCAGCGGTAAATTTAAGGTCATACAACGCTAAAATCCGAGGTTCGATTCACTGCGGTGGACAGGAAGCAGGTAGCTCGTTGAGTGAGAAATAAATGTATTATTTTTAAAATTTGCATTATTGGTTCAAATATATTCAATCCACATTATACGATGTCCAGTTCTTGTTCAGTTACGTGAATATTCTTTTATTATTATAATTACAGTTTAAAGCAATAAGTGGACATAACATAGGCACACATAAGAGACAATGTTAATATTTAGCAAACATTAATTTTTATGCTTGCCGGTTTTACACAAAATTAATATTTTCTCGTAACCAGTACTGTAATAAAATGTATATATGGAATATTGATTTACATATATATATCTTACGGATGATTGGTTCGATGTTATACTATACAAGGTTAGGGATATATATATTCTTCCTATATTTTATCTCTCTATCTTTTCTATGTATCGTTTTGTTTTGCTTTTACGTGTATCTTTATTTCACAATTTTTTCTGTGATAATAAAGACGCCGTTCCTGTTTTTACAATCATTCACTCTATGTCTCTGTTCTTCATGCTTAATTAACCTGTGTACATTCCTCTGAGCTCTTTAGGGGTCAGCAGTTAAACGGAATAGGGAAGTATGCTACACCAGAATCGTCCCAAAAGCAGTGAAAGTTCCAAAAATGCACCTTTATTCACCACTGAAGTGCAATTTGGCACATTTGAACGATTTTGAAACTGAAAATGCATTGACTGTAATCTTTATGACAGTAGAAGACCCTAAGCGTTCTTCATTGATACAAAATGGTGGTTAGGGCGCCTGACTCGCAATCTAAGGGTCGCGGGTTCGAATCCCCGTCCCACCAAAATTGCTCGCCCTTTCAGCTGTGTGTGTGTTATAATGTGACGGTCAATCCCACTAAACGTTGGTAAAATAGTAGCCCAAGAGTTGGCGGTGGGTGGTGATGACTAGCTGCAGATAGCCCTCGTGTAGCTTTGAGTGAAATTCACAACAAACCAAACCGTGTATTCACATGACTATGTTATTATTTGGCATTCCAATGACTTTTCTGTCTGTATTGAATTCATGCTGTATATCCTATTGTCCTCTACAATAAATTATTTCGTTAATAAAAATATCTTTCGTGAGTATAAATGAAGATTGCGTGTAGAAAAATGTTAACAACAGCGCCACGTTGTCTTAATAAGAGTAATCAAAAATAGATCAAGAAGAACCCGTGAACATACTTTAGAAAGTGTGAATATCGTGAAAACAACGCAGTTTTATTCACACAGCTGCTTTTATATTAGATGAGGCATAAACCTGGAAAAATCTATTCTTAATTTCTCAAATACTAAAGAAACTTTACAGATAAATCGATGCGCAAAGAAAATTATACGTCATGTATTATTACACAAACATGAAATATTGCATTTATTTGCAGCAAACAAATCCCAAATTTTTGTTTTGCCCTACATATTTCTTAAAAGACTGAAAAACTGCACCTGTATAAAACACATTATTTCTCTTAGGCAGGTAATACATTTTCAGAATGATACTTGTATTCAGTACATGATACTCCTCTAATTAACATCAAGAACAGAGTCAATAATACTGAGCTAAGAAATGTCAAAAGTCCTAAAGGTTATTTTCCTACAGCTAGAAGTCACTTTTAAACACAATAAATAAAATAAACTACAAAATCCAACTACACAGTCATTCCTCTTATTTGCATCATCCCTACATAATAGTAAAAACAGGATAAATTAAACTCAGTTGCGATTGAATAGTAATATATGTTGGCACAATACTTCTATATGTTTATTCTTGTCTGTGCTACTATGTAGATATGATGTAACTGCCATCCCTAATATCTTGTTTGCATTGTTTTTGAATAATTGATATTATACATCTCTACATTTACTTCCTTTTTTGAAAAGTTTTGTCTCTACTTGTCTTTTAATGCAGAAGTTCAATAGACATAGGAAGGATATATTTATTACCAAGTTCTAAATACAATGAGGTTCCAACTGTAATATTTATTGTTTATTGGCTGGTAATTCCTGTTTCACCCTGTACTTAAGCTTTTTAAAGGAACACCAAATTTCTGTAAGATAGCTAACTTCAAGGGGTAATGATAAAATCGGTTACACTAGAATTATGATTTTTTTAATTACTACTAGTTATTAATAATACTTATAAAAGAGGATCCTCCGTTTGAAACTTTGTCACCTGAGTGAAATCGGTTGACACCATTGTTATCATGTAATAAAAAAGAAGCAGAAGAAAGAAGAACAAGAAATTCAAATTTTTTGTTATGATATTTCCATACATTCCCAGAACTTGTGACTCAGTCATTACATAGATATTGTTATAAAAAGAAACACTGTATAGTATTGTAAAGTTTTGATGGCCTATTGAGGAGATATTTAAAATACCATTTTGATTAACAATCCGAGGCATATATACATAGGAAGTGCTGCCACCTGCCCTATAACTAAAAGTATATATCTGCCAAGTGTCAGGACGATAATGGTGAATATTTTCTTTATTGTAAAGAAAAGGAACAGTTAGCTTTGTTGCAATGATTAGTTTCGTGAATAAAAATCATTATGAAAACATATACTTTATCTATTGTTTTAATACAACATAGTCTACACGTACTAACACAGTTTCGCATTTTTTGTTAAATATTAACAAAAAACGAAACTATTCATCATTACGATAAAAACAAAAGCAGAGAGACTGTGCCATATTCACTAAATCAAATTTCTAACAAAATAATATGATACTGCATATCGTATATACTCCGAAAAAGTTTTCAATTGTATTATAGATTAAATCTAAAAAAGCAATATGAACTTATACAGGATTAAGGTTTTCTTCTTGCTAAATCTTGTTAGCTATTACTTAACTGGTGATTTCTTTAAGCTGTTTATTAGTAATGCCACTACTAATTTAAATGTAGGAATATAACGTTTTAAGACTTTCAAATATATACCGTATGCACAAAACTGGAAGTAAACTGACTGAATTAATTAGTACTTTAGCGAATACGTTAAGTATTTGATTACTTCATTATAATTATAATGAATAATTTGTTTGTTTTATGGTAAAGATATTTAGACTATCTGCTGTCGTCCCTAATTTTGAGCTGCCGATCACAGGACTACTCTTTCCCAACAAGTAGTGGGATTGATCGATACATTATAACGCTCCCTCGACAGTAAGAGCGAGAATGTTCGGCGCCGGGTTTCGATCCTACGACCCACAAATTAAGAATCAAGCGTCCTCTAATGAAGGAGTTAAATATCGTATACAGTAAACAATGTACTGGAATACCATGCTCTTCACACTGGTATTTTTATCGAGAAACCATGCACGTGGAAGTTATATATTTACAGACTCGTACTCACAACCAGGGGATTATTTAAATAACAATGTATGACACAAAAAGTTGTGTCACTATGTCATGGCCACGTCTAAAATTAAAGTTGATCGATAATTTGTCTTTTACCTTACAGAAATGTTCTTAACTTTAATTAAGACTTTTTTCTAGCGTCCATTGTTCTTAAAGCCAGCATAAAACACTGTACTGATCTAAACATATTTTTATGCCATAGTAATTTTAGTAATTTTTTACATTGTAACGATTTAAACATATTTTTATACTATAGTAATTTTAGTAATTTTTTACATTGTAACGATTTAAACATTTTTTATACCACAGTAATATTTTTACATTGTAACGATTTAGATACATTTTTTGCTCTGTAGTGAATTAAATTATATTCATCAATCCGATAAAAAAACTATTTTCTTTTCCTACTGTAATATAACTTCACTTTCAAATTTCATAGTTTCCGCGAAAATAAACCTCAATAAAACAAAGTATCCGTAACGTTACACTTGACATAATTTTTGTCATATCTATTACTCAAGTTCAAAAGATTAATGTTTCATCAGAATATGCAGCAACGTGATGGTTGATCTAATTCAAGTTCTGATAACTTATAATTATTCAGGCATTAACTATTTAGTTTATTGCTACTTACCTTAAAAGGTCTTTGAAAAAATAAACGAGCAATATTATTAATAGTGTCACAGAAGATTCAATTACATTAACTTCATATGAATGTGACCCAATAAAAGCTCTTTTGAAAACTATTTCCGTCACCCTATTAAAATGAATTCGAGTTCCAGCTTTTTGAGATCGAAACTAAGCAACCTATGGAAAACATCTGCGTTTTTGATATGTTTTTGTGAATAATTTTCCTCAAGTACACCGACTTTGAGTTTCATATGATAACGATGGATGCTGTCGAATTGGAATTCCCCCGCAAATGTAGTTTTCCCGTGATGACATTGACCACTGCAGAGAAACAAGCCTCACAACATCGGAGGCGGCGCAGATCCCACAATCGTCACTGTTCACATTTATAACAAACACATCATAAATAACAATTTCTTTTGAGAAATTAGATATAGCTAGTACAGTTACACCTGTTGCTTTCTATTCAATAACGAATTATAGGAACGACAAGTTTCCGTGAGAAAAGAAAACTGGCTTGTATCGTAGATCACTTGCCACTGCAGAGACCTCAAGTTCTCCATCTATTGATGACGAAACGACGCACAGGTGCGGCTTTCGCCGGGCAATACTTTCGAGAACAGTTTCGCGTGACCTCTCTCGGCCAAGATTTTAACTAAAGTTTTGGACTATCAACTAAATTAACGTAAATAAACAAGAGTGGGCCGGTATATAATTATTTTTTTCCAGATGTTTAGTCTAGCCAGAGCCAGAGCAATACAGAGGAGTAATTTTGTATTAAAATAAAGGCATCTAAAATACATTTTCCCCTACAAAACTTAGTGTATGTGGAATTTTGTACTGACATTGCTGCATACTGATGAATATAGTGCTTTCTTTAAAAGATACGAATGCATTGACAAACTGCTTTTACTTTATATTCACTTCAAAACAAAGCAAGCGACCTACTTAGATCAAACCAAAATGAATCACGTAATGATTATAGCTAATTAAATATACTGTTCTCACGTTATTATTTATTAATTTTAAAACGCATTGTTTCCTCTGTTGGGTATCCTCAGTGTTAGCAATATTTTCCATCGTCAACTCAATAATATCTGTAAAGCTCGATCAGCTTAGGAAATTTAGGTTACTCCTAAATCCATATACTATGTTAACAATACAAAGTATTGTTTGTTTGTTTTGAATTTCGCGCAAGGTTACATGAGGGCTATCTGCGCTAGCCGTCCCTAATTTAGCAGTGTAAAACCCACCCAGCACCAACTCTTGGTCTACTCTTTTACCAACGAATAGTGGGATTATAACGCCCTCACGGCTGAAAGGGCGAGAATGCTTGGTGTAACGGGGATTCGAACCCGCGACCCTCAGATTGCGAGCCGAGCGCCCTAACCACCTGGCCATGCCGGGCCCAATACAAAGTAATCCAACGAAATATTTTTTACCATTATCTGAAGAGTAAAGGTCTTTTTTTTTTCTTCTAACTATAATATCCATTATAAAAATATGATATTAAGTATTACAAAAAAATACTAAAAATAGACGCAATAAACATATAATAATATTACTAATGAAGTTACAATTAAAGAAAGAATATTTCTCGCGTTTGTTTCGTGAATTCGAATACTTCGTAATTCTGTCTAGCAAATATTTTAAACAAAAGAACCACTCAAGAATTACCAACTACATACGATCACGTGACCTAGTGATTAGGATGCTCGATTCGCAATCTGCAGGTAGCGGGATCGAAACCTGTTACCGAAAATGATCAAACTATCAACTTTGCGGGCGTTATAATGTGACGATCAATTCCACTATTCATTGGTAAAAAGTAGCCCAAAAGTTAGCGGTCGGTAGTTTTGATTAGTTGCCTTCCCTCTAGTCTATCTCTTAAAATTTTCTAACGCAGATAACCCTTTGCTTTGTGCAAAATTCAACATAAAAACTTTCGACCCACGTGTAACCTGCATTTTTTGTTCAACCAATCGTAACTTCTATAACAAAAAAATCATGGAGCATAATTTCTTTTCAGGCACATTGTGCTTGTATATCAAGAGCAAAAACACAAAATCCAACGTATATTTTTTTTGGCACATTGAAAGATAAAATCTTTATTATTGGTTATTGCCGACTAGTTTCGGTGACATAATTACCATCGCGGAGGTTAGTATTTATAGTGTGAACTTGACTATAGCTTATGCTAACTAACACTGTATATACTGGTCATCATGCTGGCAACTGTTTTACCAAATTTAGTCGGTTATAACCAGTAATAAAGGTTTTACCTTTCACTGTGCCAAAAAACGTTGAATTTTGTGTTATTTACTCTTATATCATGGATCATCTTACCTAGGACTAGTTTGTAATAAAATTATGATCGTATAGCATACAGTTTAGTATGAGGAGAAGCTAATATTTAAACACATTTCTTCATCCCACAGAAAATAATCTCATAACAAACGCGCTCGTGTGTCTCCAAGGCATTAATAATCGATGACAATACAAGAACATGGCCTCACATCATTAACTTCGCGAATAAATCTAACCAAGGCTTTGTGGCTTTGTTTTTTTATCTTTTGTCAATAAATACTCATAACTCTTGAACTTTTCAATTTCTAAACTAGCCCAATCGTGAACGATTTATAATGTCATTGAACGAAATTCTATATACAACCAAGTCAATTATGTGCGTGTACCTACTTTTACTGCAGAACTAGTTATTATTACAGTACTAGTCAAATGGTTTTTGTTGTTTGTCTGATATTTTTAAAGTTAATTATCGTTCCAAGTTTATGGAGATCAGAAATGTGGTTAAGAAAATAGTTAAGTTCCCACCATGGCAATATTGTAAGAAGCTCAAAGTTATTAAATCAAAACCAAAAATATGTTGTTGTTTTTTAAAATTAACAAAAAAATAATATCAGTGTTTATACTTTAACACATTAATCACTTCTATTCTCCGTGTATTTGAGAATACGGTAAATTACAGATTACTGTCAAAATAATTTGTTTGTTTATTCTGTTGGATTTCGCGTAAAGCAACACGAGGACTATCTGCGCTAGCTGGGCCCAATTTTGAAGTGATAGACAAGAGGGAAGATAGCTAGTCACACCACCCACCGTCAACTCTGGAGCTACTCTTGTCAGACCCAATAGCGTGATTTGACTGTCACCCTTACAAAGGTCCCGAAGTGTTTGTCTGTTTGTAATTAACCACAAAACTACACAATGGACTATATGTACTCTGCCTAAAAAGGGTATGAAAACCCGGTTCCTTCTCTAGCGTTGAAAGTTGGGGTGGGGGGGGGGCGTCCCAAACTGTGGAAGATGGTTTGCTTTGAGAATTCCAGCTCCAAAGTTCAGCACGCTAACTACTGGGCTGCGCTCGGGCCCGGAATAATTTACCAACGTGAAGTTTTGGAGTATGCTTTCTCAAAAACATTGGAAATAACCTAAACAAAATTTGAAACAAGTTCGAAATTATTTGATTTTTTTTGTCAGAACTAGTTCGAATTATGATCTGATACACTTCATAAGTTAACTTGGTACTCAGATATTACTATAATAAAAAAATAAATTGACAAAAAAACTAGATAATACTATAAACTTACGATTACGATCAAAAATAATTTTAGCTGATGATTGGTTTATTTTAACCCTATTTTGAAGTAGTTTTTGAAACTCCACGTCCCAATTATTAGAATATTCGTTGTTATAATACTTATACTAATTGCTCAGTAAGTTTGGATATACAAAACACCATTCCTTCTATTTACTTGACATGAGTTTCCCAAGTGCACGTGTCTAATATTCACTGTGTTTACACTATATTCTTCACCCCCCTCCCACTTCATATCAGCACTGTTTTAGCTTTCATACTCTTAAGGCATCTATAGGGCATCTTTGTATATGAGAAAGCTTCCCACTCTTTCGTTTAAAGTATACATATTAACCCTCTGTTGCAGATTGTAGCGTGCAGGTAACAATAGTTTGTTTGTAGTTAAGCCCAAAGCCACACAATAGGCTATCTGTGCTGTACCCACCATGGGTATCCAAACACAGTTTTTAGCGTCATAGGTCCGAAGAATTACCGCTGTGACACTGATGGGCACAGGTAAAAAATCTACCTTTGTTGTTTAATACACATACAAATCCTATACACTTGAATTACAGGTAACAATGGAATTATTTTATTTGGTTCCTCAATCGAACAACGTTACTTCTACGTAACCTAACCATTTCTAACTTACCAAAATAGGTTTTAAAAAACAAAAACATTTTTTGAGCAATATAGTCCCATTTAAGTAGTAAACGAAGAAAAATTCCATTGTATTTTCATAATGCGCGGAATATAAATTTCAACTGAAAAACACATTACGGTTTGATCTTATCCAGTTAAGAGGGTATCCAGAGAGTTTTATCAAACTACATAAATACGAATAAGAAGCTGTGACGAAATAAGTTTCTTCTATAAATATTTGCAAAATTAATCAATTTACGTGCAACAACACAGGTTACGCAATTCATGTTATATTTTCAGCAAATAACGTAACTTCTTACTTATCATCAGTAGCTTCACTAAATAAGCTTTAGCAAGTTTCTTATTCCCATTAGGACATTAAGCTAACTCTAATACTACTTTAAGTACGTTAGCTGATATAAGGCGAGTGACCTCTAAAGAAAGGAAGACGTATTCCTAACATATTCAAAATGGCATATAACTGCTAACGCTTACCACTGAATTTCCGGTGATGGTTGTTTACAGCCGTTATATGCAAAGTCTTCTCTACAGATCTTATATCCCTGGTTTCGTCGAGCGTAGAACGGGTACGTCAAGCTTAGTAGTACGTAAACTACATGACGTAAATATCAATTAAAATTTTAAGCTTGCAATGCGTTAGTGTAATTACAAAATTCAGAATACATACCTAACCTTTTGATAAAGTTACTCTATGTCCTTGGACTATACATCATGTAGATTTGTACGGACGAATACATGTACAAAATGAAGAATATTTTTTAAAGTCTATACTGAAGCCGGTGATACAAAAAGCAAACCTCCTGAAGAAAAAGAAAAAACATGACTATTTGTTCGTAGGTTCTACATAATTAGTTCAACATCTAACGAATCTCTATACTGTTAAGTCTCACGCTGTTTATTTTTATTTATTTTATCTCCAATCAGGCAATTTAGACTGGTATTAGAATCCGACGGATATTTGTAATATATTAGCATTACATTCTCAAATATTCGCACTGTTCATCTGAAAAATGTAGAATTCATTTCAGTTTTCCACTTGACTTGTCAACATAATTCTGGTATGTCGGAAACACTGGTTCCTTGAAACGATGGTAAATATATATATGTTTCCTTGTAGGCTTATTGGAAATGGCCAGAACAAACTTATAAATACGTATTTCATTCCTTTCTTACTCAAAAAATTACACAAAACCTATGTGGCTTTTCGTATTGTTTATACTTATGGTGGGGGGGGGGACAGTTTCTAGCGTGACTTTAAAACGCTTACGTCAGCTACAAAACAAGTGATAGTAACAAGAGAACCTGCTGTCAAAATATATTTGAAACGTACACCATCTTCTTATGAGCGAACTGAAGAACTTGAAGCGAAAATATTGACCTTAAGTCAAAGAACACTGAGATCTGATATACTGTCAATTTACAGTAAGTTTTATAGACAGTACTTTCGAAATGTGTAACTAATCTAGTGTTACTCTTAACAAATAAATTAGAAAGAAAATATGCGTCACTGCGTCATTTTTGTCGAGTGTTGCTAACACTGAAAACCTTTTTCCGTGTATGTGTGTGTTTGTGCGTGTGTGCCTAACTAAAAAAAGAATCTTGCTACAATAAAAGTACATTACAAAAATGCATTGCTTTTAATCCTAAGAGGATGTAAGTTGATACATGAAACTTTTTGTTCCCAGTGGGTCAGCTGTAACTTTACAGACTTACAATGCTATAATCCTGGGTTCGATTCCTTGCAGTGAACAGAAGACAGATAATCCATTGCGTGTTTTTGCGCTAAAACACGCAATCAAACGTTGTTAGGCACACTAACAGGAACATATCACACAGATTATATTATCTACAAGCATGTCAATAAAGAGTAAACCTTTTCTCTTCTCCTTGTTTTCATCTTAAAGTACGAAGTGTGTAATGCTAATATAAAACCATAATAAAAGTTCGCGTACATATACTCGTGTTTACATACACAAATATATGAATGAATACAGCGGACATGCTTGGAATATTTTTTTTTTACATTAAACCATTAAATATATAAAATTAGATGTACTTACGAAGGGTCCCTGAAAATGTTCTAGTTTCAAGAGTAAATAAAACCAAAATTAAGAGTAACAAATATTTTTTTCTTGCTTTTGAAGTTCATATATTATACTGTGTTGTAGCCTACAAAGTGCATAATTCTTCTCACGATTCATGGCATGCGCACGTTTTACTGACGTAACAACAGTAAAAATTGCAACGTTAAGCGTCCCTTATGTGACGTAATTTTAGTGTCTAGTGACAGACAACACACTACTTTATAGTGGTGTGAACGGTTAAAACAGGTAACCCCTCTAGGCGGCCTTCAGCCCCTATCGTGAAATAAACAAACTACATCAACTTTTTACACAAAAGAAATGTACTATGAATTTCACTCGAAGGTGGAAACAAAATTCCGACTTTGAAAACTTTTAAATTTATCTCTGTTTTGTCAATATTTCTAATAATAATTCAAATATTTTAATGCGACGGTTGATATCTACATAGAATGATTTCCTGACAATGACTACTACGATGGATTGAATAATCTACCGAATTACAATACAACTTGTGACACTCATTTATTTGTCAGGTAGAACATATTCAGGCTTTTTGCGTTCACATGAGAAACATGGCCAGGTGGTTAAGGCACTCGACTCGCAATCTGAGGGTCGCGGGTTCGAATCCCCATCACACCGGGTTACGACAGACGCTCTTTCTTTTTCTTTTGGCCAGGTGGTTAGGACGCTCGACTCGCAATCTGAGGGTCGCGGGTTCGAATCCCCCTCACACTAAACATGCTCGCCCTTTCAGCCGTGGGGGCGTTATAATGTGACGGTCAATCCCACTATTCGTTGGTAAAAGAGTAGCCTAAGAGTTGGCAGTGGGTGGTTACTTGTGCCAATTCAGGTAGAGCTTGCCAAATACGAAATTATTGTAAAATCCAATAAATGAATGAAAAATTCAGATCCACTTTCTCTTGTGTGTTCAAAATGTCTTGTATAGTGCATAATGTTTAAACTATATATCGCTTATTATAAATATGGCTATTTAGACATAAACAGTTTTTTGAGTTCTTTCTGAAAAGATTTGATTTCCCATTAAAAGCTACAGTTAAATAAATATTATTGGTGATGACATTATTTCTGTCAATAAAGATTAATGGACAGATGAAGTAGAGTCTTTATCTAAATAAATAATTTTCCATTAGCTGGTCAGAAACAGTGGTGATGACTAACTGCCTTCCCTCTAGTTTTACACTACTAAATTAGGGGCGGCTAGCGCAGATAGCCCTCGTGTAGCTTTGCGCGAAATTCAAAACAAACACATGAGAAAAGTTATTATAAATAGTTTTCTATAATATATAATCATACGCTAACATTCTTATCTAGTATACAAGTATATACACTATTCTTCACCAATCAGAAAAAAAACCTGGACTTCAAATATTGCCAGAATCATCATGCAGTCAAACCCCAGAAAACAGATGCCTGAATGGCTGTGTACGTACCGTATACGAACAACAACTTAATACTACACGTACATACACAAACACCTAACTTAGACAAAACATAAAAATGTCAGGTGTGGGTGCGCATATATATATATAGATAGATAGATATACACATACACACACACACTTTCGGAAAAATGTGTATTGTTGATTGTATTTAATGTCTTCAAACCCTTTTACTATAATTCAATGGCAAAAAACAAACCCAAAAATATCGCAAGATTCGCTGCACACTTTTTTATTTGTTAGCAAGTGTTTGAAAGCAATATGTTTGTGCATTTCAGTGTATACATATGCACTTACACATATATCTAAAGATAAATACGTATACAGTTTGACACACTATACTTTTTAAACCAAAGAATACATCTGTGTTCTTGACGAAAAACAAAACAAAAACTAACTCTCATGTTACAAGTCACGTGCTCCAAAGCATAAACATTTTTCGTCACTAATTTATGTGTGACTTTCCAACCTCCCTATTTACACCATAACTTTCAAGAATACTCTTAATATTTTAAACAAGACCAACTGCAGTGCGAACAGCCTTCACATATTTAGTAAAAATGAAAAAACAAACGTGTCATGAAATTTGTGAATGCTTAACAGAAGACTAGAGTACACCAGATTGGCTGTGATTTTTCACGTGTATCTGAGATGAATTATTTCTCATTTTACATGTTTGTATCCTACATGTTGTTCGAAAATCATTTAGTTTTATAACAAACACTATTTTTTCGCGACTTAATACCAATCAAACTCCTTCTGTTTAATGATTATGAGTGCAAAAGTACATCAACGTAGTTGGAATGAAGAATCCCTTTTATCCACTGCGTGACGTTGTTCGTAAATAACTTAATTATCTTACAAACAATATTTTTCACGACTTAATAAACACTGGACAACAAAACTTTGAGCCCCCCAGTAGCACAGTGGTATGTCTGCGGACTTATACCGATAGAAACCGGTAGCTTTGTGCTTAATAACAAACAACAACAACAAAACTTTGCTACAAGAGAAAACTCAAATGATTCGGGGTAATTTGATGGTGCTGATTTCAAAAAGGTAGTCAGAATTTGTCCATCATCTCTAGATTTTGAGTTATTGTAATATCTCAATATTTTATCAGCACTACGTGAAATACCAATGTAATCAACTCAGTACAATATATTTATGGTGTGAAATTAATTTATTGAACAGTTTAATGGGTAAAAGGCATATATTTTTGATAACTTCAAATACAGACTGTACTGTAATGGTGTAAAATTCCAAATATATTGTAGCGAATTGCACCACTTTTGCTACATTCCAACGCTCACCTGCTCCGCCCGGGAATTACGAAACCCTCACGTGCTCAGTTTGCCAGAACATTCGAAAACTCCTTCGACTGAGCATAAAAGAGGCGGAGTCAGACGGCTCCCTTTCAGATGCCTCTCACTCACTCAGTTGGTCACTTCGCCTCGCTCCCCGCATGGTAAAAAAAAAGATCTTCTTCCTCGCATCATACCCGCGATATGATCAAATCCTACAAAACTTTGTTTTTTAATTTTTTGATTAAGTTCCGTAAACACAAATTATTATTATTTTTTTTTAAAGTCATTTGAAGTTTTGGCTGCCTCCAGTTCAAGTCCAAAAGTGCAAAAATCACTCAAACAGTTTCTGCCACATTTGTAGAAAATATATTACACTTTCACGAAAGAAAAACATCACACACAAGGTAAAGCTAGCTCACTACCACTATTTTGGGTGTAAAATTAGTTACCAAGAATAATATTGGGTTCCACATGTGTGTTGAACTGTTTGCACATCTGGCTGGCACAGTGGCTGAATAAGAAAAGAGCAAATATCATCTAACTGACTGTTTTTTTGCATGACTAATGTTTCTGGATATTGAAGCAAAACTAAATAATACATTAAATATCCAGCTATTGCATCTGTGATGAAACCAGTACTTCATGGGGATAGTCTTCCAGTGTCACATCCACCCGCGAATTGGGAAATAAATGTTATCTTGTAGAGAAGACAATGAATCATCTACATCATCTTCTTTTAGTAATTCTATTCCTGTGGTACCTCAACATAAACTGTCTCATCTGATCACACAAGAAGAGCTAAATGATCTGATTCGTGACTTGTCTCTATCAAAACAGCATGGAGAACTTCTTGGCTATCGTTTACAGCAATAAAAGTTAGTAGCTCAAAGAACAAGAGTTTAAATTTACAGAAGTCACCATCATAGTCTTGTTTCTCACCACAGCATGCAACATACTTTGCGTTTCTGTACAAATGGTGATGCACTAATGGAATAATTAGGTACTGAACAATATCCTCAATAATGGAGATTTTTTATCGACTCATCTAGAGTCTGAAAGCTGTACTTTTGCACAATGGGAACACTAAGCCATCAATTCCTGTTGCTCATGCTGTGAACATGAAAGAAATTTATCAAAGCATGCAGATTATATTTGAGGCTATCAAATATGATCACCATAGGTGGAACATATGTGGTGATCTAAAATTTATTGCACTCCTGCTAGGCCTGCAGAGTGGGTATACCAAACATTGTTACTTTTTGTCGCTCTTGGACAGCTGAGATATTAAACATCATTTCAAAATGAAGGAATGGCCAGTGAGAGTATCAACCTTTAGTGAATGCTCAAAATGTGTTTCTGCCCCAACTTTATATTAAACTGGGACTCATGGAGAATTTTGTATAAGGAATGAACAAAGATGGTAATGGTTTTATATATATCTGTCTGACAAGTTTCCAAACTCAATAAAGCAAAAATGAAAGGAGGTATCATTGTTGGGCCACAGATTCTGGAAGTGCTGTTGGATGATGATTTTGAAACAGTATTCAATTAGAAAGAATTTTCTATGTGGAAATCATTCAAACTGATTGTCAAAAGTTTCATAGGAAATAACTCAGATGAAATCTATGCTACGATGATTGATTATATTCTTGAGAACTACAGGAAAATGGGGTCCAGGATATCACTAAAGATGCACTTCTTACACTCCCATTTAGACTTCTTTCCAAATGATCTAGGTGCAGTGAGCGATATTTCTACAATGGAACAGCGATATCAAGGACGATGAAATCCTGTGATGATTGGAGATTACTGTTGGTTCATACAGCACGAAACTGAGAACACACACAAAAGGTGCAACAACTCAGGCAAATATTTTGTAACTAAAATAAATAAATAAATAAATATATATATATATATATATATATATATATATATATATAGATAGTAAAGTTTTAACTATATACCT
>NW_013665628.1:1462278-1471910 GCF_000517525.1 Limulus polyphemus
ATATATATATATATATATATATATATATATATATCATGATGAAAGTTTTTAACATAGCCTGAATGTATCCTCAGTATATAATCTTATTATGCTCATTGTTTTTTAAGCTGGTATTTTGTATGATGTATTGTTTATGAACATTCTTAAATGAAATTTTCAATGAACAAACAAGGCTATTAAAAGAAAAAAATATTTTCATGATATAAGAGAATATTTTGAATAAACCCATTATCACTCGAAAACTAAAAGTAATCAGTAATTTCCAACATGATTCTTCGAATCATAATCGTCAAATTACTCAGAAACAGTTGCATTTTCTCTAGTAGCAGAGAAAAAATATTTTTCTTGTTGTTGCCCAGTGTAATTAAACAAAAGTAGTTGCAATGATATTTTCTGTGCAAAAGTACACCAACTTACTTGGAATAGAAAACCATTTTTATCCACTATTTACGTGACATTAGTAGTTGCGTGTGTGTACAGTGTCGGTAATAAATTACATGCAAGAAAAAATATTTTTAGTATGTTGTGAAACATTAATGGTTTCTCTTATAGTTAAATAAACATATTGTTTGGTAATTACAATTACTCAGCTCATAGGTATTAAAGGGAAATAAATGCACATCAACTAGTGAGTACAGTTAAATATGGATTGAACTTCTACATTAAAACGTTTAGAAAACGCTAGAAATTGTTGCACAAATTAAAAGACATACAAGGATTTAGAATCTGGTGCAATGTTCTTTTTGTTGGGATTATTTTCTTTGAACTGGTAGACCAAAGTGTTTAATATCTGATATATGGTGTATCCCTACCAAATGTGTGTATATATTTTACTTCTATAGTGTCAGATATAAAAGACTTTTGGTGTAGGTATTATCAATTTATTTATTCTGTGAGTGGATATTTCATGATTGTTTAGTTTTTCATAACAAGAGAGTTAAAAGCAGACGATTATTGGAAGTTATTTTTGTAAGTCATTAATGTCGAGGCTACGAAGGTTTATAGAAAGCCTCAGTGAGAGATATAAATAGCGGCTACCAGACGAGAGGGCGGGATTGTTTGTTTGTTTTGAATTTCGCACAAAGCTACACAAGGGCTATCTGCGCTAGCCGTACCTAATTTAGCAGTGTGAGACAAGAGGGAAGGCAGCTAGTCATCACCACTCACTGCCAACTCTTGGGCTACTCTTTTACCAACAAATAGTGGGATTGACCGTCACATTATAACGCCCCCACGGCAGAAAGGGTGAGCATGTTTGGTGGGACGGGAGAGGGCGAGAAGTAAGTGAAAAGTAAAGCCGAGTGAAAGAGAGTTTTGGTCAGAGAAAGGTTAGAAAACGCAAAGTTAACTGTCGTAGGAGTGAATAGCCTATCGGTTGATATGTTAAAATGAGATTAACAGTTTTCTGACATTTTAGGAGAATAATTTGTCACGTCATATGGTGTTCTAAAGCAATTGAACCTGCCTGTGTGGACTCTGACAAAAAGCAGACGATTATTTTGAAGTAGGCCTAAATACGAAAAAGCAGACAAGTATCGGAAGTTCAGGATACAACTGCAGTAACTCAACGACAGCGTAAGTGAATTATACACCGATACAGTTGCGAAAAAAGAAGAGAGAGAGAGAAGAAAAGGAATAAGTGAATTATACACTTATAGTGTTTAAGCGAAAAATAGTTCGGCATGTCAATTGAATTTTAAAGCAATTGAATTAGCATAAGTGGACTTTTGACAAGATGAAGAGAGCTATATAGTATTTAAGATACAACTATCATATACATAGTGTAAAGATTTTTTTGTACATCCGTTTAACCTGTTTTGAATATATTATTTTAAAACAAGCGGAGTGCGTTCTGTTCATTTATCGTCCAATTAATTGCCAACGAATCGCAGATACTTACTATAAAAGACTCCTTAGCCTAACACACCTGTATATTTTAAGTTACTATATATAATATAAAAAGTAAGTTCCAGATACATAGATACCGCACTTCCTATAATACATTTTACTTTTTTCTTGCATACTGTAATTTGTAACCTATTTCTATTTGTTTATCCTTAATCTGCAACGTTTTTGCTATTTTTGCCTAACATAGATAAAAATTAGATGCCCTATGAAATTCTGGTATTCAGTTGTTTATGATCAGTTTATATAATTAGTCTAAATTCAATGCTCGTTTTAAATTCGTAAATATGTATTTTTTATTGTTTTGTTTTGCGGATAACTGATTTTATCATTAGCACAATATAATGATGTTTAGTTTCAATTTTCTTAGGTTTTAGTGTACTGGTTACGATTTAAGTTTTACAGAGCATTGAATCTATCCACAGCTTGAGATTCTGTACATTATTCTCTTTGATTTTTTTTATTTATTTATTAAAAATGTTATTTAAAAATCTATAAGTACCAGATTGTTAATCTTACCTAATCAAGCACAGAGGTTGTTGATTTTCTGAGTAAGTTTTTCTGTTACTTACACATAACATCGTCGTTCTAGTTTAGTCTAGGATTAAATTTGTTTTGGTGTTCGAAAATAAATATAGTACAGTAAGTTTAGAAGCTCAATATAGTAATAACCTAAATATTTATTCGGTTATCCACCTAATATTGTCACACTTCTTTCTGATCTCTGAAAACACAATTTACATAGGTAACATCGAATGTCTTTTATTTTATGTTTTTAAGTCTCCTTGGTTCACTAGAAACACACACAGCAGAAACAGCTACAGTCACTTTTTTTACATGTTAAGGTGTAAAAAAAGGACAAAATACTTGCTATTTCACAATAAAATAAAACAAGAAAAACAGCATTTCGGTCGCAATGAGAAACTTTGAACTTGTCCTTACAAAATCTTACTTTTATCAAGCTACTTATGTACAGTGAATGTACATTAAATTATAGATAATTAACTCCTCACTGTGCACTCAAACATAAATCAGCTATGCAGACGAGTGGTTTAATGAATGTAGAGTCCAACTAAATAAATTACTGTAAACTGATTATTGGACACAGAAATTGGCAAAGAAAGAACACAAGTACAAAAAATTGGAAGAACGGGATAACTAGCTACCTAACAGACAGACGATAAGATAAAATAATATACATATAAGGTATAACTGACAGATGAGAACCTATACGAAATAAGATAATTTATAGATCAATGTATATATGACAAGATGTCACATGTGTATGTTCAAAACGATGAATAATCAGTTAGTATTTTCCTAAACTAAACGGAAAAAAAAAGCTAAATGTATGGAACAGAATCAAGCATGGGTTTGTGGGGAGGTATATAAAATATACAGGTAAACTGGTCGGAGGTTTGTTGAGCATATTACATAAGTGACTTGGGTGAATGCATTGGTAGGTAGATATTCAAAAATTAAACTGAAAAATGCAGTCTGTTGGCAAAAAGTGAGAAAATGGTTGAATGACTCAGAATGAATTTGGGTATAGCAGATGCAAGGGCGAGTAGATTCAAGAATTAACGAATATCAAAGAGTAAGGATAATTGATGGATCAGTGTACAGAGGGATATCCACAATATATGATGACGATATAAAGGAAGAAAGTGAGCACCTTTAGGCGTTTTACGTGATGAAACTGGTTATGAACTATTGGTCTTCACAATAAGAAGCTCTTATGTAATACACTAAGGTCAATGTTGCTCTACCTATTCCACGTTTTCTTAAGTCCATCCATCAACCATACATGGGTGAAGAGTTTCAATGGTTCGTTTGAGCAAACTATAGGCACGGATATCTAAGGGAAATATCTCAGAACTGAACAACAGGAACTTAGCTTGTACTTTCATCTTGTCGAGACACTGACGTATATTGTTGGATGTTTTGCCATGATGGAGTCATATATTATTGATGTCCAGTCCTTAACGAAATGCAATTTTTTCGAGACATGTTGACCTTATCACATGAGAAATCATTTTGCCATTTTCTCGACTTTCTGAGTGCTTAATTTACCATTATAGAGGGTTTAGTACGTTACATTAAAACAATTTTGGAGCCTTACCAGGTCGTTACTATCCATGCTGTTACATTCTGCCATGTTCTATCAGGCGAGCGTTTTTATTGACAATTGCAGAGTAATTTCCACTGCAAACGACTCCGTGATGAAGTTGTCATATCCGAAGTATACCATTCCTGACTGCAGGGTTTCCATAATCCGTCTAGTTTACAAGAACGGCAGTTTACTTGTGTTCATTTCAACACTCCATTCGCACAAAAAATCACCGGCAATGAGACCGGCGATTTGCCTACTATGTCTTGTTACGGAATAACAAGAATACCTGCTTCATTCTCCAGCTCACGATGGTTGAATGATATGTCGTGGAGACAACTTGTGTTGCTTTACGGATTTGGAAATGTAGTTACGTTACATGTCATTTAAAATACTGATACTCGCCACTTTATATCGGCTTTAGTTGTTATGTGACTTTTTGACTTGCATGTGTGAAATCGTTTTAATATCGCGTGCTCAACCTTTGTATAACTAACATGCAACCACCATAAATCCCACGGGATGAAAAACCTTTTAAAACATGGTCTGTGGAATTTTTGAAATTCTTTATCTCCAGCAGGACGATGATTAATTGTATGGACATCTGCAGACACTTAAATAGACAACGCTTTATCCAATTAGATGAAACACTTCTAGATACCGCTCAATTTCTCATATTCGGTCTTACATTCGACTACTAGTTTTAAAGAAGTTTGTGAAAACGACTCTTTTATCGCTTTTATAGACCTAAAACCGTGTGATTTATTTTATTTTCAAGTCCAAGGAAGGTTCTTACTTTAGTTGTACCGGACTTCTGTGCTTCTAAATTACTTCCTGTAACAAGCTGTTTAACATACTTCACTATTTCTGGTGTGCAACTGTTAGCCAGTCGTGGAGAAGCCCGTTACCTCTGCTTAAACACGCAACTAATCTGTAGATCATACATTCACCCTAACCTCATCTTCTCACACAACACACATACCTCGCGATTATGCCAATTTGTTTATTCTTAATGACAGTGATTTTTCATTAAACAAGTTATGCTCAATGGTAAAATATTCACTAACGAAAGATTAAAAATAAACGAGCTCAAATGTCAAGCAATCAAGCTTATGACGTGAGAACTAAGTAGTTTGAGATAAATCTCGTTAACCAAGTAGTATTTAAGTGAAATAAAAGTCACTAAAAATATGAAAATCCACAAACGAGCAACGTTTTATAATACACAATTAAAACATTGTTCGTTTGTGGATTTTAAAATTTTAAATATATACACAAGTTCCTTGAATTTAACCATTTAATAAAAAGCATCATCTTTTACTTAAGTGATATTAAAAAAGTGGAAGTCATCAGAAAATTGGGATAACATAGAATCACAATATTTTTCATTATGAAATATTCCTTGAAACTTTTGAAACGTAAAATCTTACAAAAAATAACAGTGATCCCTAGCAAAAAAACACGGGTTAAGTTTAGGTGAATCCATCATATAAAACGAACATGTTTTAAAATCGTAAAAACAATTTTGTAGGAAAATAAGACATTTAAATTCTGTAAACTACACATAAGGTCACGTTCATTTACCTTCAACGGTGTGTTTTACTTGACTTTACTTAAAAAAGTCTGATCTATAATCATCAAACGCCTTAATTGCTAATGCAAATTGCCTACAAACGAATATAAACACGCTAAATTAAGGTAAAAATCAATCACAAGGGTTATTTATACTAAAATGGAGTTCATATATTTATATATAAACGCTAATGTAAGTTTAATACAATACTTTTATAAACGTATTTCTCCGCAATTGTACAGGCGAATAAATTTACAAGTGTAATATACATATGTATATAATGTACGTATGTTCATGTTAAGGTTTCAAAAGTAAATAAACAAACGCAAAAAAAACGCCAATAAAAAAAAGACAAGAAAAGAACATTAGTTGAGACAAACAAATGAAAGAAACTACAAAGTAAAATATTTATAGATTTAAAAAACCAAACGCCCATATTAGAGGGCTAGATTTCCCCTATCTGTTCCAAACTCCTCTCTCTCCCCCGAACCAAAATCTTCCCTCCGTTACACCATTGAGAACACTATTCGACTTGCATTCAGTCTCAACGAGTCAGGTAAGCCTTGTCAGTACTTTTTATATTACATTCGTTTCTATGTTTCAACTGTTACTATATGAAATGTCTTATTTAAATATTACACCATATAGAAAAAAATTCTCATCATTACGTATATCGATAAGATATTTATTTCAAATAATTTCAACTTTTTATTTTATATCAAAATTATAAACAAAAATAGAAAACTTAAGTGTCTACACAGCAGTACTTGTCTTAAATTGTTTGGATTTATAATATAGAAACAGTTGCTGTTGCAAACATTTTCCCCGAAAAACACACACTTAAAGCCTTCAGTTTTCCACTTACTTATAGAATAAAACAAAAAGCCATAACCAAGACACATCTCACAAGGTGAAGTTTCATGGTTCTAGTTAGGACAACACGACTGCCAAGGTTCCTGAGGACATCATAACTGTGTCTGACCATCTGATTGGATGCTGGAATGTGCATATCATGTTGCATGCAAAATTATACTTGGCGAATCCGCTGGCTCTTGATAAAGCTCATTCAGCGAAATGTTGAAAAATAAAAATACGTTTTCTGGCCATTAGTCGTACTTATCATAATGCGTATAGTACCCTACTATTAGCAGTGCACATAAAGATCATTAAAAATAATAAAGCACTTAAACCTTAATATGTTTAGGTTTCAATTATCACGAACATGAGTCAAAAAATTAAATAACCTCCCACTTTCAATGAAAAAGGTGCATTGAGCTGTTGCAAGATTCAACGGTGTAAAATAATCCATAAATATAAATTATTCAGGACAATTACAGCATTTTGTCTCTACAAGGATGAAAATCACATCATTTTCATGCTTGCTACTTTAACCAATTGTACAGGAACTTCCAGAATTACCAATATTAAAAAAAAAATGTAGAAGGTCATTAGCCACGCAAGCCAAAAGCAGAGAAACCTACTTCTGCAGAGATCTTGCTTCTCTTCAACACAGATTTTATTTACCAAGTTCAATTAATTTCTACAACTGGAAACTCAAGTTCCACTGTGAAAACAAAACGAATAAACGAAAATTTAATTGCTTAATATAAAGATAAAGCCACGTTACTTTTATTTTCAGATGTAGGTGATTGAACAGTTCCTTTTCAACAATCAATACTTTATACTGCCAACATAAATATAAAAGTTTCTCCTTTCTACGTTCATAAAGAAAACTTGGGCAACATTATTTTGCTCAATCGAAAAAAGAAATGGTTTTCGCGAAGTGGACCACATCCGAAGAAGTCGGGAAAAACTGCTCAGTATTCGTGTATTCTGCACTTATTCCTAAAAAAAAAAAAATTAAAACCCGGTGCTAACGGTCTAGGAGGAAATACAGTCTATAGCTGTGCAGAAAGAAGTTGTTTACAGACTTCGAAATAACCCAACACTCAAATTTTCAATATTTAATTAAATAATCCTACCATTTAAATTCCCTAGTGTTCAAAAATTGTACTTATCAAGAATCATCTGGGAAGAGAAGACTTATGATGTGTTTGTGTGTGTGTGTGGACGGGGGGAGATGTGGCCATATTTTTTTGAAAACCACACTTCATGGAAGAAGATATTCTTTCAAAGAAGCGAAGCTAATCCCACAAAACAGAACAACAACGCCCCTGGGGAAGAGCCCAGTCTGGGGCTAGATTTGTCCTGAAAAAGTAACTGGATAAATGTGGAGATTTGACTCACTTTTTCCTTGGAGGGAAAAGTTTACTCCAAATTTTATCGCAAGGCAATCTGACTCTTCAACATCCGCACCATACCCATCTAGCCCAGTTGTTCTTAAACTATTTTGTTCACAAACCACTTGATTTTTTTTATTTTTTGTGGACCTCAATGGGATCTATACACCTGGTTCCGCTTCCTTTCCGTAATTATGCAACCTTTTCTCAAACCGCTGGAAAGAACTCAGAGAACACAGATTGAAAACCGCAGATCTAGTCTATCTGATATTGTTGCATTATTCATTTATTTCAAATAGATTTTTACATTCTTCCTCACATACAATTTGCATATTTCAGCTCAAACAAAAAGGTTATATGCAAATTTACAGCGTACACTATTACATTACATTGTTGAAATTCTGTAAGTACCTTAACTTCATGAAAATATATCTTATCTTCAGTTAGGACCGGATGTTGTAGATAACCTATAGTCGGAGCTCATTTCCGGTAGAAGGAAAAGCTAGTTTCACTAACTTCTCCACGTATTTTAATCCCCCCCTCTATATTTCGAATATTCACAAAAAGCTACACAAGGCCTATCTGCGCTAGTCCTAATTTTGAAATGACAGACTAGAAGAAAGGCAAAAAGTCAACAGAACTCAATGCCAACTCTTGAACTACTGGGATTTGACTATTGCTCTTATAACAGCCCCTCAGTGCGGAGCACATTTTTTTTCTTGCAGCAAAGGAACGCAAGCCATAAATCCTCAGATCCATAGGCCGATACTCTAATCACTAGGCCACGCCTGGGCTAAATAGTTACTGAATTTCATAAACCTTAAGAAGCAGCTTACCAAAGGATTCCAACACGGATTCATTTGCATAGATTATATTACTAATTGGTGGTGGGGGCGAGGGGCTTTCCTAATGTGATTAGTATATAAAGTATTTTATATATCATAATTACATGACACGCCTAACATTGGATCGCTAATTTTGAGATTGTTTGCTGTAATTCAACCTACAAGATAATTAAATTTGATTAAGGCTTGTTAAAAGTGACAACAAGTTATATTTTTTTATGATTATTTAAGTTAGTTTTACTCAAATTTACGTGATTTATTTAAGAGAATAGCATGCACTATGGAACACCATATACAATTATTTGCCTTAAATTTGAGGAAATTTTAAAATTAGACAAAACCTTCAAAGTTTGAAAAATACGCTTATAAAATGTCTATTCGATGCAAAAAATGGTCTCATGCTATAAAAAGGGAAAATGTAAAAGTAAGAGAGTAACAGAAGAAAAGGGAGCATAAAAAATGCGGCAGGAAGAGATTATCAGAGGTAAAGGGAGGCATGTATTTCCTTGCATCCGCGCAAAGAAAAAAAGTATAAATTTTTCAACATAATGTAGTCGCAATAGTTTACGGTTACGTTCTAACAACCAATTCGCTCTATCCTTCTTGTTAGGGTTTTGTCTCTTGAAATTTTAAATTAGCAAAATTATAATTACAAATTAAAACTGCCATTATTGATGTCCACACGTCAGCCAAATTTGTTACCGATCTTATAACAACTGTTATTTAAAACATTTAAAAATCTTTTGAACGCATTACTGAAATTTATATCATTGAAGTAAATGATGTGAAACTGTGAATGGGGAGTTTTAGAACATGAATAACGCAGTGAAGCGACATCCAGAACAACAAGTTTTGCATCGTTGGTTCCTCGTTTATTCTCTTATCTCAGTGTTAATTGTTTGTTTGTTTTGGAATTTCGCGCAAAGCTACACGAGGGCTATCTGCGCTAGCCGTCCCTA
>NW_013665628.1:1472873-1495978 GCF_000517525.1 Limulus polyphemus
TCAGTGTTAATAGATTCCCTTAATAACAAATACATGGTGTTATTCAGTGAATGCCAGATTTCCAGTTGTTACGCAATTTTATGCCACATCCGACCCATTACAAAAACAAAAAATATAACAAAATAATGACGTGTGAAGCATAACTTCCAATTCGTTTATACCAGACATAATAATTTTTACAGGACAAGCATACAAATCAGTCACTATTTTGTTAATTAGGACGATCACAATACTGATATAGAGTAGAACAAATATACTAGACCCGTCCAAGTGGGGAAACGGAACACCAAAGAAGAAAAATAAAAACGCACATATTGATTTCAATGATAAATGGCGACTAGCGGATATTTGCTCTATTACATCATGACGTAGTCTGATGTTCTCAAGCACGCGACTCTTAGCAGGTTCTCAAAAACGTGCAAAATTTGCCTTTCAGTTAAAATTTTATATGCTATATATGTGAATGGCTTGTCAGAGAAATGTCTGCAACATTATTTGCAACCGGCAACAGATAACAAAACCTTAAACACCAATAACACACTATGACTCAGAAAAGAAAAGACTTAGAGGCATCCATTTTGAATCAGTCTTAATCGTTTACTTGTGAAAAATTTGTAGAGCAGTGCCTAATGTATTAAAGAGATTTCTTTCATATATCTGAGAGCTTATAACGTTATAAAGAGGATTTCGATACTTGAGGAGCTTTGTGCTTACTGAAACAAACAAATATTTACAGAACTGGGGGCGAGTTATCAAACTATTCAATATATGAAATTTCTTTTAAAAAATGCTATAATTTTAATTACTTTTTAATTCATAATAAGTTCTGCATTCTCTCATGTTACGTACGTACTTTTATGTTCAAATAGTTTCGTATATTTCACAAGAGCGTTTATTTGCTTATTGTAAATCACGCCGCCGCCGCCGCCGTTACTGAACATTCAAACATATATATATATATATGCCGTTGCTTCCGCTATCCCTACCCCAAGTCATTCAAATGTCCGGAAATCTTGTAGTCTGTGTCCAGATGATTCTGGACATTCTACTACCCTTTCTGACGTAGAGGATATATTGATAGTGTAATCAATCATTGCATTTTTTGAAACGTGTTTTCTCGTACCCCCCCCCCCCAAATTATCACGCATATAAAGGCTATCTACGCATAGCCGTTCCTAATTTTGGATTGACAGGCAAGAAAAAGGCAGTTAGTCCACAACACTCACCACCAACTCTCGAGCTCTCTTGTCTGACCTAACGGTGGGAGTTGACAGTTACTCTTAAAACATACCCACGGGCCCAAACGGAAAATTCACAGTAGAAGCACACTAACTATTAGGCCGCGTTCGGCCAGTTTTATGTAAATACACAAAGTAAAAAAAAAATCAAAACTTCACTTATGAACTGAATGGAAAATGTTATTCTCTTTCAGACTGAGGTTGATTCATTTCACGTGCAGAAAAAAAAGTACTTGATATCCGCTCTACACTATAGGCTGGTCGAAACACAAGTGCCTCCCCACGCCCAAACACACTACGTTTTAAACTATTAGAACGCCATGCAGATGTTATTCAGAAGTGGTAACAAAACGGCTACAGCTAACAAGGAAACGTATCATTAACTTTAACAACACCATTAAGTTCACGTGTAAAAGTTACTTCTTCTAGCCATGCGACTCCGATTTATCTACAGATGTATTAAAAGAAACAAATCAGGCAGACGTAGTCAGGGGATTCAACTGTGCTAATGTTACCATACATGGTATAGGACAAAACAATGGATTTCAAACGGCATAGAATGTATGTATATTTGAGCTTGATTGTTAAGCACATTCTTCGACACATTTACTAACTGTACAGTAAGATTAAGTAGTCAAAACGCTGTAAACCTTAATTCTGACAAACCGTTACATGCCCTTAAATTGAATGGATTAAAATATATTATTAAACGTGAAGAAAAAAATGAAACGTGGACTCTTACAAAGCTTCATAGTGTACACGTACCCATGAATTAGTTGCAGACTTAAACATCTTTGTATCATGAAAATCCGCATGCCAACCCTATATCATAATACATCAAATTAATGACAGAAAAACACACAGATGGCGTTCCACACTGGAACCGATGTCAGCAACTGTCTCAAGTTTTTGTTATTGCTTTAGCGCAAATTTACACAATGAGATATCTGCGCTCTATCCATCGCGGGGAATTGAACCCCGAATTTTACCATTCCAAGTAACCTGTATGCTTTCGATTTGATTAGTGCCTACTCGACCATATAAAAAAATGTTATACATGTATCATTACTATATATATATCCTACAGCTTTACCGAGGACCAGCTTTATCTCTATTGGCAAGATGTCACATAACTCGGGTAAATCTCGTACGCTTTTATATGTCCCTAAACTATTTCTTACCCAAACCCTTTACCCGATAGTTACAACATATTTGTAACAATACTGTAACTCAATAATTCAGGCCAGTCACACAGAGTAGTCTACGTCTCAAAAATTGCTTGCTCTTTGTATGTACATTATTAGTACTAAGAAACGTTCGCCACCCAGTCGCACAATGGAACACTTATGTTGAGTGGATTTTTTTTTTTTTTACCAATCACAGCAAACATTATCAGAAGGTTTACACAGCGAGTCATGACTTGCGCACATACTGTTTAACCAGGAGAATTTTCAACCTGCTAATTTTCTTTTACAGATTCTTTCTTGATATGCCAGACTTTCTGGAACTCTTACGTTTGTTTGTTTTTGAATTTCGGGCAAACGTACTCGAGGGCTATCTGCGCTAGCCGTACCTAATTTAGCAGTGATAGATTAGAGAGACGGCAACTAATCAACACCACTCACCATCAACTGTTGGGCTACTCTTTTACCAACGAATAGTGGGATTGACCGTCACATTATAACGCCCCACGAATGAAAGGGAGAGCATACTTAGTGGCAGGGATTCGAACCCGTGACCCGTAGATTGGGAGTGAAGCGCCCTAACCACAAGGTTATGACACGTCATACTCTTACATCAGTAGCACATATAAGAGCAGACTATTATAAAATATCCTTCAAAAACATAAAATAACTGAATGGATGATTTCAAACATACAGAGAGTGGGCTTGTCATCAACTCAATATCTAGACTTAGTTTATACCCGATTTCTTTTTGCTATCTGGATATCATTTTGACAACAACGATGAGTAATTCAGTTTAAGACTTCATGAACTTGAATGAAACAAATTAACTTTATAGATATCAATAATTGTTTTCCGGCTTTATAATTGTCTAATATTAACTATATTCACAAAGAAAATGGTGCATACTCGTTTGGATACAATTTTAATATCTCTTATTGAACCATTTTGAGAGTATGCTTCAATATGGAAGTTCTAAAAAATAAAATACAAGTTAAAGGTCATATAAGCAAACATAAAAATTCAGAAAAAAAAAAGATACATATTGTCAGAATGTAAGGGAGAAGGGAAAATAACGCCAACATTATTATAGATAATATAACAACCACTATCAAGACAAAATAATAACAGTACGAAATCAAATGCAATTTTAATGAAAACAAAAACATTATCTAAACAAATATTCATGTGTTGTTTTACTGGGTATAAGTTTCTAAAATAAAAATATAATTCTGTCACACGCATACACACGTGTATGTTTTTATATTTAACCACACTAAGACACGTGCACACTGACGCCACAACTGAGGAAAAGACAGCAGCCCATAAAAATAGTACGTCCTTTACATGCTTCAGAAATACGATCTACTTTGACATGGAAGAGTGCCTTTTGCTTACAGAGAAAATCTCTTCCTGCTGTTACAGTAGACACAAGAACCCTCTTAAATAAATACACTTATAATTCAGCAACTTAGCGGTCAAATAAGTCAGCCCATATTATCAATCATACAAACACACTGAATGATGTAAAGATTAAGATGAAACATTTGCATAACAATTTACTTTAATTGAGGGTACTTTTATGTCACGGTAAAAAATGAGGAAAGTTGAATTCCATAAAAAAAAAGGTTCATAGTGCATTATGACCAAGGTTTTCTTTAATAACAAAAGTTACTAGATTGGAATTAATAACATGAACAGCATCACAAGTGCAGGTTGACCCCAAATGCGAAGTACTGACCAGCGGGAGGGAAGACAGCTAGCCAGCAGCACCTGACGCTGTAAGAGCCTTGTGCGGCTCTTTTGATAAAACAGTGAAATTAACTATGTTTTTTATAACGCGCCCAAGCTGAAATGGCAAAGCGTGTTCACAGACATCAAGTCTCCAACCCTGGAACCTTCGATCCATCCGGGGCCGATACCCTAACCACCAGGCCATGCTCAGACCCCAAGAGTTAATATCACTGTTTGCATTTGTGATAGGAAATACTTGTTACCGTTCAAATTGTGACACTGTTTACAAGAGGATATACTAAAAAATAAAAAAAAATATGCACGATTTGTCAGGGTTCGTATTAAGCCCAATCTACTAAGAGCCACGAATTTAATTGTTATATGAATTTATCAAATGTTGTTTCTCAACATTCATGTCTAACATTCTCAAATAACCACGAGCTGTTGATATCTATATCTGTATTCAACCATGTTCTAATAAGTAGGTTATCCTAGTTTAGTGAATTAAGTCATGATAAGGGCAGATCGTATCAGGTTGCATTTTAAGTTTGTTTTGCTGTTTACTTCTCTGTTCATTAAACCGTCAAGCTAACTGTGCCCCACGTGTTAATTCGATGTTAAATGGCATCAATAGAAAAAATGTATTATATAAACACGAGTAATTACTTACTCATGACTTTCTCGAAAATACACTTCGGAGCAGTCCATCTGTCAAACTACATAGTCATTGCGCCAACTGGATTGATTAGATTAAAGTAGCAGAGAAATGTTGAATAAATCTGACGAAGGAACCCGAGTATTTCCCCACACTTCTGAAAAAACACTTCAGCTTATCTAGGGTAAATAAAAACAAACCATAAACCAAGACGTTTCACTTCAGGAAAGCCCCCACTTCTTCTCAACGTCTTGGATTACGATTTATTTTTGCTTGTTTGTTTATTTATTTATTGTTAAGCGCAAAGCTACACAATGAACTATCTGTGCTCTGCCCACCGTGGTTATCAAACTTACCGCTGAACCACCAGGAGGCGCTTCTCTTCAATTACCCGGGAGAAAGTTCATTTAGAAGTTTAGAACGGAAATGTTTCATTCAGAAACACATTTATTGGGCACGCAATAACATGACATCTCTCTTGTTTTTTTCTAAAAATTCTTGTACAGCTTCTCAAGGGGTATTTGCATTAATCGTAATTTTGACCCGGTAGGCTACAGGATAGGTAGCTAAACAACAGTACCTACCGCCTTGAGCTACTTTTGTCTGACAGAATAATAGGATTTGGCCGTCACCCTTATAACACTTTTTTTTTTACGGTAAGGGGACGTGAAAGATTGACTCGCAGATCCACAAGCATGCTAACTCTAAATAGCTTAACTACTTGGTGTTAACTAAGACGGACGCGCAGTTTCCGTTTCAGTAAAACTTAAAATTTCAAAATAAATAACTTAGCCATAAACAGGACTGTTGTTCTTCTCGAACACAAGTACGAGTTAAAGAGGTGAAAGTGTATAGTAGAGGAACGTAATGTTAATGAAACTACATATCTATAAGTTTAGGATGATGATGATGATGTGTACATCACTCCATAAAACATCCACGCAAAGAGATACAACAAACTAAAAACGTAAAAGAGTTGAACAGAACTGTAAAACTACACTAACCCTTCAGAGCGCTTTGATAATATTTGTGTGTGTATGTGAATGATATACTATAGACATAATCTGAGCGTGGGAATTGAATTTTTCAAGTTATTTATCTACAAACGAGTCCTAATTGTACATTGAAACGAGCAGCACTTTTATATTGTAAGGAAAAGATAAACGCCTATTAATTATATGACATAAATTATTTTCTGATATTAAAAATATAATTCCCACACCTATCAGTCTTGCAGCTGTACAAACCTTAATAATGTGATGTCCAAACGTAAGCGATAACGATCCCAAACATCGTATCTTGCATGAGATCAAGCCTTCATTTCAACAAAGTGCCATAAGTCGTCAATCGCTTCCATGACATGATAGTTATTCATATGTAAATGGGGTCACGCAAATAAAAAGAAATATATTCAATGGGGGGAGGGGGTCAAAAACTACGGAGATAACTTGTGTGCGTGGAGGGGGGGGGAGTACAGCAGGAAATTAAATGTGGTTGGCGTATTAGAAACTATTCTCTATAATGAAGTACAAATCAACAAATTAGTAATAATGACACAAGTACGTGTACAATAGCACAGGCGGCCCTTCCCTCAACATTCAAACGCACGTGACTCTGTAGCTACCACTTCGTCAAAACAAAACAACAGATTTCTGCAAGAGGTATATTAAAAACAAGGGGTCTAAATATCTTGAGAAATTATTGCTTTGCAGGATTTAAAATTATTCATGTAGACAGCTCTTTCTGTAACGGGGTTAAATATTAAAGGATTACATTTAAATCGATAGCACTCACCTACTACATGAACTTGATGAACACGCATGTTTGAAAATCGAGTATTTATTAACCCTCACATAAATGATGTAAAATAAAAGGAAAGTCAAATTATGTTTTTTGCTGGGGCATAGTATGCATAGCAAATATATTTAAGTAACCCCAGGTTTTACCATATAAATTATATTGTGGAATGACCTACCTTTACTGTAGACCAAAAAAAAAAAACTTCAAGATAACCATTTTAACTAATGTGGAGGGAAAAAAGTGAGATCATAAAACAGAACATGTATTTGTAGGTAGACAATTACATGACAAAATTAAAAATTGAAATGAAATATTTTTCCACTTCACCAATAATAAAACAAGTGTGTGTTCATCACGTAAAAAAACAAAAAGACTCATAAAAGCATCATTTAACTCCTTGCTGTAACCTAGTGACACAGAGCAGTTGCTCTAGAAAAGCTCATTATGGACATGCTGTGATAGGTTTGTGAACTATTATTTTTCATGAACAGCATTTAGATTGGAAGTTTATGAAAACATATAGCATCAGAAAATAGGAGAATCAAGACTAACTATGAATTATCAAAAATTAAAAGGTTTGATGTAGGATTAACTAGAGATTAAGAAACACTAGTACAAATACATATATACACATTTGGTATATATCACACAATTCAGACTCTTTTAAATTCCCTTTTCAAGGTTATTATATATATTTATTGCATTCATTATTTAATACACAATGTGCACTAAATACATAATAAATATACATCACTAACATAATGAGAAATAATACACTTAAAATTAATGATTTTACTTTAATTATAAAATTAATCCATTTCTAGATAGCTAATGAAACATTTAAGTTTATTGTATGCATTCCAACAAGCAATGGACGTACACCTAATATCTGTTATGCCCACTTAATAAAACATGATGACATTTCTCCAACTTCATGACCCCTTGTTCGCCATGAAATTTTCAAGGGTTCCTGGATATGCTCTAGAGAGATTCTAAAACCTCCTACTTTTGAAAATTATTATCTCCTTTTTATGAGTTTCACAGCCATCATATGATTTAAATTTCTTTTTTTCTCATGCTACCACCTTAGTGCAGACAAATGCGTGCCATCCCACCATCCCTGTGGAGAGAACACAGTAAATGTCACACCTGACATGGGTACTTTGGCTGGTATGTCAATATGAAAGCTCAATGATATTGTTCATGTGTGTGTGACAACATAATGATTTTCTGTAGTGTTTTCTACACAAGTACATCAGAATTCTATTTCTCTCTCTCTTGTGTTAAAGTATATGAATGACTACTTTTTCTATTTAAGTGTTTAGAAAATTTATAAAAGTACTAATGTTACATGCAAGCCCACAACTTACTTCTACATGTACAATGTATCTTCATTAGACTAACAGCTGTACCATATGCCACTAGACTATCAACTTAATAGTATGTTATGTCCATCAGATCCACTACTTTACTCTCCCTATAACTGGCTACACTGTATACCTACTACTTACTGCAAGACTGAAAAAAAGGATCTTGCCATAGTGGTGGATAAAGTTACCCAGCCAACAAAGCAATGCTCTGTTGCTAGTAGCAAATCTAAACAGATTTTAAGGTGTATTTATAGATATACTGATTACATTTCAAAGGAGGTAATTATCTCTCCATAGAAATCATTAATAAGGTCTAACTTGAAATACTATGTACAGTTTTGGTCTCCTTATCTAAGAAGGAACATTGACTTATTGGAAATGGTTCAGAAGATGGCTTTTACGATTATTCTTTGGATGAAAGGGTTATATTATGGGGATAAGTTAAGATCTCTTAAATTATATTCTCTTGAAAAAAGAAGCATTAGAAATGACCTCTTTGAAGTTTACAAGGTTATCAAAAGGATTTTTAGGATAGAGGTTTCTGATTACTTTGTGCTATATTCTGAGGACAAGAGAATGAGAGCACACAAATTTAAGATTTCGAAAAAGACAAGCTAGTCTTCAGTTAAGACAGTATTATTTTTCTAACAGGATAATTAGCTTATAGAATGAGTTTCCATTAACAGTAGCGGAGACCAGCACTTTATAAGATTCTTAAAGAGGAATTGATAATTTCCTGAAAAATTAAGGGTGGATTTAAGTTCTTGGTTTTCGTAAAGAGTGGGTGTGCAGAAAAAGCTTGAAGGTTCAAGAAATGTTACCTTGTTTATCTTATGTTATCCTAACTTGGTCTTCATGTACTGATACAATGTATCATTACTATACCACCAATGATAGTATATCCCTTACCTCTACACTGCAATCTCACCAGATAACTTGCTAAATAGTACACTTACGAGAGTATCGACTTCACAGTACTGTATGTACACAACCAGATTCACTATTAAACAATATCTCCAAATGACCCACATTTAACTATACAGTATACCTACTACATCCATATTCATCCTCACCAGATCCACTGCTACAGTATATCCTCATAAAAAAAACAAAAAAAAACTAGACCAAATAACATACCAACCATATTTTTAACTTTTAAAATATATTATGTATGCTCACCAGAGCCACTGGTATACTAACCACACTAAGGTTACATTCTGTGCACTCCATACACCAGTGGTTTCCAAACTGTGTTTATTGCAACACACTAGTGTGCCACAGCAAGTTGCTAGGGATGTCACAAGAGTTTCACTAAAGGAAGAATAATTAAGAACATTAAAAAACTCTACAAAAAATATTGCATGTGGCAGCAGGGGTGTCACACAAATCAAGGTAAGTGGGTTTGGGTTTCATCAGTGAAAAAAGTTTGGAAACTACTGTCATACACAAACATGGAGCATAAAGCTTCCAGTTAACATTAGGACCACCAAAGTGCTTCAAAGACAGCTACATCTTCACCTGATTACCATTTTCTCTTCACCATGATAAACTAGAAATTAAGTTACTTACACTAACTCTAAACTACATTGAGTCCTAAGGCCTAAAATTGTATTCTATGACTATCTTAACTAATCCTATTTCCTCAACAACAACAAAAAAAAAACTGTTATAGTTAGCACAAGCCAGGTCCTGATTACTGGAGTAATAGAAAATCCCTCAAGAGAAATAAGGTAATTAATATAGATGTATAGGGCTTAGGGCCACTAAAACAGCAATTTTTGTTTTGTTTTTCTAAAAAGGAACTATTATGTTATCCTATGTTAAAAGGTAAGTCAGGTTGCCATATACTTACATAAATAAACTGTCATTTAAGTAATCTATTGAAATTGCATATATAGATTTAAAAACCTCTTTCATTATAACCTTGAAATTCAGCCCCTAAAAGAAAGCTTTATGAAGCTCACTAAAGAAAAAACAAAATACATTTATTAAACTGTATGAATCTTTCAAGCCATTAATTAAAAAACATTATTAGTATACACAGTGACCAGAAATCTGCATTTTCTCTCTAAAACCTCATTTAGCTTACTTTTCCAGACATAAACTACATCCATCCACATATCATACTACCAGTCTGAAAATGTTATATATATATTTAAAGCTTTAAAACATCTCCAGTGCAGATGTAGAAATGCACATTAGATCATGTCTTGTTTCAACAAAACTATTCTACTTTATAGTATAAATTCATAAATACAGCCTCTACACTGATCATAAAATAATTTCAACTCTATGACACTACAATGATATATTAGAACTTTATAAAAATACAAAAACAATACTGAAAACTGTTTCTTATGATAAATTTGTATGCAATCTTATTGTAAAATTCTAAAACTAGTAAAATTAGTAATCAGTACCAGACCAAATTAGCTTTTCTAATGACTGAATCAAAGAAATTTTCCATTTAGTTATTTTTATTCAATAACTTCTTTAAGCTAATAAACATAGACTTAAGTGTACCTAAACACATACATTACACAACATGTATCCAGTACATGTACAAACAGAAAGCAAAAATCTTTAATGAAACAAAAACTTGTACTGATTTCCACTAACATGGAAATTATTAATAAAACTTCTCAACTACAGCACATATTTATGTAAGAACTATATATAATTTTTAATTTACAATAATGACTCACTGTCACATATATCATACAAAATTATATTTCCTTTGCACGTGTAGGCTTAGCTGCATGCATATTTAAACACAAACAAGTTTGTCAGCCCTTGGCCTAAATAATATTTTTCTTTACATTTTCTCAATGATTTAAATATTGTTATTAATGCCCAGCATTAATACACAAAATAACTATTGACTTGTGTGTTTGTATCTTGAGCCAGCATGTTCAGATATAACTTTTTGTAATAAGCCTGTTAATCCTAAAAAGTATGCTATTTATCTATAATGTAACACAACATAAAATTTAAGGACAGCAAGAGGCTGTCCCATCCACAAGAGCTGGGCAAGTTAACTGAAAACCTATAAGTGGCAATTACATCAATTAGTGTCACATAAACAAATCAATTAATCTAAATTATGATCAAATCAATTAACTGAGATATTCTGATTATTCCAAAAATAGACTATAATCAAAATTCCAATTATATCGAGTGTAAAAGAAAAATTAATTAAAATTAGTGTTTCCAATAATAACTGTTTTCAATTATTCCAAAAGCTGATTAATTGAAATTATACCTAAATTTATTGTCATGAAAATAACTAATTAATAGAAATTAGGTTTCTGATTATTACCATTTTTCATTTTTCCAATTCCCAAGTTATCAAAATATTGCTATTATGTTTGTTGTTAAGAGCAAAAATGAATAATGGGCTATTGGAACTCTGTCCAATTTTAGCCTTACAAGTTTTTTTACTTCAAGTCTGTTCAGCTTTGATGACTAAGGGACTCATAATTCAAATTCCCATTACCTCCAAACTCACTTAACCCTATCTTCATTATGGAAAAGCTACTAAGACTGTCTACCACTGCTGAGTAGAGGGAAAGCAATTGGCTAGCAGGGCCAACTGCCAACTTTTTTTTGCTTGTAAATACCATGGTTTGAAGAACACTATACTAATCGATTAATGGGACCAATTAGCAAATACCACTAATTGTTCAGCTCTACCACTCACTAAGAAAAATATATTAACAACTCAAAGACAGCCCTTATCATTCATAAATTTAATCAAGCTTTTTCTTAAATTTACTGCATCCATCTCATCTGAAGGCAATTCATTAAAAGTGCCAACCACTCTGTTAGAAAAGTAACACCATCTCAGCTGAAAATGACTCCTAACTTTACAAAATTTATATTTATGCTTACTAGTCCTACCATTCTCACCATTATGTACAAAAAAAAAAGATGATGCATCAACATTATTAATTCCTTTAAAAATCTTAAACACCTCAATCAGAAACCCTCAAATTATTCTTTTTTTAAGGGAACATTTCAGATATCTTAACCTGTCCTTGTATGACAACCTTTCCATCCCAGGTATCAACCTGCTAGCCTACCTCTGAACCCTTTCCAACAACTGAATGTCATTGTTAAGGTAAGGAGTCCAAGACTGAATACAGTACTCCAAATGCAGCCTGACAAGTGATCTATAAAATGACATTAGAAACTCTTTCAGGCTAGTATTCAGTATTTCTGTAGATAAAAACTAAAATCCTATTTGTTCTACCACTAGCAATAGCATATTGCTTGGATGGCTTGAGAGACTGATCAACCAAGACACAAAGATCCTTTACTCCCATAATCCTGTTAATGTTATTCCTATAAAAATAACCCTGCAATTATTATAATTGAAAGCTACCTGCCATTTATCTGCCCAACTCACCAAATAATCTAAATCCTTTTGTAAAGCAGAAGCACCATTCTTGCAACTACTAACACCAATCAGTTGGGTCAAACTTTCTTTAATGCAATATAATACAATATAAATGTACTATGTTTGTACAGTAATTGAATATTCCAAAAAACATTCTTGAAACATACCTATAGTTATTACGTATGTATTTGTACATATTTTTCTTAAAGTTTATAACTTTTGACTACATGTACAGGTACATAAAGTACAGTATACTGACATAGTACAATCAGAGTAAATTGTCATAATATTAGAAATAACTCAAATTAAATTTGTAATGTCACTACAGATATTAAATATTTATACAAAATTGTAAAATGAATAGTGCAAGGTTAGTCGACACAGCTCAACAGTAGAAATAAAGTATTTGATACTTACCTAAAATTGTAAAATGAATAAAATAAATAAAAGTAAAAAAAAAATTGAACAATAGATGATTTGACTAATAGGTTTGAACTTTTAAGCATCCTAACTCTGCTATAGTGTAAAAATAAAATAAGATCTTAGGTAAGTATCAAATACTTTATTTCTACCGTTCAGCTGTGTCGACTAACCTTGCACTATTCATTTTACAATTTTAGGTAAGTATCAAATACTTTATTTCTACTGTTGAGCTGTGTCGACTAACCTTGCACTATTCATTTTACAATTTTAGGTAAGTATCAAATACTTTATTTCTACTGTTGAGCTGTGTCGACTAACCTTGCACTATTCATTTTACAATTTTAGGTAAGTATTAAATACTTTATTTCTACCGTTGAGCTGTGTCGACTAACCTTGCACTACTCATTTTACAATTTTAGGTAAGTAACAAATATTTCCACGGTTGTATAGGCTCGATTGCATTATTCCACACTCTTCCATGACTTTTTCTAACAGGACAATTTTAACAAACTTTGCTAGAAGTGTTTAAGATAAATATAGTTATATGTGCTTTATATTTAAAAAATAAGATACAGTACTGTGTCTTTTGAAGCCATAATAATTTTATCATCTCATACGTAGCAAAAAAAAAGAAAGCAGCATCACCTATCTAACATTTTATGACTTACTATGTTTTTTATTGTTAGATGTTATAATTTTAACATGGTATCATGAATGACTGATTACAATGTAAATTAAAAGGTCTACCTCATGTAGCTTTACTAACTTTGTAAAGTATGTGTTTAAGTGAACAGGTGTAACTATTCTCATTGTATACATGCATGAGCCAACATCCTAACTATCACAGTTATTAAGTTATTTTATATGTACATGTATATTTAATTCCAAGCCAACTAATTTTTCTAGTGGAACAATATAATTTTCAGTTGACCTTTTGTTTAGCTAATAATACATACTTCACTAAAAAATCCTGTAATTTTTTTACACAAAGAGCAAAGGTTAAGTAGCATGCCAACTTTGGCAAATGCAGTCTTCCTTTGAATGTTTTTCAGCCTTCTATACAATTTTCTGTGATAAAACACTTTTTCCCCATGTACATGTTTTCTAAGTATTATTTATAGGAAGTTTTTTAAAATGTGTTAGAATAAATTAGAATTTACATATTCAGTTAGTGGATTTTTTTATGACAAGTGTCAATACAGATAGAGTATGATGTGAATGTAAATATAATTTAAAAATTAGACATACTGTAGATACTTATCTTTTAACCTAATACCCGCCACAACCACCAGTATTTATAAGTAAATGTAATGGAGTAATAATGAAATACTATATATACAAACATATCTTAGATTTAAACAATTAAAACTTCTCACATATGAAAATGGTACAGATAAAGCTAAGTTTCATGCCAATGAAGGTGTAAGATGATTTATATGAAATTTTCAAACTTCTTCTCTTTTCAGTACCAGAGTTGCTTTGTTCAATAAAAAAAATATGCAGGTAAAAATCAAATTATCAATTATAAGAATTACCAGAATGATTAATTGGAATTGAATAACATGCTTTATTATTTGACTTTATCAACAAATAGAAAATATGGTGATACAATGATCCAGATTATAGAAATTTTCCACCACAGTTCTTGGATCTGGGTTAAACATGATTAAAGAATACTTACAGATTCTTTTTTATAACAAAATATTTCAAATCTACAAGTATACTTAAAGATGCCATATCATATTTATTTAAATTAATGTAATTTAATTTGTGATTTTTTAAGTATATTAAAATATCATAATAACCTATATATTATGTCCTCTAATATTTCAATCATGTAGTTCATCTTTTAAATTATATGAAATATATATAGTAAAACTCTATGTTATTTGGCATTATTGGAGTACATATTTTCCCCAGGACAGTTGTTGTTGTACAAGTGAATGTCAATTATGTAGATAAAAAGGTTTGGTTAGGTCAAAAGAGAATAAAATCTTTAAATGGTAAAACACTTTGGTCTAAATGTTAAATTACATGAAGGTTTAATATTTTAGCCTTTCCTTGGAAGTATCAAAGTTAAATGAATAATACCAACAGTTACACTGTATTTCCCCACTTTGCAATACATTTGGCAAAAAAATATTTTGTTCATATAATGATTCTTTTTCATTTTTTAGGAAACTGACTAACTGCACATTTTCTAAAATTCTCCTGGTATCATTGTTTAACAAGTCAACATGTAAATCACAATGCAGTAGTTATAATTAGTAAAGCTTTAAGTGATCAAACCTACAATTAAACACTTTTCTACTTTCAATTTTTGTAGGTTTAGATTACCTGCATGAACACATAATAAAACAAATATCATACTATATGTGTTATTTTAGTTTTGATTAGACTCACCTGAAAGAATCAGGCATATTAATATGTATTTTATAACCAGGAATTGATGGAAATAGCTTTTCAACACCTTATTTATAACTTATAAATAGCAGAGAACTATGACGTATAAGTCACATTATATTTGAACACCAATATATACATGCATGTACAATTGAGGCATTTTAGTTGAAATGGCCCAAGTAATTGAGCACACATTTCACATCTTTTTCCTAAAATTGTGAAAATCTATGGTTGAAGTTTTCCAATTCAATTTTTATTATTGACACCTTTTATCTCCACAGTAACTACCTCACAATTAAGAGTTCAGAAATTCATTGTAATCTTGTGGTATACTGTATCAAGAAATTACTTTTAAACTTAGTCATGTGTCCTTTGATTATCCCTTTTCTTTCAACTTACTGTCAGTAAGTATGTATGTAATTAATTCAGTCTAACAAAATATTTCACAATGCTCTTAAATTACCAAGTTCAGTGGTCACAAAGTGTCATACATTTAAGACAATACAAAATAATCACTTAAATGACAATTACACAGTGTGCAATTAATTTAAAAATAGAAACTGCAAATCTTCAATGAAATAATAAGATGTTTTATGCAAGAAATATGTATATCAAAACATGGTCAATCTTCTTGATAGGTCTTAATTAGTCATTACATACATCTTGAGTGAGTGAATCAGGTTATCCCACTTTGAAAAAAACAAACATACTGCAAATTGTTGTTTGAGTTTGAACTTTGGCTATATATAACTATAAGTATACCCTGAAATCTGAGTAAGTATATCAATTAATGAACGTTACTCATCAGTATGGTGCAAACTTTTGTAAATTACTATTAAGTTTAATAGTTTAACAATTTTTATTCAACTATTGTAATATATGTATAATAATTAATATATATATATATATTCTATATAACACGGATATGAGAAGACAGATCATATATGTCAACAGACTTTCTTTGAGCCCACCTACGAACTTACTTATTTAAGTTATTAAACTATTACTGGTAATATTACATACATTTTCGGTTTGATTGCGGCCCATGGCTAAACGCTTGGCAACTTCACGTTGAGTTTCATGACATTGATAAATACATTATAGTTTTAAGAATGATAACAAACTTACCACACCACATAGTGCTGCCGGGGAGTCTTCTACAACTTCATATATCACGGGGGGTAATCCCAAACCTGTTCCTCCAAGTATAGAAAATCCATATCCATGTAAATCACTTCTTTGCAGTTGGACATCTTTCACCTCTATCCCCTCACCTTCCATGATTGAGAGGCGTTGCTTCTTACTGCCCTCTGTTGTTTTTGAGTTAAGTTACAGAGCCCGTAAAAATAAATAAATTAATATGCATTCATATACTTTAATATTGATGTGATATCTCCAACACACGTTAATATTCGTTAGCAGTTAAACTAGTAACCTAATTTAATAGTTTCTGTTTGGTGTTGATTAATATATCGACTGAATCGAAGATTTTTATTCTGATCTGTTAACTTATATTTTTCAGAAACGATATTAAGAAAGTACGATCACGATATCAAAATTAATTAACATAGAAGTTAAAATCTATCATTCTTTGGCCTACTCATAACATCTGAAAATTACCTTCAACCATTATTGTATTCGAGTATAAGTAAATTACCAATTTCCGAGTGACAATAACCAGTTTTTTTAGTTCATTCGCTTTTTCTTGATAGATAGTATTTGTTTATTTGTTTGTAATTAAGCACAAAGCTACACAATGGGCTATTTATGCTCTGCCCACCACGGGCATCGAAACCCAGATTCTAGCGTTGTAAGTCCGCAGACATACCACCGTGCCACTAGGGGGCGATAGATAGTAAGCTACTGGTTAAATGTACAATCAAGTGTCAGTCAGATAATGTTTTCCCAAAAATACTAAAATAGGATTGCATAAGTTTTTGAATAGTGGGCGGGTGAGACTAAAAGCTCTCTAGTGTGACATCTATTTTTAATGGAGGTTTAAATTTGTGTCCAAATAATTATAGACCAAATCGTATTACTTATGTCAGAATAAAAGTTTTAAAAAGACCGATTAAAGCCATCTGACAAAGTTTGGAATTCTGGTTGACATCCGGCGAGGTTTCATACAGGGAAACTCCTGTCTCACAAATCTTTTGACGTTCTTCAAAAATGCACTGTTTATGTTGATGTGGATATGGTATACCTGGATTTTTGGAAGGCTTTTCAGGAATTGTTACAGAAAAGACTAGTAAATACAGTTGTTTCTGTGGGTATGGGGAATAGATTAGTCCAATGGATTAAAGGTTGGTTAGGAGGGACGAAGCAAAAAGTTTTAATAAATGGAGTTCATTCAATCTGGATTAGAGTTGCATGTGGGGTACTTCAGGGCTCTCTGATGAGGCTTTTCCATTTTTGATACACAGATATAGATAACAGAAGGGTTAACAAACTGGCCAAGATTATTGACGATATTAAAATTTTAGGTGTACTTGGCTAAGAGGAGGGTATTATCCTACAAACGGACTTGGATCATTTGGCGAATTGGGCAAATAAGTGGCATATGACATTTAATATTGCTAAGTGAAAAGTAATGCATGTGGCCTACTTTAACTTAAACTATAATTACTACTTTGATGGAATTCAACTCAGTAATGCTATGGAATAAGATAATTTTGATGTTTTAGGAAACCAATTTATTAAGTCTTTCAGGCAATGTGTTATTGCTAGTGGAAAAGAAAACGGGATTATGAAGTTTTATCTCCAGGAATATGGAATATAATTGTAAGAACATATGAATGACAGTAAAAAATAGTTTAATAATATGTCAATTATACGCTAGCTAGTGGCTTAGAGATAAGTTTGAAAACTTATAACACTAAAACCCGGGTTTTAAAGTTCGTGGTGGGCACAGAACAGTTAATTTTATTAATTGTAAACAAACAAAAACAACAACCTATATATGTTATATCCAGTGCCGTCAAGGCCTTTCTGCATTACCAGGACTTATCAGGGATATGAAAGAATAATAATGGTTGAGACGCAATTAATATCACCGATTGCTCGAACAATAACTCTCTTTTGGTGTGATCCATATTATGTCAAAGGAAATTGTTGTTTCTTTGTACAAACTTCTGGTTATGCCTCATTTAGAGTTTTGTGTTTAGTCTTGGGCTCCTTACCTTAGGAAAGACATTGAGTTGTTGGAAAGGATTCGAAGGATGGTTGCTGGGATGATTCCTGAATAAGAGGGTTGTCATATGAAAACAGATTAAGGCTCTAAAAATATATGAAAACAGATTAAGGTTCTAAAACTATATGAAAACAGATTAAGATTCTGAAATATTTTCTCTTAAGAAAGAGGGTTGCTGGGATGATTCCTGAATAAAGGGGTTGTCATATGAAAACAGATTAAGGTTCTAAAAATATATGAAAACAGATTAAGGTTCTAAAAATGTATGAGAAAGATTAAGATTCTAAAAATATTTTCTCTTAAGAAAAGAATGGATAGAGGAGATCAGGTTTAAAATTACGAAGAAAATTGGTAGGATTGAAACATAAATTTTTTTCGTGTTTAATGATAAGACTAGGGAACATAGAATTGTTACGACAGCGGAATTCACGTGACGCTGGTAACACATAATGAGAATCTAGAACGGTGTCAGACCCAGACAATGGCAAGCCCCTTCCACACCCCGCAGCTAAACCCTAATGCAGACATCTTCAGTCCTGTTAAAAGTCACATCCCAGTTGTATATATATGACCGGCAAGAAGTGATGAAAGATAATTGCAGGCAGACAGAGATAGAGACGGGCAATTGAGTCAAGCGCGATAGTAAGTACAGTGCGTGAATCGTTCGCTGTGAATTATAGCGTGTGTTGAAGTTAAACTGACTGTGGAAATTAAGTGTCTTGCAAAGTTGAATTGAGGAAGAATAAACTAGTTTTATTTAAGAAAGGACTTGTATCGCTGAAGTTTTTCGGAAGGAATTTTTACGAAAAATTAATAATCGAACACAAACGTAACAGAATTAACATTTGATAGAATAGAAGTTGTCTCCAAGTTAGGCAATTTTATTTTTCAAACAGGGTTGTCAGCCTTTGGAATAGATTGCCTGCAGATGTGATAGATGTAACAGGATTGGAACAGTTCAACAAAGGATGAGTATATAGAGAGACAGACCTGGATATGAGTAGATGAGTGTTCGATGAAATAAGCGCGAGAACCACAATGGGCCAAGTGGCCTCTTGTTGTGAGGCAAATATTACGTTACGTTAGAAGACATTACTATATGATATGGTATATCTCAGTTCATTTAACCATTTTTATTTGTAACCGAAAGATTTTGGAATTTCCTCTGAAAGATTGATAGTTTTATAGCACACCGCTAGAAGAACTGCAGACCAAAAAAGAATATCCCATTTCTTTAAAACAATATCGCAATTCTAGTGAGTAATAAAACAAATTACGAAAAATTAGCTGCTCCATTAGATTTTAATTTGGCAGATTAATGGTTTCAGATTTCTCCATTAAAAAGAAAACAACACAACCAGTATCTCTTTTCCGTGGACATCAAATATCGAAAACTCTGGTACTCATACTTCATCTCACATTTCTGATCTGCAAGATCCTGATGGTTAGTAGATATTTGAAAATTTGCCCTCTCTCATATTAATCTACACCATAGAGTGCTAACGACAGAACACAAACGATTTTTTTACTCATGGAAAATTTCAAAAATTGTTAGAAGCATACAACATCAAAACGTTATTGCACATTATTTCTTGAAAGAAGACTTATAAACAGAAGAGTATACTTTAAAGGCGTGGTTAATGGACTGCGTCTTCTATATGGTCTTGTCCAATCAAAGTTGTTTTTAGATTTATATATTAAATTTTCAGAAATATTGAGGAAGTTAACAATTATTTCAATTCTATGTTAGTTTTGATTTTTTTTTCACGCAACTACGAAGCTATTGGTGGTTTGTTTTCTCAAGTTTGGACATTTTCTATTTTAAAATTAACCCTAATAATGAATAAAAATCGTGGATTTTTATTATTATTCGAAAGCAATTTTGTGTGTTATAAGTTATCATCTCAAGTCTATTATTTAGTCCTATTAATTTGGCATGTTAGTCTCGATTGATAAACTTGTGTCGAGAAACTGACAATTGTGATATAATTTAATCTGTCATTGTTACATGAGAAATCCACTTTTATGACATAAAATTCCATTTTTTTTTATTTTAAAAAATCAATATCATCATTCATGAAAATAATTACGTGATAAAGCGATCCAGTTGTTTATTCGCTAAAAACTTGTTCGTATTTTTCATTTCCTTTAATTTTATTAAAGTGTGATTAGACTAGTATCAATCTAACATTAGATATTAATTTAATTTAGGTAGTTTAAATTTCTGCCGATCTTGATTTCATAAATTTTCATTACTTTTTGTTAAGGTAATTGTGTGCTATTCTGTGTTCTATTGATATTCGCGAATATTAGTTGTTTATATGACCCATAGATGGCAATGTGCATTTAAACATTTTTGTGTGTGTGTATGTATTTAGCAATAGTGACGGTTTTATCATATTTTGAGTAGTTGTGTCTGTCCATTGTGGCACTCTATTTAAAATGAACCAGCTGTTTTTGGACTGACAATAGATATTTCTGTTGGATGCATTTATAATAAAAAATAACAAAAAACTTATATATTAAGGAAGCTAAATGTGTTTTTTCGGAAAGTTTCACAAAGATACTCAATATCCACGTGTGCTAGCTGTCCTTAATTTTAATTTGATAGATTACAGAGCAAGCAGCTAGTCAACAGCACCCATTACCAACTCTTAGGCTACACTAGTAATATAGATGGATTTGAACACCATCTTTATAACGCACCCATGGTCCCAAAGTGCGGAGCACGTTTGTGTGGCAATGGTGAGCAAATCATGGAACTTAGAATTACAGTCCGGAAAGCTCATCGCTAGACCAAACTTGGCCCAAGTTAACTGTCAATAAGAACTGACGAAAGTACAATGTTGTTCATTAATATAACATACGATTTTCTTTTATGTAATATAACAAAAGTTGCCTCATTTCATGCAACAATTGCAGTGAATTAAGTGTGACATGTAAACAGTTAACAAAAACATGTTTCTGCCTTAGCTAGCCAATGTTACACAGCCTCATAATAAGTGATGGAAACGTGAGGTTTGGAGATTTGGGTCATCATGCTAACCTAACTGGCTGTAGGGCGAACCATAGTCGCTAATTGATCTAGTTTTGAGTATTGTTATTTAAGATGAACATGACGAGAATCTAAGTACAAGCACTGGCCATTATCTGAAGTGTTAGTTTGTAATTACGATATTTCAAAAGTAAGTTCAATTAAAAAATAAATTTATGAATTATATCAACATGAGTAAACATTAACTACGAGTCCCCCAGTGGCACAGCGGGATGTCTGCGGACTTACAACGCTAGAAATCGGGTTTAGATACCTGTTAGGTAGCTTAATTCCAAACAAACATTAACTACGAAATTTTCAGTATAAAAAGCGAGTAGTAAAAAAAAACAACAAAATATGCAAAGAAAAAAGTTAATAACGTTGTCACCGAAATAGGCAGTCATAAAGAGCATGACAAACATAACCACCAAAGCTGACTCTGTTCAGTATAAACGTTTCAATAGTTCTAAAAATTGAATGCGTTTGTTATTTACATGAAAACATTTTTTATAGATACAAATATCTTACAAACTTTTTTTCTCATTTATAACTCACAAACCTTTTTCATGTTCTGGATACTGAATTAAAAGTTCACATTCTTTGTTCTGTAATATTACATTCAGCAAGAAAAATAAATAGTTTAGCTAATAGAGATTTCATGGTCGACGTGTTTACAGTTTTAGTACTTTTTAAGCATGGTGATATCAAGTACTGATAAAAAAAACATCATGCCGCCCATTTGTTTCTGATATTTTCAAGGTGTATTTCCCTCCTCTATTTCATTTTTATATAATATTTCTGGGAGTTACAAGCTAATTTATTGTTCTGATCAGCGCAATTTAAGATGTTAAGCAGGGTCTATTCTGTATAAATATCTCGATGTAAAGAAAATAGCTTATTTTGTATTTAACAACCCAACAACCAAAACTTTTGAATTTCAGATGCTAAATTAAAACCACTGAAAATATACATAACAGTATGTAGGACGTTGGCTCCATCGAAATAACGTTGAAATAAAGTATATCAATCATTGTTTGTGAATTTAAAATAATAGGTCAGTGTGGTTATTATAGAAACATAAAGAATTATCCGATAAAAATTATAAAGATTAGCAGAATTAAGCACGAGAAACTAAAACTGAAAACACGCTTATTTACAACAATAATCCCAGCACAACTGAGTAAACATAAATAACAAAATTTACATAAAATGCATTGAATAATCCTTATGTAAGGAGGTTAAATCTATTACAGCAAAGAAAAAATAAATTAATAAACAAAAAAATAGGTCAAACAAAACTTAACACAGAAAAAAAATCAATCATATATAGTGTTTGTTTTCTTATATATATATATATGTGTGTGTGTGTGTAGCAGATAGAAATAATAATAAAATATTCAGAGACAGCAATGACTACGTTAAGTTTCATTCTCTGCATTAGCATGAGCGGAAACTCAATAAATTGTAAAGTTTCCTCCATCCACTTTACATTGAGCCATAACCTGCAATGTAGGTAAACAAATATTAATATTGTTACGACAGCGGAAGTCACGCGACGCTGAGAGCATGCGCGCTGGAGTTTCTAGAAGGATCATGACTTATCTAGGAACCTCGCGAATGTCCGAGTGTTTGCCAGGCGCCCTCTTTTTTAGATATAAGCTTGGCAAATAATACT
>NW_013665628.1:1496822-1500824 GCF_000517525.1 Limulus polyphemus
ATATTATCAAAGTCGGTATAAAAAGCAAACACCACAGTTGGTATTCATCTTTTAAAATCGTGATTGAAGTATAAGAAAAACTTAATATATCTTTCATAGAATTACTTAACTTACCACAATGCCACGTTTACTGGAAAGATGTGAAATACAAATCATTTGTCCTACTTTAATTTACTTGGAATGTAAATAAGTAAAAGCAGTCATATTCACGTACCTAGAAAAAATTACACTACAAAAGTATAGTTTTAACATATGGAAAACGTGATTTGTGGTCGCGCTTACATTTAAATTACTCTTCACGCACACACATACGACGCACACATGCACTTCGTATATAAAATTGAAAGAAAAACTAAACGGGGACACTTCAGAAGCTAAATGGTGTATTTTTTATATAATCAAATTTGAGTTCTTTCAAATTTTCCATAAGACTGAAAATTTAATAGTGTAAAACTATAATACAGATTTTAGTTACGATATTACACGACTTTCATAGTAGTTGCACTGTAAAGAAAGGAAGGTGACCAAACAGAGTATTCTCTATCTGTACTCTGCTATTAACTAAATAGCGGGGTTTATTGTTCTAGTTATAACGCCTCCATGGCTATAGGTTCAAAGCATGTTCAGCATCATATCTCAGCTTGAACGTAAGCCTGTTGGATATACCTAGCTGTTTCATTTAATTTTTTTCTTTAAGTTTAAAGTGAATTAGATGGTTTAGATGGTTTACATAGCGCAACTGTTAAAGTAAGATATTTTAAGAAGCGATAGATATTGCAGGTTTGCTTACATAACTGTTTATCAATCATTTGTTGTGTAGTTCAATTGTTGTGAATTGATGACATGTTACACGAACCTTCTGAATTTTCCTCGTTGCCTTAAACGTGTATTGCACATGCTCCCAGCGTCGCGTGACTTTCGCTGTCGTAACACTGCCCCTTCCTTAGTATTGTTCGTCCCGAACAATAGCCACTTACATTAAACCAATAGATAATTAACAATAACTTAATTAAATGTACAGAATTTACAAACACAATATTAAAATTCAACAAAGTATCTTAATTTTACGGGACGTATCTTCTTCCGTACTGGTCTCTGTCTCATTGGCTTTGACTTCACGTGGGGTTAATCTGCTCCATCAGGAAATGTTCTATTATCGGTAACAGGCACATCAGTGGTAGTAACTTCATCAAGGCCTTCACTGTTTCCCTTCTCAAAACCGGGTAGAGTTTCTTCTTCGACAGTGGCTTTTTCAGGTGACACGTCTTCAGCAGCGTCATTGGTTCCATTGTTCACTTCGATCCAACTGAAATGTCCTGGACCGTGATAATGCCAAAGCCTGTTGGCATGCACCACCACCATTCTTATCATAACATAACTTCATCGAATCAGCAGATGTTTTCAAGTTTGAACGCACTTGATGGTGAATATTATCCATCCTTTCAGATAACACTTTCACGAACTCTGGCACATTTTCAGCAACTCTTTGTAAGGTGGGCGTCCTGTTACCAGATCCACTGGCAACCGAAGTTCTCGACCAAACATCAACTTTGCTGGAGCGTATCCAGTGGCTTCATGCTCTGCTGTTCTATAGGCCATCAACAGTGGAGGGCGTAAGACATCCAAGTCATCTTGGCGGCTATTACAAAAACTTTGCCAATTCCTGTCCAATTGTACTTTTCTACCATCCAATCAGACTGTGGGTGAAGTGGCGCTGTCCTGGTCTTTCGTATGCCAAACAACTTGCAGCATTCATGGAACACAGCTGATTCAAAGTTACGACCTTGATCCGAATGCAGTTCGTATGGCATACCAAATCTGAAGAAGAAATCACTAATAGCCAAAGCTACAGTTATAGCTTCCTGATTTGGTATTGGATATATTGGATATCACCACACAAATGTACTTGTTTCCAGCACGAGTTTGGGGCAAACTACCAGCAATGTTAACAGCTACTTTTTCCATTGGTGCACCAACTTGATATAACTTCATTGGAGCACGTCCCTTATGCTTGGTTCCCCTTTTAGCAGAACATGTACTGCAGGTCTTGCACCATTCTTCCACATCTTGCCTCATACCTATCCAGTAAAATCTCTGTCTTAGGTGACTCAATGTCTTCTTAACTCCGAGATGTCCTCCTGTTAAACTATCATGGGATTGATGCAGCACAACTTCTCGTAACTTTCTAGGTATAACTGTTTGCCAGGTCGTTACTGTCCCATCTGCAGTTTCCCATCTCTGGACAATAATACCATCTTCAAGCTTCAACTGGTCCCATTGTGCCTAATAGTTCTTTGTCACAGGGCTTAAGCTAGACACCTTCTCCCAAGCAGGACGCAAAACACTTGCTTTTAAAAAAATCAATTATTGGCTTGAAATCTTGGTCTTTTTTCTGCTCTGCTTTAATATTTATACCTGGTTCCACTTCACCATCATTAATTCCTTCAATCACTTTGGCTTCAGCTTGATGACACCTGGTTAGCTCAACTTCTCGTTTGCAGCAATGTCTGCAGTAATTTTTGCAGAGAATTTGGCTTAGTCCATCGGCATTTCCATGAGATTTTCCTTCTCTGTATTCAATATCATAATTATACTGGTCTATTTTTCCGATCCAACGTGCAAGTTGTCCCTCTGGGTTCTTTAATGATCTTAACCAGCGTAATGCAGCATGGTCTGTACTGATGGTAAACCTGGCACCATAGAGGTAAGGATAGAAATATGTCAGATTGTTTACTATAGCAAGGAGTTACCTCCATGTTACACAATAGTTCCTCTTTGGTCTACTCATGACCACCACATGTTCGTTTTCGCCCACTTTCTGAGACAACACTTTTCCACTTCCAATATTACTAGCATCACAATCCAGTATGTAAGCCAGTGAGGGATTTGTCTTGAAAGCATGCTGGCAAGAAACTGTCTATTCGAACTTCTGGCCCTTTTTTGTTAAATCATGTAGTGGAGCAGCTATAGTTGCAAAGTCCTTCACAGACTTCTGGTAATAGGTACAGAGTCCCAAGGAACTTCTTAGCTCTCCCACATTGTCTGGTGTTGGCCAATCATGCAATGCTTTCACCTTGTCAGGATCAGTTCACACACCATACTCACTTACAATGTGACCCAAGTAAAGCACCTCTTTCTGGAACAAGTAGCATTTCTTGGGATGGAGTTTGAGGTTTGCTGCTTTCAAATGCTTGAATACTTCTTCTAGCCGGGACATTTCCTCATCAAATGTTGCTACAAACACGATGACACCATCCAGGTACACTAGGGCTATCCTCCATTGTAGGCCTTCCAGTACTCTTTCCATCAGCCTCTCAAATGTTGCTGAAGCATTGCTAAGCCCGAATGGCATCACACAGTATTGCCAGAGACCCTGGTCATAACTAAATGCAGTCTTAGGTTTATCTGCTTCAGCCATTTTCACTTGATGGAAACCCGATTTTAAGTCTAGAGTTGAAAACCACCTGGCCTCCACTTAGGGCATCAAGAGTATCATCAATTCTTGACAGCAGGTATGAGTCCTTTTAAGTTATACTCTTAAGAGCCCTGGACTCCACACAGCAACGTTGGGTCCCATCCTTCTTCTGGACTAACACGACGGGAGCTGACCAGGGACTATTTGATTTCTCGACTATCCCTTCCTTAGTTAGGCCATCCATGACCTTCTCCATCTCTTCTCGCTTTGCCAGAGCTATTCTTCTTGGAGGGATATTTATTGGACGATGATTGCCTGTGTTCATTCTGTGCCCCACAAGGTCTGTGCAGCCGAGGTCATAATCTCCTTTTGAAAAGACGTCTGCATAATTCGCCAAGAGTTCTCTAACCTGAAGATCATGTGATGATCACAAATGGATAGGAAGTCCTTTCTTTATGATCGCATTTCTTGCTTTAACATTGACTGGCTCTACCTCCTGGCATACACCCAACAATGCCCCTTCCTTAAGTGTCTGCTCACATTTATAGAAATTAGCCACTGTTATGGATACTACTTGATGACCTGCC
>NW_013665628.1:1501824-1526992 GCF_000517525.1 Limulus polyphemus
GCTTCCACAAGTATCGGGCTTCCTTGGGAATGTTCTTTTATTCTACCCCAAATTATCTTCTCTGACATAGGGGGTATCGTAGTTGATTTGAGTGCTGTGACATGCAAACCAACAGATGCAGCAACACTTACTGGAATTTGGCCTTTGTTGTTCCCAATCGTCATTTTATCGAAGTTAACTACACACTTCCTCGGTAGTAAATAGTCCAACCCTAATATGCATTGGTCTTCAATGTCTGACATGTATACTTTGTGTCTGTCCTTCATGCCTATGAGCTCAATAGTTACCCACACTGGTCCCCACAACCTTGTATAATATCCTGTTACACCACAGAGCTTCTGTATGGCTTCTGGTACTCCTTTGTGATCTAGCACCCTGATACTCACAAGGGTTTCCTGAAATGCACAATCTATGACAAAGTTGCACTTTTGACCATACAGCTTTCCTGTCAAGTAGACACTATGTGTGCTTGACATTTTACACCTAGCTGTCGGGACTTTCACAATGGAGGTTGGTAGGCGTCCCTCATAGAAGAAAATAAGAAATTATGTACCGTAAAAAGAAATATGTGCTCAATGGCAATATTGCATTGTGTCTTAACCAATCCAGGATTACTTAACAATTGGATCAATTTTCTCGTGAAAACTAAGGGCGTTGAATACAAAAACTTCTTTTATTGTTGGAAGCTGTGTGACGAAAGGAAAACTATTTCATTTCACCCTGCATAACTGGCAAAGAATATTCAGCCATATTTTGTTTAAAAAATTAAAATTTTCATGCAAATGATCTAAGGTGTATGTACAGAGACCATAAACTTGTGCTACTCCTTTACCTTAAATAAAGTTTATGCACGAAAGAGATTGGTTTATAAGATTTATACTTGCTGGATCCTGTTTCTGTATGTTGCACTCCTAGAGTGAGGTCATACTCACTTTGAGGGTGGTTCGGAGACTTGTGCAAGTTAGTGTCAGTAGAGGATTTATTATCTCCCTTGAATATATGTATTTGGACTTATTGTTGACGAAGGTAATCTAAGGAGTATGGGATACTGCACTAGAATTATGATATGTCTTAACAATGTGGTATTGATATGATCATTATTATTCTTATTCCTGTTTACTTTTTCGATCAGGTGTTTTGTTTTAGTTGTACATTTTTGTTTGCTTATTATTTTATTCCTTAGTTGTTGTTACCTGTTTTAATTTTGTTCATTGCATAACATTTCCAGAAACTGCTTTATGGTGAAAACTTGTAACTATCTATTCGAGATCTACAAAACGTGAATTATGCAGATATACAGTGTATGTTGCACGAATACTTTAGTTATTCGTTACTATCAAAGTATAAACCAGCTGTATGTTAACTTCGCAGCTGCGTCTGTGTGGTTCTACTACACAAGAGATAATTTCGTCACATGATATGTAAACGTATAATTTATATGACTGTGCCAAGTATTCTTAACCAGACTGCATTTGCAAATACATAGAAATAACTTGTTGACCTCGGTAAAGTTGATTCACATCGGCCCTGACCAGCTTACCAACAGGAAACCTCAGCAGCATATTTATAAACTCCTGGACAGAAACGAAGTAGCTCACTCCACTCAGCTTCAACTTACGTTTACACTGAAAACGCAACAAAAACAGTTTTTGTTCAAATTTTTGTAGCTGACAAGGTTCTCCACTAAAATGGGGTGGAAGAAAGTGGTGTGGATGATAATCAACACGTTCATCATTTTTCCTTCATCCAACTATGGTCAAAAGGACAAGATTGGTCGAGCCTGTTACAAGGACCCTGGACAAAATTCTATCTATGACTACGCTGTACCTGACATATTGCAGGAAAAAAACATCAGCTTTTCTGATTTCAGGGGCAAGGTAGTGTTAGTCGTCAATTTGGCTACCTACTGAGGGCTTAACTGGCACTATCCACAACTGAATGCACTAAAAGAAATGTTTGGCAATGAACAGTTTGAAATATTAGGATTTCCTTGCAATCAATTTGGATTGGTTAGTATGCGATTATTTATTTATATATTTTTGTTAAAAGAAAATTGTTTGGCGATAACTTTTGTCTGAATTTTTGAATTTTCACATAAAGTAACATAAGGGTTTTTATGAGCATAGTTGTCCGTAATGTTGAACTGATAGGCTAGAGGAAAAGCAACTAGTCAACATTACTCTCCACTAGCTCTGGAGTTCTTCTAGTCCTGCCTAAAAATGGTATTTGCATGACCATTACTCTTATAGCGCACGCACAATCCAAAGTGCGTATCGCGTTTTGACAGCAAATGGACACAAACCAAGAAATCGTAGATTCAAAATACGTGCACAATAAAAACTAGGCTACTCCTGGAGCATACACCTCTATTTTGTATCTGGTAAATGCGTATAATGTATTATGATAAAATCCAGTTTCTTGTATTCTAATGTTCTTTGCATGGACTAGAAGTTCGCATATTTGCAATTCAAGTATTTCAATTTATCGTGTAAACATTTTTGACAGTTATGATGTGGTCAAACATTGCACTTAGATATTCGTTTTTGTGTCCTAACAAAGCTATTTAATTTTGTGTTTTTTAATAATATAATAATCGACCGAACTTCAGTCTATTTCTTCTGATCAACGGTTTCAGCATTAAACTTTCAATCTTATATTTATACCAAAACATTAATCAAAAACCTTCGCGTGCAAAAACACAATATAGCAATATGTATAAAATAACCAGTTCTAGTTACGTTACTTGGTATATTCAACTTGAAAATTAGTCCTATACAACGTTTGAACTGAACGGTTCGGTCAGAAGTCCCAAGGTCCAGCCTTAGCGGTCCTTAACCTTGATGTACTAATCTAAGGGAAAGAAATCAGTCCACAGTACAGAGGGTGAAACTCAGTCTCGATATTTTGTGTTTCTGTTTTCTCTCTCTCTCTCTCTCTTTGAATTCCAGGTAGAGTGTCATTAATGTTTTCTTTCTGGAAGTAGCCCGGCATGGCCAGGTGGTTAGGGCACTCGACTCTCAATCTGCGGGTCGCAGGTTCGAATCCCTGTCACACCAAACATGCTCGCCCTCTCGCCCTTTCAGCCATGGGGGCGTTATTATGTGCCGGTCAATTCCACTATTCGTTGGTAAAAGAGTAGCCCAAGAATTGGCGGTGGGTGGTGATGACTAGCTGCCTTCCCTCTAGTCTTACACTGCTAAATTAGGGACAGCTAGCGCAGAAGCCGGTACTGAATTCTATTATTTTTGCATTTCTTTGTAGTTCAATTTGAATAGTACATGAATATATACACAGTTAACTTCAGAAACTTGGTCATCCATAAACTTTGAGGAGAATTTTACCACCGAGCAGCACCTACCGCCTACATGACTATAGCCGAATAATGACGTTCACTATTACTTTTATAAAACGTCTAACTATAAAAGTGTGAAACATGTTGAACGGCATACTGCAGGGTTCAGCTATTCGATCCGCAGCCAGCAAAGTATCCAATAGGCCACGTCAGTATCACCATGTACGTCGCTGGATAACTAGATGTATCTCCTGGTGTATCAGTGAATTGGTTTGACTTCCTCGTGTTATAACCTCTTTCTTTTTCTTGCGAACCCGAGCGTGGCCCAGCATTTAGCTTGCTAGGAGTGTGAATCAGAGGATTCGTAGTTCCCATCTCACTGTTACAAAAACGTGCTTCACACTTTGGGGTATGTGCGTTATAAGAGTAACGATCAAATCCTACTATTTGGTTATATAGAAAACGCCTAATAGTTGGCGATGGGTGCTATTGATCAAATGACTTCCCACCAAGTCAGTTCAAAATTAGGGGCGGCTATGTGCAGATTCTAAAACAAACTTTCTCATGAGACTGTATTGATAGTGAAAACATTATTATAGCTAACTTAGCGTTTATCGTGCTCGTTTTTGCAATTTTGAATTTTCGTGGAATCAACTATTGTAATTTGAATTTTGCCAGTCTGTTTGTTAAATGCAAATATAAACTGGACTTTTGGGTAAAGACGTTTTATTTTTAAGACTTTAATTTGTTACATCACGTCGCATAGTTTATTTTGGTATTAAACGAACAGTTCCATCAGCAACAGCTTCCTCGGTGGCTCTGTAAGTCTGAGGGCTTATACTTCAAAATTTGGGTCTTGATACTTGCGGTGGGCATAGCACAGATAGCCCATTGTGTATCTTTGTGCATCAGCCTGCAACATTGAGTAATTAAAAAGCACTTACGCACTCTTGTTATTAAAGATTCCATCTCATTGAGCTACCACTTATAAATATGTAGTGCTTAAAAACATTTTTATTGTGAAATTTCTATACTCTTGTTTCATTCAAATGCCGCTACTTCTAATATGTATATAATGAAATTTAAATGTAACCTGAAAAGGTTAACGCCAAGCTCTTATGTATAGTAATCACGATACTATTAGTATGTATACTGAAATTGCAAAATATGAGTAGAAACGTTAAACTTCCTTTTTTTATTTTCAGCTGTTAAAATTCCTCTCCTAACATCTGTAGTTTGGTTGTGGTATATGCCATCTGGTATCTGCCATTTTCAGTAATTATAGGCAGATGTACAGATGTTTTAGCTCTATCGGTATATCTGTAACGGTTGCTACGCCGCGTTTCAAAGGTAAGCTTGGTGGCTTATGCCACTTAGTGGCACAGCTGTAAGTGTGCTGACTTATAACGCTAGAATCCGGGTTTCGATACCCGTGGTGGGCACATCACAGATATTGTGTAGCTTTATGCTTAGCTACAAACAAACAAACTGATGGCTTATAACGCTAAAATTCAGGGCACAGCGCAGACACCTTTGCGTTTAAAAACAAAGTATACATCAATGACTCGGTTGGTTTTTTTTTATGTAGTGAAAAATGTTTAATAGAATGTGTTCATAGTTAATTGCTGTCAGATACACAACTTTGTGATTCGCTTAAAACTTGGATCGACGAAATATTTTATTAATTATCGTGCCCACCAGTGGCACAGCGGTATGTCTGCGAACTTACAACGCTAGAAACCGGGTTTCGATACCCGTGGTGGGCAGAGCACAGATAGCCCATTGTGTAGCTTTGTGCATAACTTCAAACAAAAACAATTCATTGTCGTTGATTAATATATCTAATAGAAGTTTTACAGCTAAAGTGTATTAAAAATATAAATAGTGAAGTCACGAAACTTGACTGAGAGACGTTTTGTGTACGAATAACTTTGGCACAAATTATGTTTTACTTCTATGTCTAGCAAGAACCAGGGGCTAATGGCACGGAAATTATCAACGGTCTGAAAGGAGTTCGTCCAGGGAACGGCTTCACTCCGAACTTTGTGATGTTCAACAAAATAGAAGTGAATGGTGAAAATCAGCATCCTCTCTACGCATATCTAAAGGTTAAAAACAACTTTAAACTACTACCACTGGAACATTTTTTTTTTTATTTATTGTTGATATTTTTTCTGTATATTTAAAAAATAAAGTGTTAATTGGATTTTACTCTAAGGAGCTTGATTATTGAAAAAAAAAATGAAACAGAGAAAAAGTAATTTTAACCAATTAACTCTGCCTTCATAAGATTATAGACTCTATTTTTATAATCAGGTTTTGATTTTTATTAAGAAATATTTCGTAAAAAAACGCAAATAATCTGTGGGGAGGATTTGACAAATGTCTTTATAATTTCGTGAGAGAAATAGCTATGTGAAATGAAAATTGGTAGTTGATAGGTATTTAATGAGAACTGTATATTTTTAACGATATACTGAGATCTAAAAGGTTCAGGAAGAACCATGTGGAAACATAAAACACAAGATACGTGTTGACCCGAGCTATGATTCATTGACACTTTTTATGTTTTTTTACGTATGCCATAATTAGCAAAATTAAATATATAAATCGATAGATTTTCTGTAAATATTAAGTACCTTTTATAAATATGTTTTTCGAATATTTAACACATATTTTATTGTTATCGTTGACTTTTTCGTGCAGACGTTTTGTCCATCTCCTTTGGCTGGCTTTCGTCGCCAAGAAAGATTGTTTTATACGCCTTTTCACAATCGTGACATCCGCTGGAACTTCGAAAAGTTCTTGGTGAACAAGAATGGCAAGCCTTTGATGCGTTATAACCCGGCAACTCGACCACTGAACATCGCATCGGATATCCGAAGCGTACTGGAGCATGGATCTGTATTACGTCCTATTGGCCCCGATGGATTACCAAACCCCTTGTCCCATAAACTAACCTTATCCTTAGATCCTTATCCTGTTTTCGTCGGCTCCTGGCCCTTGAGTAACTCATCTCAAACTAAAAAAGAATGTGGCTGCTAACTCATTATATGTATTTATATCAAAAGTTATGAAATGTTTCTTTAGATGTTTTATTATTACACGCTTTTAAAGATTAAAAGATGCTTTAGAACTAACTATTAAACAAAATTATGTAATGGGACAAAACGTTTAAGTTTTTTTTTATCAATAAACAATATCGATTTACTGCTTACATAAGCCACTAGAAATTTCTAACTCAAAAATTGGGGAATGTCGTTTGGTTAAGTGTGAAAATTTAAAGTTTTGACCAGCTTTAATTTGCCCACTGTTGGGTAAATTTAAATATGTTTGTTCTTGTTGTCAAGTTATTTTAGTTGAAAACGCTTCATATCTTTACAGATTGACCGTCAACCATAATAGACAATACACGTTATAATGAACCCTGGACATCTTACATCGTGCATGGTCAATTATTGAATATTAATTCCTTCTAAAACTTGCCATAAAGCATTTATAATGTATTTGAATTTGTTCATGACCCTAAAATGTTTTCTATAAGGCATTCTTATGATAAGTTGCTTGTAATTTCAAACTACAGATGATATTAACTGATGGTGTAAATTGCTAATCACACCCAATCTTTGTTTGTTTCTTCAGGTGTAATTTTTGCACCATTAACTTTCATGTTATATTCAGAAATAATGTAATTGTTTTAAGTTTCTCCTACGTATGAAGAACTAACCATAAACTGTTACAAACAGTTGGTTGGTTTGGATGTCAACTCCTGATGCTTTCTTGGTGTTTAGTGCATTCATCCAAGTAGCACCAGAGTGAGCAGGAGACCTTTATATTCTTTTATGTAGTGTTAGTTACTGACATAAACAAATATATAAATAAAAAGCTTTATGTTAATAAAACAATGTGTGGTGTGGCTCTCTATTTTTATTTATTAAGTACAGCAAAACCTTTTTACTAACACAATCCACCCATCTCACGCCGCCGTGGGATATTAGGCACAAGTTTGCTGTTAGTACCGATATGACGCCGTGCTTGCAGGTTACGGACGGATACAATAGGCCGTTAAAGAAAGATGTGTTTGCGTATACAATAAAGATACAGTGTGAAGTGACTGCAACTAGATTGTTTAACCCCATGGAGTACTGGAGTGAGGAAACTGAGTTTAGAGATGAAAGAATTATTGAATTTTTAGAGAATATAGGTTGAAAGATGCAAAGACGTACCAAAGTTTGTTAAGTAACAAGCTATAAATTGCTATTAATTATAAACTCTAACTCTGAGTAGTTGCGCCTCAGCTTAATCCGTAATATAAGATTATCACAGAGTGTAATTACACGTGCGTCTCTGAATCACAAGATTGTAACTAACGAGTATAATTTGCTGAAATAATGAACATTTTCTTTTGTTTTATTTTAATACATTTTCATAAATAATATATTTGATATATAATCATTATTATTTAGTACTCTACCAAATATTAAACACATTTTATTCTAGCAAAACACAAAACTGTTGTCTCCTTCTTTGCTCTTTAACAATTGAAAAACACGTTTCTCAATTTCCGAATAACCAGCCAAAAGGGGCCCGGCATGGCCAGGTGGTTAAGGCACTCGACTCGAAATCTGAGGGTCGTGGGTTCGAATCCCCGTCACACCAAACATGCTCGCTCTTTCAGCCGCGGGGGCGTTATAATGTGACGGTCAATCCCACTATTCGTTGGTGAAAGAGTAGCCCAAGAGTTGGCGGTGGGTGGTGCTGTCTAGCTGCCTTCCCTCTAGTCTTACACTGCTAAATTAGGGACGGCTAGCGCAGATAGCCCTCGTGTAGCTTTGCGCGAAATTCAAAACAAACAAACAAACCAGCCAAAAGTAAATGCAGAGATGTCATGGATAACGTCTAATTATAAGTAGTAAAGGCGATAATATATTTTTATTTTGTTTTTAAATGAGGGAATATAACACGACATAAACAGAAGATTTTTTTTTAAATTTATTTTTGATAGAAGAAAGGCGGAAGTATGAAACAATATTTATAGACTATTTTAATTAAACAAGGAAGTTTAGTTACAAAAATGGAGCTATGGTCAACCATGCGATCAGCGGCGTATTGTACATGGTTTTATTCGTGATTAGATGGCGACGTAAAGGAACAGGTTGCAGTATACCATGTGTTTAGAAAGTAAACAGATTCAAGGTAAAAGAAGAAAAATAGGAAAAAAAGATAAAGAAGGAAATGAGTCGCTAAAAACGTAAACCAGGAATAATAATTATCAAAATAAGTTGCATTTTCTTTTAATATAATGCTAGGGATAATATTAACACCATCGGAGATGACATAGTTTTGGGCAGCTATCCAAAAGGCTTTTATTCTTTTTCTCTGTTATATCTTTTATCTACCATGATGTAGTTTGTACATTGCCTTTAGATAAGTAAACAAACACCCATTTTTTTTAAAGTAAATAAACAAAAGGTATGAGATTATTATCCTATGTTTAGTGGATGTTCCGTTTGATATACTCCCCAGTGGCATAGCGGCATGTCTGCGGACTTACAACGCTTAAATCCGGGTTTCGATACCCGTGGTGGGCAGAGGACACATAGCCCATTGTGTTGCTTTGTGCTTAATTACCAACAAATCTTTTGCTATATTTAAAGCACAAATCGCGGGGACCCATCGTATTTGAAAGACTTCAAATTTGGGGTAGTTTTATTGTACCTCATTTCTGGCGAAGAACTTGATGAAATTGTTCCTAGAAGCTGTTTGTTTGTGACGTTTCCACAGGGAACGGTCAAAAGGTTTATATGCGATGATTAGCTGGCCACTAGAAAGAGTGATAATGACCTGACCTTCAAGGCGTGTTCTTGTTACTCTAGCTGAAGAAGTAGGAGCCACAACTTGCATCAAAACACTGTCATGTTTGAGCTGGCCACTTGCATAGACAGGTAAAAGGATCGGCTCGATAACTGCAATGTTTAGAGCAACACTGTTAGTTCCTATGCATACCACCAGTTGTGATCGTTCAGCTATCCATATGGAACTCACAACAGAACAAAAATATCATCGTGTATAGTCGTGACTTGCAATCGGTTTTATGAAAGTTATTGGGTAAATAGTCGCCAAAATTATTTTCATCTACTATGGTGTGAAAACCATATTCATATATATATATATGTCCTTTGTTTTAACGTTATTCGAAGAAAATTCTCATTTTGACTCTTTCTGGAGCATATGACTGCTTTCTGAAAAAAATGCGCTCCGTACTTAGAGACCATAAGTGATTTAAAAGTATAATGACGATAAAATTACACTATTCAATCAGGCAAGACTAGCTGGCGTTAGGTGCTGTTGACCAGCTGCTTTCCCTCTAGTCTATGAGCTTAAAATTAGGGGCAGCTATGCGCAGTAACCCTTCTATAGCTTCGCGCGAAATCCTGATAGAAACAAATGAAATTATTTAAGTTTTAGTTTTAGAATTGTTTGTTTCCCTCAAAAGAAGTACGCTGTATATAGATTATAAAAATAGATACGGACAAAATAAGCATAACCATCCGCAAACAATAAAAATAGTTTGGTCAATACAGCGATAAGAAGCCCGAAGTTTTTTTGTATTATGTTTTAAAAGATGTTTCGACGGTGAGTGTATTTTATTGCCATTTTCATAGGTTTATCGTTTTTTAATTTAAAATGGAAAGGACTTTTGTCTGATCTCCAACTTCGTTTTGAAAATGGAAACCAAAGCTACAGTATAAATTGTCAATCACCATCTAGTGGTTTGTTTGTTTGTTTTGAATTTCGCGCAAAGCTACACGAGGGCTATCTGCGCTAGCCGTCCCTAATTTAGTAGTGTAAAACTAGAGGGAAGGCAGTTAGTCATCACCACTGTTTCTGACCAGCTAATGGAAAATTATTCATTTAGATAAAGACTCTACTTCATTTGTCCATTGATCTTTATTGACAGAAATAATGTCATCACCAATAATATTTATTTAACTGTAGCTTTTAATGGGAAATCAAATCTTTTCAGAAAGAACTCAAAAAACTGTTTATGTCTAAATACCCATATTTATAATAAGCGATATATAGTTTAAACATTATGCACTATACAAGACATTTTGAACACACAGGAGAAAGTGGATCTGAATTTTTCATTCATTTATTGGATTTTACAATAATTTCGTATTTGGCAAGCTCTACCTGACTTGGCACAAGTAACTTGGTTTTCCCCGTATTATAGGATCGTGCTGATGATCTTCTGATGTTTTGTAGTGAGCGAGTCTTTCTTGAAATTGCCTGAGAAGGAGTGTCTTAACAGGAATTTAGAATGTTTGATAACTTGGTCCTTATCCTTGATTACATTACTTGAACCCCACATGGAAAACTTTGGCACCTTGATAAGAAAAATAACTTTTTCAGTTCATGTGTTTACAATATCCAAGAATCATATTATGTAGGCCTTTATTACTTAGATGTGGCTGGCAAATGATGTTGATTTTTGATTTTTTGTAAATATCATAACTTAATAGAATCTACCTCAAGATCCGGCTAGACTCGTTTAATTACTGAAAAAAACCCGACTGAACTAATAAAGTGGGCGGCAAACTCTCCATTACCAGCAGAAAAGTCTCTCAATACCATCATAAAAAAACTTAATCGAGGAGAGAGATTTGAACCGGCTTTATAAAATACTACGAATTTCGTATTTAGTATTTTTAAAATCTAGTGAATCTACTTCAAAAGTACTTTTAACGTGTGTTATTTGTAGTTTCAAATTACAGTGTAAAAGACCTGATTGAAAAGGCAGAAAAAGTCAACTTACCGTGTTTCAAATTCTTCTAGAATAGTTATGGACATCCTTGTCTAAAGGTTTACATAACAGAGCCACATACTAGTGTTTGGAGCAGTTTCACCCAACAGTTCATTGAGATAGACAAGCATCTTGTTTGGTGGACCAATATGTCAACTCTGTCCCTGAAGCCCAGCAACAGTTCATCAAAGAGTCCAGACAGACCTTACGTGTCCAATATTTTAGTAACTTGCCTTTCCAATCTTAGTAAGCAACTGGCCCTTCTTGTAGCTCGAACCCAGATACAGTTTAGAAAAATATGGATGCCGAAGTTAAAACCAAGGGAATGAACTGTATTTAGTATTCACTTGCGTGATTTATTATTAAATGGCGTCCTCCGATATATCAGCGAAAAGTTCACGGACTTACAATGCTAAAATCCTGGGTTCAATTAGCACCACTTGGGTTAATGCATTTGTAAGGAGACCACTAAAGGGTCACTAATAAGTGGGGAGATATACACGATAATTCCTCACCCACCAAATATATGATCTCAGATTAGGAGCCAAAAGCTCATATCTCTCATCAAACCCTACAACAGCTTTCATGCAAGTTGTTCTTATTCTACATATTAAATGTGCATGGACATTATGTGGTACCTACTTAGTAACTTTTGATGTTTGTTTTTTTTTAAACAGATGTAAGTTTATTTGGATCGTCTTGTAACCAGCTAGAATATCCAACATGAATACTACTACGGCCTGAAAAATAAAAAAAGCAATAATTTCAAAAACAATTATAAATGTGTTGAGGAACAGCCCTTTGAAGCCGTTGTTGTACCAAACTAAATATTTTTCCTTGACTTGCCACAGCACCACTAGAACTAAACTACGATGAGACATTCCACACTTCAGACGTATGAGCAGCATCTGGACTGTGCCAATTTTTCCATTCTACCAACTACTGTCACTTTTCTAGATTAAAGCCACACACAACTACCTGTTCCAGCAGTGTCATTTAACAGGCTGCAAGCATGTTATAGTCATTAGCTCTATTATTGAATAAGCATTTCGACCAAGTTTTACAAACAACACATATCACCATACAAAATATTACTTAAATTTTAATGAAGAAATAAGTTACCTGAAAAAAAAACACAAAAAATTGTGTACTTGGTTTTTCAAGAGCTATATATATATTATCATTGCTACACAAGGCCCTTCAATCATCCATGTCATTCTACCATTCTTAGGCATATATCTAAACCCTTACAAATCGCATCTTGTTATCGTGTATTCCCAGGAAAATATATTCAATTTCTTAAGCCTCTCTTTATTCGTTAAATATTTTTGTCTGTGGCTATTATTTTATAGTTTGGTATTTTTCTGGTACACGGATTTCCCTCACAGCAAGTGTATGTGGTTAGTTAACAAGAGGTCCAACGAATATTATATTGCATAAGTATGAGTCCATTATTTTCCAAACTGTGACTGAGTTTGTCTCAAAGAAAGAGTCAATACACAAAAATTCACAACTACAGTTCAGTGTGACAATTCCCCCCTCCCCCGTATAAGCTAAAAGAAAAAGAGACAGAACCTAAATGAAAATAATCCCTAATTCAAATATAAAGTCACAAGTTAAACTAAAATTGAACTTTGGATCTTTTAGTTTAGCTAGATCTCTGGTGAAAACTCTTTTAACATTAGAAAATCTAGAAGTTGCAAAATGTCTACCAAAATCGGACTAACAGGAGAGATCCTGACTTTAAATACCAAAATAGTAAAAACCAAAAAGCCAGGCTGCTCACACCACGCACCTCACATTCGTGACTTTTAACTACTCATGCTTAAATTCAGGGGTGGGGGAATGCTCTGACCACTACAAGATTCACTGACAGAAAAGACTGCTGTCTTTTCTGCAAGAGAACATGCTTAATGTCCAACTGATGGGCCCAATCCCGCGTGCAGCTAAAGTAAATGAAACATTAAAGTCTGGAATTCTAATCTAATCTTTCTCTAAACCTAAAATAATATCATAATTTGCTTCACGGGGAAAACCTGGCCTTAAATACTAAATACAATAAAAATAACAAAACAAGGCTGTTGATGCCATGTTCCTCGTACACGTAACCTAGAATCATTCATGTTGGAGCATAATAATGAGGAAGCCCTAGACTATTACCAGATTCGCTGACAGAAAAGGCAGTTGTTTATCGTAAGATATCACAGTGAAATAACAACTATTTTCCCTGTAAGAGGACATTCCCGATGACTAATTATTGGAGGAAAATGGAAATTTCTAAGCATTTGATATATTAATCACAGGAGTAGCTAATACATGGTACAGGCCTTACAACATATTTCTTCTCCCATTATTTTTAGGATGACCACGGTGTCCCTAATTCTAAAATTATAAAAAAATCAAACTTTAATTGTACATCGTCCAAGAAATCAAAATTGTTTTCCCTTACTTCGTTTAAATCATTTGCCCAACAACACTAACAAGTACAGATGCAAAAACAATTTTAGAAAAACGCTAAGCTAAAATAAATCACAGAAATCACCTGCTCCTTTTAGGAGGATGTATTAGGCAACACCCTAGGAATTTATGCACAACAAAATACACTTAAATAGACATCAGCATGTCAATATACGAAATAAAACCCTTTAATAAAGAAGCTGAGATATAACAATAACCTTCACAACAAGATATAATCCTAAAATACAGAACTATAAAATAAATCTTTAACAATAGCAAAACTGAACACTTTAACAAAGAATAAAATACACTCAGAGACACATTAAACAACAAAAGAAAACCCTTACAGTAATTATACAAAGAAATATACATACATACAAGACGCCAAAAAATTCTATACAAAACTTAACTTAAGCAAACAAACATAAAATAGAATATACATGCACACTGCACAAAAGCAAAGGCATCTTTTTACAAAGTCAATATACGTCTGTATATACATATATATATAATCTACAATGATGGATCAAATAAAACGATATATGTACAAATTATAGGGAAATTGTACCTGCTTACGTATTGGAACTCTTACATCAAGTCCTCCAACGCAACTATGAACTTTTGGTGTACAATGGTGGCTTAGCAAATACTCTTTCTGGCTTCCGAGTTCTTAGTAGGTTCTCTCAGAGGAGATGCACTTCTCTCTCCAACTGTGTTGCTGATTCTCTGACTTCAGTAGATGATCTTCCTCTCGATTATAAAGAACCCTAGCTCCGTCTACCTGATTGCTTGCTTTTAGAAGTGGCAATTTAAAATCATGAGCTACTTCAAAGTGAGTCACTCTCTTTCCTCAATCAGGGAACTTGTGTGGAGTTTTACCTCTCAGACCACATCTCTAGAGTCTTGAAAGAAGCTGTATCTGGCATAGATGCGTTTGTACAGATGATAGTGGTGATAGTAACCATAGTTGCTGCTGTCCCTGGGGTGGTATCTGAGGTGGTGGAATGATCCTCCCACTTCAGAGGTCTGTGCTCTGGTGTTAGTTTGATGTGCTGGATGGCTGGCTGGTGGGACATCAAGGTCTCTTGTAAATTCACACTCTTCTGCTCTGTCACTGAGATACTCCTAATGTGGTAACAAGTGATAGCTTCTGTTGTGTTGGAATATGTAAGGCTAACCTTCTGGTGGCTTCTTCCAGAGCGTGTATGTCAGATGCATCACATTATTTCTTCATTCATCAACTCTGAAAACATAAATGTAAGGCCAGCCTTTGGAGTGGTTGGCAATGCAGTAAACTCTGAAACATCAGAAAAATGAAACACAAAATTCTACCAGTAGATCCTTTCATTTTGCGAAGGAATCGGGGTCTAGAAAGTAACAAAGAAAGTGTTACCCACAACTGATAAGTTGAAAACCAAAGATAGCCAGTAGGATTACGAATTTAATCTTAAATAGTAAAATAGGATTGAAAAAGTAGGGCCAAAACAACTCAAATTAGTCAGAAACCTTGGATAAGAGTGTGGGTTAAAGCTGGTACACAATCTTCTTCTTTAAAACATCTTATAGAAGCAGAATGTGAAAATACAAATATAAAGTTGGTAGTCAAGCTAAATGTATACAAATATATGTGTGCTCACATTTAACCTGCTTGGAGAACATGATCTTTACTACTTGCAGACAGCTTGGTCAATTCGGGAATCCTATGATCCTGAGGTTGATCCAGATGTAAGGCATTGCTCTCTGAGGTCATCACGATCATGATGATGGTCCACAGCTATTCTGAGACACCAGCACATTCCCTCCACTAGTATCTGGTTATTATAGAAAACATAATTCGGGTACAATAACAAAGAAATGGGGGAATATGAACAATACTTAAACGTATTCCAATTTTTCTGACCACGGAAATTTATTAACAACAACATCTTGCCCTCCCCTCATCTTTCATCAGATACAAGCTTAGCACAGAGAAGATCTATTGCACAGCAATCCCACAAAGGTGTTACTTTTACCTTTTGCATTACATGCACAGTTTCGAAAACTATGCGTCAGTAGTATGATTTTGTCATGTATCGCCCTCTGTGAGTGGTGAAACTCAACAGTGTTTTATAGGACTCGCAAAATAAACAATTACTAGCAGATTTTAGCTAATTTAGATTTTCAGCAAACATTCTTGTTGTTAGAATTAATTTTTGTCCTGTTGCTACCTTTTATATCAACACACACCCAAGTTAACTTCAATTGTTCACAGTAAATGAGCATTTACTGTAAGAAAGAACCACCAACTGTGGACAATCAGAACACTGTATCACTTTACACATGTTGATACATTTTTGTCAGTTGACGTTACAAAAAAGTAACTATAGGCACCCTCAATAAAATCAAACCTATTTTATCGAGATTCATAGTCAACTAATCTATCTCCTGTATCAGTAAAGAACACAACTCCATCACTGCACATGGAAGTGTCACACAGACAGTTAAATGTACATGAGAAAGCTTCTCTCGAGCACCCACAGTCTTCTCTGAAGAACTGCAACTACTTAAATATGGTTGATCAATACTTATGAAACTTTGGCCACCATTTTATAATGAAAAATAACTCAGTAGCTCAGAAAGCGAGTGTTTGAAAGCAGTTTCAATCATTGTTTTTTTGACGAAACGACTATCCTACCTGTTGATAATCAAGTAGGCATCATACAAAGTAGCACATACATTGCTAGGTAAATATCACTTGATAACTTAGGAATTAGGGATCACCACTTCCTTTCTGTCAGTGATTGTGCAATTAGCAACTGCTCTGATTATCAATCTGGCAGTTAATCACAGTAATAATGATAATGGGTTTGCAATCAACGTGTCGGCCAATCTCTGAAGCTTCCCTGCTCTTCTTCATGTGCTTCCTCGCCTGATTCATCCAACACAGCCAGATAAGTACTTTCAGCTTCTTCTTTCTTAACAGCTGATGTGAATGCTCCATAACAGTATCATCTTCCTCAGAGTTATCAGTCCCTAACTCTGATTCCTGGTCAAACTAGGAAACAAGAAATTCAGCTGTAACATAGGGCCATAGATTATTCACATGTTGGATGCACTCTTGTGCACCCCGTGAATTTTGGATCTCATATGCCGAAAGATCAAGTTATCTGTTATATAATAGGCGTGGATTTGTCCAACCAGAGCTAAGCTGCTTTCATATTTCAGGCATGTCTCACAGTTATGCCCAGTCTCTTCTGCCATATAGTGAAATAACAAGAGAGTAAAGTCTATCAAAGCTACCAATATATAAACCCCATCCTCTGCTATAATCTAAGATATTCCTTATAAGTGTTTTGTGCTGATGACTGGATAATTTACATCTGTGAGCATTACTAGAGTGGAATGGCTTTGCTTGAACTTTACGGTCTCTGACCTGACAAGTTAATTCATGTGTCGCAACCTGCCTGTTTAATTCACGTGACGCATAAAATGCCGTTCGGTTTAAAACATACCACACACTATCCTTTGTTATCTTTCAGTTTTTACTAGAGAGATTTTTTCGACAGAATTCATCATAAGTTTTACGTAATAGGGTTTTGTGCACACACACACATATATGTACATTAAAGGAATGATTATGGAAACATCCAAGCTTACAGATACGAAACTAGAAGAAAGTAAGGCCTACCAAAGCTACCTGTTAAACTTAACATAAAATCCGATAAGGTGCTTTTAATGGCAGCTATATAGTAAATTTAGTAGCAAAACGTTATCATAACAAGTACAAAATATCAAATAGGTTGTATAATGCACTTGTGTTCTATGTGTGAGTCCTTTGCTTTACAAAGAATATTACACTTTGTTTTCATGCTGCCATACAATGTCTAGTTGTGAAATATTGTTCCGAATGTTCTGTATTACTCCTCCAGAATTCAACTAAAATAATATCATTCTGACTGCCTCACATTTGTATAGGTTCATACAGCCTCAATAATGTTCATATCGGATACTTGTGCAAACCAAGCCTTTGTTGTGAGTATTTCATTGACTGTTAAGACATCGTTTCACCACATTATAATCATTATCTTCCTTGAAGATGAATCCCCACGCTATGAATCTTACTGCTGAGGAAATGGCATCATGGATTTACCTGTACTTGTCAGCTGTCAAGGTGTCGTCAGTATTGTGTAGATCATCAACACTTTTGGCTGAGATGCATCCAATTTGTACTGATCTCCCACCATACTTCACTTTATTTTGTACATTGACTACGATACTGTTCTCCTCTCCGCCGTCGAACAAACTGTCGTTGATTGTTGGCAAAACAATTCAAACTTGGTTTCACCTTTAAAGAGCTGCCATTAAGCTGTTTGTGGTCTACTGCACATTTCAATCTTTTGTTTTGTTTAATTCTTCTCAGCAGTGGTTTTCGAGCAGCTACATGTCTATTGAGACCACTTCGTGCTAATGTGTATCTTACTGTTCTCGAGGTAACTAACATTCATTTCTGCATTTACAGCAAAGTTATTAGCAAGATATGTGCCCGACCGTTGTCTATCTAGTAAAAAAATGTACTTTGATATACATATCATCACATTCATATAGTTCAGATTTTCTACCTCGACCACTTATATTATTAGCAGTTCCGGTTCCATGTACCTTCTTAAAATTGTTACTGAAACATGTCTTCTCGCAATTCTTCGCATGGAATATCCCAAATCATCCAAAACACTGATTTTGACACGCTTTTTATGTTCTATTTCAATCCTGGGGAACATGACAGAAGATACTACTACTACTACTACTGGGCATGGTATGTATGCCTGTTCTTTTATAGGTTCATACTGATGTGGTACATTCTGGTTGGTCAGATGACACGTGATTATACCCTGGTGCAGCTCATTTTCACACATATAAAAGGGTGGTATTTCGTTAGTATTTTGCCTTTTATACTCTTTTTCATTACCTTTTTCATAATGATTGCTTGGAAATGTAAGAACAGTAAACACAAGTCGTATAAAACATAAATTTGAACAAAGCTTCATAAGTGACTGAAGAGAACCAACTGCTATTAAATAATTATTGAGCTATGAACGTTTACTAGATATTGAGTTTAAAAATAGTCATAATAATAAAATTTACTTTCTATAGGTTATTTGTTTTATAAGAGTCTAAAATTAAAAATTTTCAACATAGTTTAAATTTCATCTCTAGATAACAGTATGCTATAAATGGATTGTTATTTTAGAATACTGTAAGTATAAATTATACGACACAACACAAAAATTACATTATATATTCTATTCTTTAATCATGCCTATTAAAAATAATTCTTTCAAACCTATGAGCAGTTGAATATGACTAATGTATATGTTTTCCCTATGTGATTGAAGAAATTTACTGACCTGAAAAAATTTCTCTGTCATTACCCAAATACTAACAAAACAATTCTTTAATTCACATTTAATCATACTAGAAAAATAAATGTTTTTCAGTGGAAATTATTATAAACTCAAAAAATTTTTGCTGCGTAATCGTTTATTCTATAATGAAACAACAGAATATAAAAAGTTCTGCTTGAAAAAAAGAAACGGAAAAAGATTCGCGTTTGACTAACAAAGTGTGTTTTATAAAAATATATGTTATCTTGAATATATAGTTTAAATGCCGAAAGCTAGCGAAGCATTAGAATCCGATAAACCTAAAATTTGTATTTAAAAACCACGTAAACGATAAATTTTTCCCAGCTTCCTCTCAATTTGTCAATTTCAGTTTTAAAATCAGAGGCGTGTAAAAATAGCATTTCAGATTTATCTTTTATATCCCACAAGCCACTACTCAAGAGACCTTTCGGACAATACTAGAATTCGTCAGTTGAGCTGGATTATAAGAAACAAAATTTTCTCCGAGTGATTAGCTTGATAGAATTTTTACAGCGAGGTCGTAAATAATAGAAAGGCCGTACATAATTAACCACGGTTGATTTCAGCAACAGCTAATAACGCAATTACAAACCGTAGGTAGAATTATTTTAAAATATAACTAGCTTTTTTATTTTTTACGGTAAAAAAGGGAACGTTTGCATCACAATAAGAAATCTTATTAACCATTTAAGCTTGCTTCAGCATTTATTACCAGGATACCAGCAGTTTTGCAAGTATAATTAAAGAGCCCATGTCGGCAGGAGAAAAGGAATTACTAAAATGAGCAACAGATGGCACCAGAATATCTGTAAAATATTTTCTATTTCTCATCAAGCCCGAGCGAAGAAATATAAATGGAGCAAACTGAAACATAAAACAGTCAATGAAAGAAAAGTATTAAGTAGCAAAAACAACACGTGGTTCACTCATTCAGCTGAATTATTACTAATCGATGGTTCAAAAAGCAAGGAACACTACTTCCTTTCAATCATTAGTTATTTCAACCAATAACTGTATTAACTTTCATATGAGTAGCCACTGCACAGTTCAACACATATATGGTGCCTCATGTTATCTCAAGGGGTTCAGAAAGCAAAAGCCATAACAGCCTTTCAGTCGGCAATATTTTGAAGACCTGATCCTCCTATCTTTTTAATCAAGTTGAAATCATACAATGTAGTGCATTCATTATAATGTGCATCACTTGATAATTTGGAAAGAATGGAATGCCACTTTCTTTCAATCATCAGGTGCTCGACCTAATGATCATCTTAGTTTTCACCAATCATTCTCATCCATATTGACTGTAACTATAATGTTAGCCTTTTGTCCACTGATCAGGGCTGGTAGTCACTTTTATCTCCCCTACCTCCTCATCTGGTTCGTCAGAGACTGCTAGTTAAGTCTCTGCAGCTTCCTCTCCCTCATTAGTAGGATTGCGATGACTCAAGATGTTGTTCTCAATCTCCCCTGACCCACTGATTTCCTCTTCAAACTTCTGGTCAAGTCAGTGCACCAAAGGCTTGTCTGTGACATGTCACTGTAGCATACAGATATGTTCACATGCTTTTGTTTGCCCTGCATTAACATTTACTCAAACATTGGAGGACATATTTGTTAGAGTATCAGGTCTGGACCGATCCATCTAGATTCAAGTCGCTTTTATGTAGCTGGAACACACCACATCCATACCTAATTGCTGCATTGGATCATCCACTCTTTCACTATCCAATAATAGCACTCCTTCTGTTAATGTGCTGCCTCTCCAAGTTGTTGCTTGGTGTATTTGTCTGCTTTGACCATCGTCAACGTCAGCCATTCTTCATGTTCTTGGGGGTCACTGGGCAGCTTCTTGAAGTGAAGAGCCATACATAATGTCCACATATAGTAACACTTCCCATCTAAACATGAGCAGGTTCGGCAAATAGTCTGTTTCGTTATTCTATGTGTCATCATAATCTATAGTAAGTGTTTGCCACAGTCACTTCTGTCAGGATCAATAAACTTCATAAGAATCTGTTTGGTAGTCTGTATCACCAACTCTTTCAATCCATCAAACTGGGGTTGATATGGTGAAGTATGAGTCTTTACAAAACCTTACATTTTACACAATTCAACATACAGTTGGCTGTTGAAGCTATCTCATCGATCCTCTGGATTTTTTCAGGTTATCCAAATCATGCTATCCAGTTCTTGGCAAATACATTTGCTACAGTATGTGTTAGCACATCAACAAATGTACAAGCTATATCCTATTTTGTGAGATAGTTAATAGGAAGGAGTACGTATCAATGACCTCTTGCACCCTCTGGGAGTGGACCAGCAATATCTAAGGCAGAGGAGATAGAACAATTCTCTACTGGAATTTGTCTTGTAGTGGCAAGATTTTCCTCCAGGCAGTACACACTGTACAATTCTCAAATCAGCACCGAACATCTTAACATATTTGCAACCAGAAGAATCATGATCAAATGTTAGCACAAGTGTGGGTTACATCTAGGCGCCCTCCAGTCTTTGTGTTGTACAAATTCTGGAATATTTCTTGCTGCAGAGTTATGGGGACAGCTAGGTACAACGTTGTTGAAGCACCGTGCCTCATGTATTGATAGCAATGGTACAACTCACCTTCTATCACTTGTACCTGCTCATACAGGTGCCACAGGTTATGTACATTAGTGTCATTACCTTCTATGATTTTTGAACAACAAGGATAATCCATGCTAGGTCAGGATCATTCAGTTGCTCATTCCAGAGCTTCTGAAGCATTATCTTTGGTTTCCACCCACCAGTGGAATATTCTACTTTATGCTTTGTATTCAGTATGGCTGAAATGGCCATAGTTTTTAATTTTCACACAGTGTCCAGTGTCAGGACATTCCGCGAATGGACAAGGTCTCACCTTGTTGTGAAATATTTCATCTGTGTTTCCAGGTTATGAGTCGTGACAATGAACTACGACAAATCATATTCTTGCAACATTGTTATCCAACACGCTCTCATCCTTTCCAGGCTTTTAAAGTTTATTAACCACTTTAAGAAAGCATTGTCTACCCAAATGGTGAACTTTCTATCATACAAGTAGTAGCAATAGTGTTTTACAAAGAAAATCATTGCCAGCAGCTCATTCTTTGCCATATAGTAACTGTGTTCAGGACCCATGAATGTATGACTATTGTGCATGACTATACATTCTACTCCATCCTGCCACTTTAATAGCATTGCTCTGACTCAATTGTCACTGTTGTTGGTGTCCAATAGGAACTCATAGTCTCGGCATGGATAGGTTAGCATTGGAACATCCACCAAAGCAAGCTTTAAGAACCAGACTGCCTGATACATTCAAAACGCCATGAAGTGAATTTCCTCTTTCTTGAAAGTCTGGCATTGCCGGTGTTTACGGTACTTGACTCGTAATTTGTGGATCACAGGTTCGAATCACTGTCATTGAATATACTTTCCCTTTCAGTTATGGGGCACTATAATGTGATGGTCAATCCTACTATTTATTGATAAAAGAGTAGCCAAGGAGTTGGTGGTGGATGATGTTGACTATTCTTCCCTCTATTCTGTCACTGCTATATTAGGGATGACTAGCATAATTACCCTAAATTCAAAAAGAAACAAACACTATTTTTGAAAGTTGACAATGGTACTGCTATCTTTGAGAAATTTACCACAAATCGTCGGTAATATGATGAAAAAGTGAGAAAACCGCAAATTTCTCATTTCCCGTTCACAGCTGGTGCATCACACAAACTGATTGGCATGACATGGAAGTTACATAAGAAGTCTTGCTTTCATTTCCCATTTAAACCTGACAGTATATGGATACTAGAACCATACTTTAGAACCACAGGGAACCTTTTTACGTATTCAGACATTAATCTGTTCATGGTAAAAGAAAGGCTCCAACAAGAGTTGCCATTTTCACCCATCTAAAATAATGTCGTCTGGTCTCACAAACACATGAGTATACTTCCCAACAAATCACTGAATTTCTTTCACAGTGTTTGGTCATTAAAGTTCTCAAGTCGAATGATCTCAGGTGTGTTGGTTGCTTCATAATTGTTTTTCATGTTGTAGAACAGATGCAGCCCTAGCACTATTACTAGCATTGGCTACTTCCACTTTGCTTGCCATAGTTGCAAAGCAATGTTGGGACAGATGACGGTCCTAGACAATGTTGGTTGCTTTGTGGACAAGAAATAGTTTTCTCATGTTTGGCATTTATAATTATGTTAAATGGCACAGATGCATTATGCTCCATCCAATTTAACTCAGAAAACACCAAAAATTACATGGAGATACTATCATTCCCTCTGCTGCATACACTAGTGCAGTTCACTGTTTTGGGGCTTGATCTGGTCGGCAATGGATGACTTTAACAAAGAAAATCATCTCATGCATTGCACAGACAAAATTGATGGATATACTATACAGTACATCCATTCCAAAGATGTCAATTCCAAATCTGAGGTTGGAAGTAACTACCTTAATTCCGTGAGCAACACTCCCTAGACTAAGCTATAGACCCATATAGTATATTGGTCTTTGCTACATCAAAGCCAGTATCCACTGGTCATATAAGTGGACTCATTCAAAAGGCTTGAAAGATTGTGAGATCCACCAGTGTATGTGCCACTCTTGTTTTGATCAGAAACTCGTCAGCTTGTCTTTGCATCATTATCAGCACATATAAAGCACTGCCCAGCTCTGACAGAGCTGAGTTGCCCACTAAAATCTTATCTTATCAAATTTTGCATCCATACTAAATGGACCCTGAGGGTGTGCACCTGGGTATTACTTATCTTATCCACTTATGTAAATGTATGCACGTGCGTATCTTTTTAATGAGACAAGTTAGCAAAAAATCACATAGAAAAGAAATGGTTCCTCATATAGCAACATTTAATATATAGAAAAGCCAGTGCATTTTGGTAACAATGCATTACAACAATGGCTTTTATGTTATGTTGCTTAGCAACAAATGTATAACCTAATATTGTTAGTAGTCTATGTACAGAAAGTATAAAATGAAATGTATAAACTACAAAACTAGAGAAATATTTGTCAGAGACAGACAGACACACATGTGCGTGTATGTGTAACAAATATAAGAAAAGAAGTGTGACCACCTTAGTTCTAAGAGAAAAGAACCTAGAAACCTGAAATTTTGCCCCATACTAAGTGGACCCTGAGGGTGTGCACCTGGGTATTACTTATCTTATCCACATGCGTGCATGCATGCATGCGCATCTTTTTAATGAGACAAGCTAGCGAAAAACCACATAAAAAAGAAGTGTGACCACCATAGCTCCAAGAAGAAAGAATCTAGAAACCTGAAATTTTGCTCCCATACTAAGTGGACCCTGAGGAAGTACACCTGGGTATAACTTAATCTTATCAAATTTTTCATCCATACTAAATGGACCCTGAGGGTGTGCACTTTGTATTACTTATCCATGTACGTAAATGCATGCGCGTGCGTATCTTTTTAATGAGGCAAGTTGGTGAAAAACCACATAGAAATGGTTCCTCATATAACAACATTTGATATATAGAAAAGCCAGTGCATTTTGATAATAATGCATTACAACAATGGTTCTTATGTAATGTTGCTTAGTAAGAAAAAATGTAACCTAATATTGTTGTATGTCTATGTAATGAAAGTATAAAATGAAATTTATAAATTACAAAACAGGAAAAAACATTTGTTGATTTCTTAATTTAGAGTCACAGTTGATTAAAGATGTTTGTTTTTTTTATTAAAAAACTTTGGTGATATAACAGAATAGACTTGAATTCAAAACGATTTAAGTCTAAAATTGGATCGATATTTTTTAATTTCATGATAAACTTTATGGAGTTGGCTCTAGGCTAGGTTATCTCACACTATTCCTTTACTTTAGGCTTATCTATTAAGTTCTTTAAATCATACCAATATTCACTACAACAAGGTTTCTCAGCCCCCTTGCACCCCATCACTAAAATAGTAATTGGCAAACAGTAATCGAACTGTTACGACATCGGAAGTCACGCGACGCTGGGAGCACGAGCGCTGGAGTTTCTCGAAGGATCGTGAATTTTCCTGGCAACTCCAGTTTGTTCGAGGCGCCCTCTTTTCTAGTATATAAGCCTGGCGAGAAAAACCAGCGCGATTGAAGAGATATAGATAGATCGGGCAGATAGATTGAAGAGATAGATAATTGA
>NW_013665628.1:1527740-1538670 GCF_000517525.1 Limulus polyphemus
GAATCACTGTGATTTATAGCGTGTTGAAAGGTTGTTAAGTTTAAAGTGACTGTGGAAATTCTCTGTATTACAAAGTTTGTATCTAGAAAGAATAAACTAGTTTTAATTAAGAAAGAACTTGTATCGCTGAAGTTTCGCGGAATAAACCAGAAATTAACAAACGAGCAGAGACGTAACAGAACTATTCTATCTAGTATATAGTAAGCTAGAATATATCAACCTAATAACCCGAGCGAAGTCGGGTACTTTCGCTGGCAAAGAATAAATTTACATGTCTAAATGAAAACGTTTTATAATTTATTTTAGTGTAACATTTCGAGCAGACGCTCTTTTCAGAAACTAAAGACCGTATTATAATGGAATTAGGCTCAAAATACATTAGTGATTCGACGTGACTGACAATTTGATATTTTTATCATAAAAACAGTTCTCAGGACATACTACCAAAAAAACGGGGTTGTCCCTACAAAACCGGTATGTCTGATTACCCTAGAAATGAAAAACAATAACACTAAATTTTGATTTTCATGCCTAGTAGTTATATTTATCATCGTGTGTTCCTTTTTTCTCAAAAAGAGGGTATTATTCTAACTCATAGAAATAGTACACTTATACAATCAAATGGAAGAACTGTTAAATATTTATTATGAAAAACGTGACCAACTGGCGTTCATCTACGCACTGCAGTTTAATGATCAGATGCCACCTTTTTACCAAAAAAGGCTCCATCTTCTGGTGAAGTGTTAGACTAAAGTGAAAGTAACAGCAAGTGACATAAGAAGTTAAAAATAGTGAAAGATACGGGTAGATAATTTGCTGTTTACATTGAGTTTTTCTCATCAACAAACAAGATGTCTGCTCATTCTCCTGAACAAATGAATAGTAAAACGCTAAATATACCAGCAAGAAGAATTATGTTGAATGACGCATCGCACCTTCCGAGCGATTACAGCTCAACGCCAGGAGGCACCATCTTCTCCACAACACCAGGCGGTAGGTATATAACATTGGATGACCTTGTTTTGTTTTCATTACATTACATTTACAAAACAGTGAAGCCGTTTACTCGTGAAATAACAAGTTTCACTTTATGTATCATCTCTTATTATTCTTTATAAAGAGTTAATTTAACTCGTCACTCAATAGTTGAATTTACACGTTACTCTAAAGTATTGAAGTATATTGCTTTCTTTCAATTCAAAACAATCATGGCGTATCCGAGCCACGTGATGTTGTTTTGACTTGAAACTGATAGTTAATTGATCATATGCTCTTTAAGTTTAGCTTGCTTGTGTTTTTGTTTTGTTTCAGGTATATTCAAAAGTGGGGTCCGTCAGTACGTTTTGTAATGTTTCTATGCGTGCATTATGTATTATAAGTTATCATCGCAAAAGTTGTTTAACTTTCAAAAATAGCTGATAAATCTGGTACATTATTTTGATTAAGCTACTTAAATCCTTTTAATTCGTCCAAAACAGTCATTGAATGTTTAATTTATGTGACATTATTTTCCCACTAAATCGATTGGTATTTTTTTACATGTATACTGGTACATAGAGGTGAAAATGAATAGTAGAAAATTTGATTTTAGTATATTTAACATTTTAAACATGAAAAATACATTTTGGAATTATATTGTTTTTGTATCACATTATTGTGTATGTTTGCTTACTGTAATATGAATGTTAAATATTAGAATAGATGATTTAATCAAAAAGACAGAAGTTAGCAAAATGGGCTATTCTACATTAAAGATAAAACAATTAATTTGAGAATCATATTTACATTGCCAATATGAAATTAGGATATCTTAATTACATACATGTGACAGAAAATGTTGTTACTAATTAAATTTTAATAAGTGTACAGTATTAAGTGAATAAACAAACTGTGTTTTCCTTAAATTATAGTAATATATATATATATATATATATATATGTTTAAGATGAAAATTGCTGTATCCAATTCACATTATTTTAGAATGATTGTTTACATGTATAAAATAAATGTTAAATGAAGTTTAATTGATAATTAGTTTTTACACAATTTTAAAATAATCGTTCCATTTGTAAGTTTCAATACTGGAATTCATGTATTTTAATTACATCAAACTGATACTTGGTACTCATAAAGTTATGTATTTATAAGTATTTTTAAAATAAGAACATGAACACTTGTAAGTTTCAATACTGGAATTCATGTATTTTAATTACATCAAACTGATACTTGGTACTCATAAAGTTACGTATTTATAAGTATTTTGAAAATAAGAACATGAAAAACAAGGTGAAACTTTCACTGAAAGTCTAGCAGCTGGAATGTAATGTCTTGCATTCAGTATTTGAATATATCTCGAGAGTGAAAATGCTTGAAATTTGCTATTTGATAATTTAATTTAACTTATCATATATAAAACTTGAAATTATTGCTGCAGATAAAATAATGTAGAATTGATTGTAACATTTTGGTTAGCAAAATGTATTCTATTTACTGCTACTTTGATATATTTCAATATCTTACCTTAAATACATGTAACAACAGAAGTCATACTTAATAGGCTTTATACTTTTCTGAGTTTTTTCCTCAAACTCTTTTTTAAAAAAATAAGAGTCACATTAGCATCAGGAATCTCCCAAGCATTCAGCTAATTTAGAAAAGTTAAAATTAAATCCTCACCACTGTTTTATAGTTTTAGTTTAACTAGCATAAGAACTAGGAGCTATAACTCAAATAGTTTCTCAACAATAATAGAATGTAAAACAGTTTTCCCTCTTTTAAATAAGTTGATCAGATAAGGTATTGCCTTTTTATTTTATTATGAAAATGATGCACACTTTAAAAACACTTCTTTTCTCCATAGTAAGGTTGCCATAATATTTTATAAGCCCAGTAACTATAGTTTTTAACAATTCACTTAGACATAAAAATACTTTTTGTCAAATGCTATAATAATTCTGTTGTTACATAAAGTAAATTTTTGAAAATCTAAGTACTGCATTTAGTTCTTATACATTTTTGTTGAAACTTATAAATTTTTATACTTTAGGTACTCGGATCATATATGAAAGGGCATTCTTGATGCAAATGAAAAACTCTCCAATTGCAAAAACACCTCCCAAGAACATGCCTACCATACCAGGTGTAACATCTTATGGTCTTCAAATAGCAAAGAATAAACCTGTGGAAAGTGGATTATCTGAGAAACTAAGTACTGGAGGAAGTCAGGGTAAGTTTAAATTAGTTTTAGAATTTGTCACATAAAACTTAAGCAGGAGATTTGATATATATCTATACATATATATATATCTTCATGCAGTTATCCAGCAAGGGACACTGGCAATCAACTGCGTTGTATTCTTTGTAAAACATGTTTGCTTTTGTAGTATGAGTAGTTGTACTATAGAGTAAAATTTCACAATTTAAAAAAATATCAAGTAGACTCAGCTCTGTAATAGTTTTAATTTCTAAATCTCATCTACTGAGTATTGTATACCAGGCTGTAATAATACCAGCTGACATGTCTTTCCAAGATCAAAGAAAAACAACTGAAATTTCAAGCAGTCCAATGAGGGAAAGCAAACAACTGAAATATTTTGATTATGCTAAATACAATTATACAGTTCAGAAAAACACATGAAAATTACACACAATACTTATGTTTTACAAAGTAATTTATTAATCATACTTTTATGCACTTTTTAGTACAGTAAACTGTCTTCTTCTTGTCTTTAATTACCTTAAACTCAACTAGTTTGGAGTTGGCTGGTTTTTTGTAAGCCAAGAATTTTCACCTGGTTGGCTGCCACAGATGGCAACCATAAAGGAGCATATTCAGCAATGAGGATTCGAACTCATGATGCTCAGATTGTAAGTTAAGCAGTTCAACTGACAAGCCATAAACTGTCTAAAATTACATAACGGATATATAATTTGTCTTTCATTAATAGAAAATTATGCTTCTATATTTTGTAAAAGTGCTCGATTCCAATATAGTTTTTATGAAAGTAGGTCTAATTTTTCTTTATCATTGCATTAATAAGTTCATTATTCCTTTCATTGAGACATAATTTTTAAGTCTTGTTGGTATGCCCCAAGAAATTACATGTTGTTCTCTTGCAACACAAAAGTTGACCTTGGACTTGGAAGTATTAGTAATGGTTCTAGTTGCAACATGATATGCTCACCTAATCTAAAATAGTTTCAAAAGATGCTGCAATACCTTTATTCCTTGCGTTATAATGACATATCGCTCTCAACAAGTCAGGTGTGGCAACTAAATATGGGTACATTATGCAAACAAAATTTCTACATTTCTTTGTTTTTACACCCAGTGGCATTTTCATATATTTCTACTTCCACACTTTTATACATTTGACCATACTGTAAAACCTTAATGTTTATGCCCCCAGTGGCTCAGCAGTAAGTCTGAAGGCTTATAATGCTAAAAACTGGGTTTCAATACGTGTGGTGGGCACAGCACCTATAACCTAGTGGTAGTTTTGTGCTGAACAGCAAATAAACAAACATAATGTTCACTTTCATACAGTTGACCATACTGTAAAGCTAGAGATCTTAATCTTGTTGGATTTATTTGCCTCCTTGCTATCACATGCATATTTTTGCATGAGGTTGATTGTTTTTTTAGTTCTCTCAGTTGAGATAGTTAAATAGTCCATTCTTCCAATATTTTGCCATTTTCTTTTAAAGCTTAGTGAAGATAATGCTTATAACCCAGTTGTTTGTTGAAGCTATCTTGGAATAGTTCTCAATCTACCTCATTGTTAACTCAGCAAATACTACTGAAATACATAGCCTTTTGTCTCTTATTTGTAGAAATTATAAAACATAGAATAAATAATTGTTATTATGTCAGGTGGTCTAACCACCGTTCAAAATCATCAGTATCTTACATAAAAAACAACTAAGTTATAACAAACTGACATAACTGAATCATTGCTACGTAATATGGAAAGACATTTCATTCTTAATTATGGTGTAAGGAAAAAAAGGAGCATTTTTAAAATCACAAAATAGGGCTGTAAAGAGGGAAGGAAACACAATAATTACAGTATATTTTCCCACATTACTGGAGAATTAATGATCTTGTGATCTATCAAGTTTGGTAGAAGATCTTATTTCCATAATTAATTGCAAAGGAGGAGGTTAAAGTCATTGTTGATTGCCACTAAACTCGACCCAAGGTTCAGACTGTCATTCAACTTTTGCTCAACACAATTCACAAATTACAATTGGATCAATTTTTGTTTATAAAAATGATGTTAGTGAAGACTGTTTATTAAACCTTTTGCCAGATAGCCAGTTTGACTTGCTTGCAGAATCACTTCTTCCATTGGTAGCCTCTGTTTTTATGGAAAGTATTTGCCGAGAGGAATAAAGTGGACTGCAGTGATATCTGACATCTTAACTTTGGTATAAACAAAATATTTGGGACAAGAAAAAGTATTACTAACATAACACATAAATTTAACACTTACAGTGCGATGAAAAGTAAAATTTAATGGTTTCGTTAAAATGATATTTATAATTTATTCTCCAAGATTAAAATAAAAAACACTAAGTTCAATACGTACATTTTTAGATAGATAGATAGATAGCTTAATGACTATCAGTTACAATTATTGCTAATAGGTGATTTAGATCAGCACTTTTAAACAATAAAGAACTTATAATCATTTAATGCATCCACCTTCACTTACAGTCAGTCATTCATAGTCATAAATAGATAAAGCTTGTGGTAATAGCACCCAAAAAGTGTTGGGGATATCCCATCTATGAAGCAAAATACAAAATGCCGAAGTTAAACAAGTTGACCATCATGGAAAATCAAAACAAGAGCGTAGAGGTGAGTTCTTAAACCCACAGCGTTTCTCACCTCCTACTGCCTTTTGCTGTCTGCAGCCAGATGTGGGAAGGCAGTTACCCTTAAACTTATTTAAATTCTAAAAGTAGAAAAAGAACCACCCAAAATTTCTACATATAGAACTCCCAACCACCATCCTTATAAAGGTCTTAAAAAAAGTAAATTACTTATAAATTGTCAAACATTTATTCAAGTATGACACAACTTAAAGTTGGTCTTTCCAGTCCTGGCATACTGAATAAAAAAAAACTGGTTTTATAACTGAGTTAGTTATTCAAGATCACCCTTGACATCTTAGTAAGGAGTTTTCCATGATTGAAGGTTTATTATTTAAAATAAATTTATATTTATTATAAAAAATAGTATAAGTTGTACATTGATGTGGCATGTTTAAAATGAACAAAGAGATGAGTTGTAGAGCCTGGTGATCAGTGGAATTTGGTACTCGACTAACTGTTAGTCTAATTAATAAATTGAATTCAACTAATCTCCTATTTGTCTCTTGTTTTTTCTTAAAGAAATTTTGAACTAAACATTGTTTAATATGATAGACACCTTCAGGCACAAAAATTTAGGAATAAGCTAATTTTTTATTCCTAAACTGTTGTACTAGAAATGTATCATATGCACAATGTAATAGGAAAAGTGTAACAAATTGAAAATACTGTTCCATGGGTTTCTCCTTACAATTTTTCACAATACTGTTTTATTAAATCTAAATAACCTAATTCATCATTAAAAATAATTGTTCTCAGATTTTATGTGATAAAAGTTGTAAAGAATTTTGTCACAACATGTGATAAGTAATATGTATATAATTCAATTAAAATAAATTCACTCTAATCCTAGATAAAGAAACAGTAGAATGTTTACTAATCGGCAAGAAAACCTGTGATGATACTAGATGACCTCTTTGCAGAAAATAAAATGATTCATTTCTGCAAAGCAAAAAATGTAAATTTTTGAAATGGTCTTACCTCCACTAACTCCAAAGCTATTTTGACTTGCCCTCTAAGCATTGCTAAAAAAATGATTTCACCTGGCACACCAGTCTTTTATACCCCATCAGTTTTGCAGCCTTTCAGAACATTGTTAATCATGTGACTAACATCCACCAATCATATTGCACCATCTGTGCTAGCACAACTACTATCATAGCACAATTCTCACTTTCTCTATTGGCATTAGAGTGTATTGATATGTGTTTAACTCACTTTACTTGTGACTACTACGATTTCATTTATTTGTGATTTCTTACCAGTTTCCAAGTTTTTCACATTTCAAGTTTTGACTTTAGTGTTTGCTTTCAATTATTTCATTTAGTTTGTTTTTGTCAGTTTTTTCTTTTACTTGAATTCTACTCTTTAAAATGTGTATTAACATGGCAAATGATGATATTTCCGCGTATTTGGTTATGGTACTCGTGCTAGCCCCCAGCTTGGTAGGTTGACAATATCTGTCAAGGAAGTTCAGTCTTTCATTCACAGGGAGTTAGAGATTTATGAATGGCCATCCTTTGCTTCTCCCTTCTCCTCCTTAACATGCTTCTGAGGAAGAACTTCATCAAGAGGAAGACAATTTAGACTGTTTTTCTGGCCCTGGCCTTTTTTGGTCAGTTACATAATACTGACAGTCAGGAGAGTTTCCTGTCCTCTCCTTCCCTTTACCTTATTAATCATATATGTCAAGTTTTACATGTTTCCACTTTAGCCCTTAATTCCTCTCTTACTTTGTTAGGTGATATACCTCGTTCTGACTATTATGTTTTTCCTCCCTCACAAGTCTTTCGCCAGTCACCCGGACAATTATCTGATGATATCAGGACCTTCTTGTAGTATACCATGGCTCATTTGTTGGCATCAGTGTTGTCTCTCAACACCCCGTTCTAATGTTGTTGGGATTTATTTGGGAGTGATGCATTACTTGAGAGGGTGCATCCCCTCTTTCTTCCCTGAGGGATCTTCATCAAGCCCGGTTTCTTTGTGAAACACTTTTTTGGGAGTCATCTTGAATAATTGGAGTCTTGGGTCAATGCGATTTACATTCCTCTTTGTCATCCCTGGCCTCCTGTTTGTCTCATCCTGTTGTTCCCTCCCAGCCTTTGCCACTCTGTGTTTGCTGTGTCCCTTTTTTTAATCTCCTCTAGGCATTCCTGTCCTTACCCTCAGTTTTCCCATTCCAGATCATCCTGAAGTCAGCATTATTGGTGATATGATGCTCTTTCCAGGGCAGATGAGGGCCAGGTTGCAACAGTTTTCAACTTTGTGGTACCTCTTCATGACAGATTTGTGGGGTTTTCAGGTTCTGTTAGAGTGTCTTTGCCTTCTTTTTCAGTTTCCTCCCGCCTCTCCTGTTCCCCAGTCTCTTTCCCTTCTTCTCGGGATCATACCTCATAAAGTCATCTATCCGTGTCTGTCTGAGACCTCCTACACAAAGAAGGTATCAAATGTCTTTTTGTTGTCCCCAAGAAGACGGGAGACTGGAAACTCATCATTGACCTGTCTCAGCTGAATACCTCTCTGGAGACGCCTTGTTTTACCAATGAGTTCTACTTCTCTCTTTGGTTGATTTTCTTCCAGGACTTTGGATGACCAAGTTCGATGTGACAGATCCCTATTTTCATATTCCAATTGCCCCTGTGTCACTTTGTTATTTTCTTTAGTTCATCTATGAGGCTTTTGTTTTCTAGTTTCAGGTGCTGCTGTTTGGTTTTTCTTCAGCTCCTTTTGTGTTTTGTGGTGTGGTTTGCTCTTTTGCTCAGTTTTCACTTGCTGGGTCTTCAGACTCACCATTACATGCTCACCTTTTCCCATGCCTAGTCAGTCAGTCACACTGCTTACTTCTTTGAGAAGTTGCTCGGGTGGGGTTTCTCATCAAGTTGGAGAAGTCTTTTCTTCTTCCCATGCAGCATCTCAGTCATTTGGGGGTTCTCTTCAATTCCCATCTCAGTTGGATCAAGCCTTCTCCACTTTGGCTCAGGGATATGGATTGGGTGGTCTTTAAGGCCCTACATTCTCCTTCTCTCACTGACCAGGAGGTTCTATCTCTTTTGTGGACATAGGCTTTCTTAGAAGCTTTCATTCTCTTGGGTCAAGGTCACATTCATTCCCTTCAGTGGACCCTTTTTGACCAGTGGAACTTCTCCCACGATCCCTTGGACCTTCCCATCTTCTTTCCTCCTGGAATCAGGGCCAACCTTGTTTGGTGGCTTAACAGGGAACTTACTACAGTGGGGATTCCTATTCCTTTGCCTCGATTGGAGTCTCATCTGTTCACAGATGTTTCCTTAGTGGATTGGGGGGCTTTCCTCAATTGCCAAGAGATTTCTGGTCAGTGGTTGGTTGAGGAGGCTACTCTACATATCAGAATTTTGTTGGCTGTTTCTCAAACTCTGTTTCATTTGCTTCTGCTCCTCTATGGGTTCATTATGGTTCATTCTGACATTTCCACTGTTGTCAGCTATATCACCAAACCAGGGGGAACCAAGTCTAGATCTTTATGTGTTCGGACTCTCAATCTCCTGTACTGGGACCATGACATGACAATCCTGGCATGGGAATATGTCATGTTCCCAAAGTTATGAATTTGGTGGCTGACCCTTTGTCTTGACCTCACTATGTTCTTTCCACAGAGTGGTCCCTTCATCCTCAGGTGTTTCAGTGGGTGTATTCTCAGCTGGAAACACCTCTTATCAATACGTTTGTCACTCACTGGGGGTGGATGAGTTCTGTCAAGATTGGAGAGGTGTTCACCTATATGCCTACCCTCCAATCAGACTATTCTCCAGGGTCATTTCCATTATCCAGACCACTCCTTGTTAGGGTCTGCTGGTTGATCAGCCATGGTTCCCTCTGCTCTGGCCCTTAATGGAGCGACATCCCCTGCCCTTACATCAGTCCTGGTCACTCCTTCAACAAACATGATTGGACGTGGTTTATCCTGATATCACCGAACTCCATTTTCACGTGGGGGTTTTGTCCAGTCCTTTGCCTCAGCTCAGGGACTCACCCCTCGTGTAGTCTCTTTCCTTGCCCATACCATTCGATCTGTGTACCAGAGGTGTTGGTATACCTTCAGGTTTTGGTCTATTCCCTGTTGATTCCACCCTTTTCATTCTTATGTTCCTTTTCTATCCCAGTTCTTTACCTGGTTGTTTGATCATGGTTTTTCCGTATCAACTGTAGCTAGTTATAGGGCTATGCCCTGTCAAACACTTTCCATTTCTCTCTGGGGATTCGGTGCTGTACGTCTCTTTCCTGAATGCAACTAGGTGCCAGCCTATTCCATTCTGCCCTCTTTATGTTACTGTGTTCTTAAATGGGCAAATAGCATACCTGTTCCAGAAGTATTGCTAAATCCCACAGGTGTGCCTTCTATTCATACTCTGGTACACCTGTTCTTTCATTGCTGTTGCTCTCTGTTTGATTTTGTTTTGTTGCACCTTCACTGGCCCCTCCACCTTTGCAATGTGGGGTTCTAGCTTTGGAGTGAGAGGAGATAAGACTGTTTCAGAAGTTAACATTTTCTGATATTGAAAATGTATTTCTGATAGGTACTTGCTTCCTCTCACCCATTTCCCACTCTTCCTCCCCACTGATTTGCTGATGTTTCTGGTTTGTACTTGCCAATTCTCAAAAGTGAGGATAGTGCTAGAATAGTAGAGGGAGCTAGCTGTGCTAGTATAAATGGCATAGTTGGATTTGTGGAGGGTAGTCACATGATCAACACATGTTCTGAAAGGGCATGAAACTGATGGGGTATAAAAGACTGGTATCCTAGGCAAAAATATTTTTTAGCAATGCTTAGAGGGCAAATCAAGATTGAGATATCTTTGGGGTGAATGGAGGTAAGTACCTATATGAAATGCAATTTTAATATAAGAAAATGTTAACGTAATTAACAAATTTATAGGTATAAAAACATTATAAGATCTTAAGCAAGGAGTTTTTGATATGGACAGAAGTTTAGAAATAACATTAAAATGATTAGTACATTTACATTTTACAGTAGAGGCTCAAGAAACTGTATGTTTTGAGAAATCAATAAATC
>NW_013665628.1:1539571-1549960 GCF_000517525.1 Limulus polyphemus
ATGGACAGAAGTTTAGAAATAACATTAAAATGATTAGTACATTTACATTTTACAGTAGAGGCTCAAGAAACTGTATGTTTTGAGAAATCAATAAATCAGACATGTTGAAACTTATTTTACTAGTAAGCGATATTCAAGCAGAACATGACAGAAGTGCTTCCTGTCTAGTTATAGCTAGTTATAAGTTAACAAGAGTCCTTGTTTGTGTAAGCAAGCTAATGACTTAACAGTGTTACTTATTGTTAAACTGTTATTAGTTCATTATTGTCATTTGTGAAATACACAGTTAAATGAGCAAGTTATTCAGCAATAAACCACTCTCTCTCTTAGGCATTATAATGTAATGGTCAATCCTATTCATTGGTAAAGAGTAACCCAAGAGTTGATGGTGGATGCTGTTGGGTGGCTACCTTCCTTCTGAAAAGTATTTCAAAATTACAGACAGTGGCAGATAGGCTTAGCAGCTTTGTCATAAATGAAAAACAATGAAATATAATGTCCCCATGTTTAAAAGGGTGAGCATGGTTGGTTGGAAAAGGAATTAGCATTCTGTTGATGTTCCTAGGCCTGCTCAAACCATGTCTCCCTTCCCTTCCTGCTTCTCATTCATCATTTTCAGTCCTCCCACTTCATGATGTCAGGATCATTGTTTGTTTTGTAGGTGAATGTTATGTCAGGACTAGCCCAGTATGTACCTGTCTGTTTTACTTCTCTAGCCATTGGTTCTCATTTTTTTGGCTGACAAATGAATTCTTCAGGCTCACATTCACAGCCCATATCTCCACTTCTCTTCCTCCCCTTGGTTCATTTCCTATTTCATTTACAACTCCCTCTGACCCCATTTATTTTCAGCATCTCAAGGATGCAATATTGGATCTCTTGGCTAATAATGCCATTGTGAGAGTATTTACCCCATTCTTTTGGATTTCATGTTCGTCTCTTTGTGGTCCTCAAAAAGACCAGAAATTGGCATCTGCTTATCAACCTGAACTAGTTTCTAGCCATCCTGCAGTTCCAGTTGGAGGGTTTCTTTTCTCTCCACTGGTCCTTTTCACTTGGTTTGGGGATAATCAAGATTAACATGTCAGAAACTTTTTTAACACATTCTGAATGCCTTATTCTCCAGACATTTTTTCTTTTTTGTCCATCAGAATTGAGTCTTTCAGTTCCTTGCTCTTCCTTTTGCCATTGTGTGTGTGCTCCTTACATCTTCAACCTAGTCATGAGGGCATTTGCCTGCCTTATTCACGGATTGGGGCTGAGCTTCTATTATTAAATGGGTGAGTGACTTCTCTTCACCCCTTCTTAGGAGGATTCCTTCTCTCATACCTCCATTCTTTTGCAGGAGGCTGCTTGACTGGGCTGGCTAGTCAAGCATTACATGTCTTTTCTCACACCTACTTAATACTTGGTACATCTGGTCATATTTTTAACTCTCACCTCAGTCTGTCTCAGCCTTCACCTCCTTGCCTGAGAGCATTGAATGTCTTGTCACCAAGACTTACATTTATCTTTTATGCCCTGTATGAAAGGTTCCTTTGCTTTTGGGGAGTTTGGCTTCACTAGAACTGCTCATTTCCTTAGGCTGCACACACATGCCCCTCCTCCAGTGAACAATGCAAGACTAGTGGAACCTTTCTTAGGATACATTTTCCTTAACAGTGCACCTCCTCTCTTCTCTTCTAAAGTATGTGTCTTGGTGGCTCAACCATGCCAATACCATGGTAAGCATCCTCTTGCCACTGTCACCACCTTCCTGACTGGATCTCCATATTTTCACAGATGTTTCCCTGTTGAGCTGGAGCACATCTCTGAGCAATGACATGTCTTTGAGTGTTCACTCCACATCAACTCAGACTTCTTACAGTTTCTTGGGCATGTTTCCATTTCCTTTCCTCTTTTTTGTGAATCGGTTGGTCCTGATCCATTTCAACAATCCCATGGTCATTTCTTATATCAACAATCACGGGATAACTGTTGCAGGACTCTTTGCTTCCACACTTTGGACCTACTATTTTGGGCTCATTTCCATTGGGTATGCACATAGCTTGTCATGTGCTGTACCAGTGCCCACTGTCAAGATGGAGTGTTCCACAAGATCACTAGAAGTATTCTTGTGGTATTAAACTGACTCAATTTCCTGATCCCTACTGTACCATTCCATGTTCTATCATGGAAAAACCAGCACCAAGGAACATACCCTGGTTGAAATAAAATGCAGTCTCCCACGGGTATGCCCCTATGGAATCACATTTCATGGGCTTTCCCTTTGGGCACTTTCAGAAGATTGCTCAGTTAGGTTTAATGTTTGAATCTGCCCCTCCACAATTTAAATGTGAGGTTCTAGCTATTCTGTGTGAATAGGTAAGGTATTGTCTTGGAAGTTAACATTTTCCTTACTTTAAAATGTATTTCCAACAGATACCTCTTCCCACCCATCCTCCCCACTTTCAGGGCACTTTCTTTTAGCTTCTACTAAGAATGAAGTTATTTTGAGCAAAGTGCTTAAGGGGATTTACTGTGCGAGGAGGTTGTGTCACCCTCCTATTAATGTAGGGCTATTGTCACATGATTATGTTATAATGCACTAGTACAGTTTATGCTAAACATATGATTTTTAGGTGGGAGTTAGATTAAGGCTAATGGCATGCAAATCTCATAGGCAAATGTACAAGAGATCATTTTATTTTGTGTGGAGAGGTGAGTATCTATTGAAAATACATTTTCAGGTAAGGAAAATGTAAACTTTTGATTAGTTGATTATTTTTGAGAAATTAATTGATTTATTGATAATTGTGATCAGTCGACAATTTTATGTTACACAAATTGATGTAATCAGTTCTTGTATGTTGATGATATTCCATTGATTAATCAAGTTAATTGCCCATCTTTAATAAGTTGTGGAGCTAATATAACACTTCTTCATAGTTTCTTCTAGTTCACCAATATTGTTTTGGGATGAATCATTCTGATGTATCCAAGCATCTTTTTAGAGCATCTTATACTTCTTCTACTGGGTTCAAGTCTGATGAACAAGCAGATTAGTCTGTTTGTTCAGTATCTTCTTCCTGGAAGTTCCAAAACAATTGAGCACAGTGGTGTGAATCTTATCATCTATCGAAAGAAGTTCTGATAAACTGTACCTACATATGGCAATGCTGTGTAGCATTCATAGTGCCATATCATAGCAAACATAGGTCAGTTTCACCACCAACACAATATGCATGTTTTCCTCCATGAAATTGAGGCTGGATCTGGCCCTTTGCATTCTTCAAATGTATACACATATCTTGCTATAGTGTGAAGCATGGTTCATCTGTAAGCAAGAAATTCACCCAAATGTTGTTTGATCAAACCATGTGTTATTCGCTACATGTATGGTCATCAGGCATAAAAGCTAATCCAATGAAACTTGTTTATGGCCAACTTATTGCCCTCAACATGATGGAAGTGTCTTTGTTGGTGTCCTAGCATGTTTCACTATTTATCTGGGTCTATTTAAACATAATGCTGTGCTCAGATGTTTTTCATACCACATGACCAACTTGTTTTGCATAAAATTGAACTCAAGGGTACCAATAACATTATTTAATATCAGTAATCACATCTTGTCATAATTATAATTTAGAAAACTCTGATTATCCCTTATTTCTTTTGAGCAGTGTTGAAGATGAATCAGTAAATAAATGTAAGGTTAAGGTATACACCCTAGAATAATTACTGTTTTAGATAAATAGTGTACTGAATATTTTCCTTGTCTGCACCATTTGATATGAAAGTAATCTTTCAGTTGTGCACAAGAAAATAATAAAACTATTTAAAATATAAGTTTATAAAGTTTACTAAATTATTATTGTATATTTAAAAATGTTCTTTTAATATCAGTAAAACCTTTTTATATATTTAACAATTGTTTATTAATTAGTAATACTGATTTTATTTTAATAGTTATTTTTATTTTCAACTATATAACACCATTTTTTATTCCTTTCAATTACTGAAACTTAACAGTTTTCAAATGCTCTGCTCAATTCAAGAGAGAACAGTTGCAGTGGAGTTCCAAGGGCTTTTGAATTTATTTGTTTGCTGTTAAGTACAAAGCTACACAATGGGCTATCTTTGCTGTGCTCACTACAGGTATTGAAACCTGGTTTTTAGATTTTTAGTGTTATAAGCCTTCAGACTTACTGCTGAGTCACTGTCACTTTTTAATAATCAAAGTACAAATAGAATAAAAAGTTTTAAAAGTATTTTATCATATGGTCAACACGTGTCATGAAACTGCACAGTTTTATACTTACTTTGACTGTTTTCAGCATCTTGAAAGGAAAGAAATATTTTTCAAGCCAATGCATTCATCTGAATAGTTTTATAGCATAATAAAGGTCCTTAGTGAGACATTTAGTATAGAATAAACAAAATCACTAATAAGAAGCTAGAGATAACAGTTTTCCAAGAGGGTTTTTTGTATTTATATGGAGACCTTAAATGAAGAAAGGTCAAATTAAATTTTTCCATTTGAACACTGCAACATTATTTATTATTGTATTTTGTCAAGCTGTTTTCAGTTTTGTTTATGACATAGCTATTCATGATAATTTTTATATGTACTTATACAACATTTTAAGTATTTTCTCTTGACTTTGTAAAGGATTAATTTGTGTGGTTAAAGTTAAGTGGGTGCCTCTTGTGTAACTCTGAAGTTATATTTTGATAGTCTGTAAGTGTAGCCTTATCACTGGTTAATACAATTTTTGAGTCTGTTTTAGTAGACTGGAATGTAATTACATATTCATGTATGTTTGATGAATTAATGGATATTGTACATTAATATAATGAATGGTTTGCTAATATGTATGTGCCTCTTATGAATAATTGAATTAAAAGTGCTTAAACTGTAAAAAATAACAAATTAGATACTGTCCACACATAATGCAAATTTTATATAACTTGATTTATTAAAAGAATACACTAACAAAGTGTAAAAACCTTATTTTTTAAATCAATTGTTTAAAACCAAATGTTCTAAACTTATGCAAGACAGTATAGAAACTGTGAATGTATAACTTTCAGTATTAACCAATGTACTTTATGTAAATAGAAAATTAGAATGTTTAGTATTATCAGTTTTTATATAAAACAAAGTATTGCTTTGAAAGTAATTAAACTTTAAAACCATCTCAGAGGTTTCAGTTAAGTCAGAATATCCATATTTCTTCACAAAGTTTAGTATACAGTATTGTATATATACTGATTTAAACATGTATTATTAACATAATTTTGTTTCTCATTATGATAGATGATTGTGTGGATAGATCATAACATGGATATTTCTGATGTACTCGCTATGTTTGCTTTATTACAACTACATGTATTTTCAAGTTTTGGACCTTAAACTGTCCTTGTAAAGTTTTTTTTTTTTTTTTTTTTTTTTTACATTTAGAGCATCAGGAGGAGCCACAATTCCAGCTGGACATCTGAAAGTTTTCACAAATCGCAGCCTGATGTGGGATGGTTTAGTGTTTAACTATGGTTATAGTCCTTATGGGTTACTTGCCGTGCTGCAATTGTCCCCAGCGTCATCTGTGGTAACACTGATTCTCATGATTTTTCAACTCTTATTGTCAGAGAGTTATTAACTATACATTTAATCAATAGTATCAGACAGGATCAAGAAGGTAGTCTTGTCTTATATTTTCTTTTTTTTTACAGGTGAATGTTTTATCACATCAAGATTTTGGTGTTAACATTACAGATTTACTTTGTTGGTTTTTATTGTTACTATCATTTGGAAAGTTTTATTCTGTGTCTTGGTTCTGCCAAAAAAATCAAGTTGAAGTTTTTGTTCTTCTTTTTTTATTTTTGAAGTTGAACTATATTCAGCTAAAATTTTGTAAGTGAACCTATAGGTTTATCTACTTTCACCTTGCTCTTATCCAGAAAATTGTTTTACTATATCCCAACTTTAAGTAAACCAAATTGCAAGCTACATGTATTATTTTAACATTGCCATATTTGCTAAGTTTTCTTCTTTGTTCTGAGTAGTTTTAACATGACTTTACTTGGGTAGTCTCCCATACAGTGCATGTGTAGTGTTTATGTCTACATGTAGCTGAAGTTTTGAGAAAATATCTACATTCTTGTGCATATAGAAAAATAATAAAAGGAAAGCAAAGAGCATAGGTTTTAGCATGAATTATAAATTTGAAAAAAATAAAAAATAAAAATGAACCTTTGTAAGGCATCATGACTCTTTATTATTGACTTTGAAAATAACATAACTTCAGTTGTTGATAAAACTTATAAGATAAAGTTATTTCTGAGAAACATTTCTTAAGCAGCAATTTCATGTGAATGAAACGCAATTTGCTTTTAATTTGGAGTAATTATAATGTAGAAAATATCCAAAAACAAGTTATAATTTTTAAGGAAAGCAATAGTCACTTGTAAACCTTTTTTCTATCATGCAATAGTGGGAAATTAGTGTAATTCTATTGTTTTCAGTAAATTCCAAACACATTTTTGTTTCAGCATGTAAAGAATATAACAAATTATGTTACAAAACTATCTAGTAAGATAAGATTTCATAAAGAAATGTTTCATAGCTTATCCCTAAAATAGAAATTTTAATCTCCACTTTTCTTTTCCTTTTTTTGCACATAACAATCAAACTGTAGATATTTTAATTTTACACTTTGTTATTTTTAAGTTTTATTCTTTGACTATTAACAACAAAATTAACATTACTAACTGAAAGGAGTAACAAACTAAAGAGAAAAAAAAAGATTGGATGGATGTAAGATTCTTGTAAGAATACAGGGATAGGAATGAAAAGTCTATGTAATGAAAATAATCAAGTTATATCGGTAGATTCATAAATATTGTGTTCTTAAATCAACTTAAGTTTCTAGACCTTAAAACAATAATCCAACATCCATATTTTTGCTGGTAATAAACCTCAAATGATATCATCAAAAAAATGGAAGTAAAAATATTGTATGAATTTAGACATATGAACTAGCTTAGAGCCAATATACAATTTCTGAGATAGTCTCGTTAAGGGTTATATTTTATATGCACAATTCATCTCAGTAATAACGACATGAAAAATGTTTAAGTATGCAACCTTCTGAAAGTTAATATGGGTGTGGTTGATAACCAATATAAATTGTGGTTACTGGTTACTTCCCTAAATTCCCATTGTTTTAACAAGATAAATTTTCCTAGAGAAACACCAGTATAATAATACAAGATAGGCTATATCAAATGAACTTTCACACTGTACTAGCATGATATAAGTAAACAATCTATAATTATTATTCATTCTCATGCTTTTAGTACCAATTCATGGCTGTTCACTAGTCCCTTTTTTCACATTTACAAGCATTACAGTTCTTAGTGACAATAATTAACTTCAAGAAATAAAATTACATACAATAAAGTTAATATCTTTATTACAGCATTCTGTGACCTACTCTGTATACTGTTGTTTCTACTGTGTTTTAGGTAATTATCTTTACTTCAAACTGTTTTACTATGATAGTACTTAGCTATACAGCTTTTATATAGATCTAATGTCAACAGGAGTTAAGAGGAAATATAGGATAAGATATTACAATAATACTAGCGACTAGAGCTGGGTTATTAGTATCACATATAAAATTTTTGATTAATTGGACTACTATTTACCATAATATAAGAATGACTATTACATTCTAACACTACCCATATTTTGGCAAGTACTATTTTCATTGATGTTGCTGTATGTATCATTGCATCACCAGTATGTACACAACTCACGAATTAAAAGGTGTAATCTAGTGGCTATTGGTTACATAAGTAGCCACAGTGATGCCTGTTGTTTGTGTATACCTTGTTTGGACTAAATAATTGTGTAGCTTTATCTTATTGCTCTATTATTACAAGCTACAAATGCAATGAGTGTTACTTAGAGTAAGAATACGTTAGCAAAAAAAAGTTATGGTAAGTTAATATTCTTTACTCATTCAAAAAAATTATTGATTGCTGAATAACTGTGTTTGTGTCAGATATCACTACACATTACTAATATTAAGTTGTTTGATATACTGATTTCTCAACATGCAACATGTTTCTACAGTTTTCTCTACTAGTCTCTACAGTAAAATGTAAATGCACTAATCATTTTAATGTGTTATTTCTAAATTCTTTTTCAACAAGTAAATGTTTCTGATGGCTTTATACTTATAAAGTTCTTCATAATTTCCATGTTGCTTATTAAACTTGAAAAAGTTCCAAAACATTGGAAATTAAAAAATGTTTTGGTATTAACATGATTTTAATGATTATATATATATAAGAGACTAATCTGTATGTGTCTTAAAAACTCCTCCCACAATTTAAGTCTGATTTGGATGAAACTTTGCACAATTTTTACACATCATAAGGGGAAGTTCCAAACAAAGTTTCATTCCAATTGGGTCTCTTATAAAAAAAAAGTTTATTTAGTGCATGTGTCCACATTTTTTTAAGAAATAAGTCAATAACAGCTTTATATCACACCAAAATGAAAAATGTTATGAAATAGACCCATGCTAGAATTTAAAAAAAACAACATTATTTTATAATATTTTTTATCCTAAGTCACTTCCTCAATGGAGAAATGGTACTTCTTTGTTTTCTACTATTGTACATTAATCTCATACATTTTATTATTATTAGTGAAATTAATTTTTTTAGTAAAACTTCTAAAATTATGGTAAAGTGAGTTTAATGCAGAAATTTAAAGTGAGGCTTCCTAGTGGAGAATCACTGTGATATTTCAAAAGAACAGTGACATTTTCTGCTCGAGCATACATTATGAATTGAATTATTCTGTGAGAGAAGAAATTGCAAGCCCTCTGTAAGGAGTTTTTTGCATACAAATTTGCAGGAATTTTATAGTAAGTCGACCTTAGTAAGTTAAACAAGTGTTTTTTTACTCCAGTATGAGAATAAAGTGATAAAAAACATTGAAAATCACAATGCCAAAAATTGCCAAACAGAAAAGTGACTTATAATGGAGAAAGTCTGAAACTTTAAGAAAGAAAATGAAATACCAGGATGTAAGTTACAGAAAGAAAGAGATAGGCTTGCTCACCAAGTTATAAGACAAGATCCAGTGAGAAGAAGCCAGGAACAAACCAGAAATACAGAAGCATATCTGATTTCTAGCCAAGATGCAGTTAGAAGAAGTCAGTAGCAATTTCGTGATAGAGAAACACACTCGATGAAGAGGAACCCACTTTGAGACTAATAATGCTTGGAGATGGCTTGAATGGGTAATGAAGAAAAACTTTAATATAAGTTTAACATAACAGCAAATGTTCAATGTTTTGACAAGGTTTTGTCATCAACAGCTACCTGATGGTGACAAAACCTTGTACATTTGCTGTTATTTTAAAGTTATATTAAAGTTTTCTTCATTACCCATTCAAGCCGTCTCCAAGAATTATTAGAGAAACACACTGTTCAGCTCGATAAGATCCTGACTGAACAGCTGTCTATAGAGCAGTGTTTCTGCTAGTTTCTTATAAAACCTCAATTTTTCAGCTTATGAATTATTTTAATTTCTGCAAAGAAGTAATCAAGTATCATCACAAGTTTTTGCCAAATGACAAATGTTGTACTGTTTTTATTTGTCTAGGATCAGAGTGAACTTGTTTTCAATGAATTATATATTACCTATCACACTGTGACAAAAATCTTTACTAGTTTTATTACATTAAATGTAAAGACAATTATTTTTTACCAAGAATTAGTTTATTTAAGAGTAGTCTTGTGAAAATTTGTAGGGAAAACTCACAGGAAAGTTTTAATTGTATCTTCAGCTTGTTACAGGTTTTTACTACATTGTGTGTATGATACATTATCTTGTGCAATAGTTTAGGATTAAAAACTAACTTAATCCTAAATTGTTGTACCTGAAGATGTCTGTCATATTAAATGAGAGTTAGTTAAAAACTTTTTAAAGAAAAAACTCAAATGAGGTAAAAGTAGGATGATTAGTCTCATAAGAATAACTGATTAGTTGAATGTAACTTATTAAGGTATATAACAATTAATTTATTAGCAAATTGCCACTAATTACTCGGCCCTCCAGGTGTGTGATGGTTTTATTGTCTTGATATTTTTACGTGTTCTACAGTAATTCCTGTACGCTGAATCCGAAAATGATATCCATTTTTCTCCATCACGTACAGATTTTTTACAAAACGTCGTAATGTAATACATAAAAGAAATACCACTTGGTTTTGAGACTGAAAGATGTAGATTTCACAAAACATTCAGGATGAATGAGGGTGCATATTCATTTGACATCATTGTTCTTCCCTTTTCTTCAGTTTGTTTGTATTTTTGTTGACAAACATA
>NW_013665628.1:1550362-1553843 GCF_000517525.1 Limulus polyphemus
AAATAATAATTTGATATAAGTAAGAGTTTTTTTTCTTCCCAATTTGTAAAAAATCCTTACATGATAGAAAAAGATTAATATTAATTTCAAAATCTGCATAGCTGAATTATGGAAAATCCGTTATCTAAACCAAAACAACTTTTATGTAGTTTAAATTCGCAGGCCTGTATTATTTATGCATTGTTAAAAAACAAGTAATTTTCATGAAAATGGAATTTTGTACTATCACTATGATTAATTAACAAAGTTTTGAGAGATAATGCCTTTTAATGCTAATAACCCATCTTCTAATTAGATCTTGGATAAACTTACAGTATTAACCCTTGTTTTGTTTTATGTTTTGACAAACTGAAACTACTACTGTTTAGTAGCGAGCCATTACATGAATTATCTGCAATAAGGGAAGCTTAGTCTAGTTTTACAGTGGAATAGATTTTCTGGAGAAATATGCTAGTTACTATGTATAAAAAAAAAATACAGAAGAACAAATATATTCTGATGCATCCTTTATTTCAACTGCAAAGCATAAACCCTAATCAGAATACTATGTACAATCACTGTGTAATTATTTCTATGTTACATGTACATAATGTTACAAAAATAATTTGAACCAATTTCTTCTGCCTTATTTCACTCATGCCTTTATCTGATATTGAAAAATCTAAATAGGGAAATGTTGTCATAAAACCTGATGTTTTTGTAAAATGCTCAAGATAAGAAACTGGTGTAAACACAAATTTCATATAATAGGACAAAACAGTATCGACCATGGATGTTAACAACTGCTTATAGGGTAGAACCCATAAGGACTATCCAATATCTAACTACACTACAAAGAAATATTTTTCCTTATGGTCAAAAATAAATGTAAAACTGTATGCACCTCATATAATAAGTAATGTGATTTCATCTTTAACTACCAGAAAAAAATTGTACCATGGTACTTTACAATTATTATTCAACATGCCCAGCAAAATTACATATAACAAGGTTAAGATGGTAATTTGTAATATCCAATTGTACAATACATGTATTTTATGTTTTGTATAAAACACAGATTAAAGTAACCTTGCCCATATAATGGTAAAAGAGTATAATATACAAAAACAAACAAACTTATCTATAAGTTAGACTAAAACCTTAAAATGGAAATAAAACCTCTGACAATTAATCAGAACCAAAATTATAGTTTAAGTGTTATAATTACATTGAGTCAAATCCAAATTACAACTCAAATAAAATATAAGAACTTTTAAAAGTTTACTTGAACTAAGTTACTCTTAAAAGTTACAACTTTAACAGGAAAACTTAAACATAACCTTCACATTTAGCGCAAAGCTATAGAAGGGCTATCTGCGCTAGCCGTCTCTAATTTAGCAGTGTAAGACTAGAGGGAAGGCAGCTAGTCATCACCACCCACTGCCAACTCTTGGGCTACTCTTATACCAACGAATAGTGGAATTGACCGTCACATTATAACGCCTCCACGGCTGAAAGAGCGAGCATGTTTGGTGAGACGAGGATTCGAACCCACGACCCTCAGATTGCGAGTCGAGCACTTTAACCACCTGGCCATGAGAAAAGTATGATATCTTGATGTAGTAAAACAAAGTCTATAATTACAACCATAAGTATGATAAAAAGTAATGGGCATAACAATGCCAACACCAGGATTCTGAAAGTGGGAAGGTGAAGAGGTTAGAAAAGCTTTTTTTTTTCTTTTTTTTTTCATAGAATAAGTGAAAAGAATCCTATGGGGGATAAGCTCTAAGGGCTAACCAGTAATGTTTTTTGGGTCGATTTACTTTAAGTAAAGTTGCATAGTAACTGGAGACATTGTATTCTATTAGATGTAGCTTTTAATAATTTTTTGTGAAAATTTTAGGCGAGGCAGACATCACACCTCATTTTCTCTTGCCACTACAGCAGTATAATTAGGAAAAGAAAATAGTAATGGAATTGAACTTTTAACCAAGTTTTACAAAAAAAAAAAAAACAACATGTGAAAATCAGTAGTATTCATATAATGTTTAAGCGTGTCATCTTAGGTTCTCAAACTCCAAAGATTTCTCTATAAAACCTCCAGGTTGATGATCTCATCACATAGGAAAAACTAGAAAACAACAAATCATGAAGATCCGTTTATTCTAGCACGCTTTGCGATAATTTCAATAGCCCAGTTTGTACAAACCCCAAAATAACAGGTTAACACCAGTGTAGTAAAATAAACAAGGTCTAATTAGGAAGAAACAACCAAACACTTAGTTACGTCCATTTATGTAAATATATCTACATCTGTCATCTGAATAATTGAAACCTGTTGAAGTTGTCACGAAGGGACAGGTGCTAAATTACAAGATCCAGAAAAGATGCATAGAGGATGTTGTTTTTGTACTGTCAGATACAGGTTCTGTTCTAGATTGGTAAAAAGTATTAATCATAAAACAGGACTCTCTGGGAAATAAATTCCTTAACTTCTTGATGAACAGGAAGTTTGTAACAATTTTCAAAATGAGTTCTGTCACAGTTTCGAAGCCTTACAGATCTCTTATTAAAGTCAGGGAGTTTGTTGTATTCTCTACTCTTAGGACACCTCAAATGATCTTGACAGTGAGCAGCTATGTGTTCGAAACGGGAGCGATGACAGAACTGGGCAAGATTACTCTCAAATTCAGTGATAACTGGCTCGGTAATTGAAATGTACCACACTCCAAGAACCACTAAGCTTTTCATGTGCATCCACAACACTGATTTCCAGTGGCACTACAAAAATTACCTCAAATCGTTACATAGTAAACTAAGAGTGTTCTGCGGTCACTGATTATTGACTAAACTATGTTAGTTTTAATAATGATTGGAGTTGATTTCAACATTGGATGAGGTTAATTGGATCAAAGTGTAGAATAACAGCTGGGATTGGTACAGGTTGGTAATTTGCTTAGTATAAAAATAAATCTCAATGAAAGCACTAGAGAAAAGTCCAATTATAACTCATCTTTTTAAATTTGAGGCCAGCAACCAATTTTGGGGAGAATAAGCCACCTTGATAATTGGAGAATATGAATTGAGGGCACATATCTTCATACCACCTTCCACGATTTTGAAATGAGCAGATCATTGTGCGTAATTTTAAAACGTAATACCAAGCTTAATTTGACCAAAGATGATGAGAGCCTCAGTGAATAAAACAGAAGGATTACTTCTGAACATGGGGTTCTCAGAGACTGGAAAACAATCATGCAAAATTCTAGTTGGTAGCATTAGCTTAGAAAGTATAGATAAATCACTCATAACCTAATAAGAACACAAAACTTAAAGAGAAAATCTAGTTCATGATAATTATAAAAGTAAGAAATCAATCCTACAAATAGGCTATTCACTTAGCATTCTCATCACCTGTCGGCCCGGCATGGCCAGGTGGTTAAGGTGCTCGACTCGCAATCTGAGGGTCGCGGGTTCGAATCCTCGTCACACCAAACAT
>NW_013665628.1:1554022-1571877 GCF_000517525.1 Limulus polyphemus
AACCCAAGAGTTGGCGGTGGGTGGTGATGACTAGCTGCTTTCCCTCTGGTCTTACATTGCTAAATTAGGGACGGCTAGCGCAGATAGCTCTCGTGTAGCTTTGCGCGAAATTCAAAAACAAACAAACAAAATCATCACCTGTCAAATATCAGTGCATTCTAAAAGAATGCAATGAATTTCACAGTTCTTGATTAATTTCAGAAATAAGCATGCAGTTCAAATGCCACTGGTCCATCAAGTGTCCGTCCAATAGGTTAATTCCACTTTTTCCTGTGCCCTCTTGTGATGTTCCTCATTAACAAACTTTTAATAGTTCGTGGGAGATTACCCCTCACCAATCAACAACTTCTTCCTGAAATTATGTGTAAAGTGGCATCTTTTTTAGCATGTGTCGGCTTCATAGGTCACTCTTTTGGGAGTTACCCAGAGAAGTGGATAAAGAAAATAGGGGCCTCGCAATCTGTAGGCAATTGTGTGTATGTGTGTGTGTGTATTTTTTATTTGATTTCAATATTAAATTTTTAATCTTTTGATTTCAAATACCACACTTCTACATGAATGTGTAATAAAAATTACCATACCGAGAAATGAAGGAGGGGTCTTAAAATGAGTATTTTTTGTAACTAAAACACGTTTTCAAGAACAAGAAAAAAAGCTGAAGAATCCAACTGTGGAGAAAAGGTACTGCTTCAGCAAGGTAGTCTTTAAAAGCTGAGATAAAAATATTATATGAAGAAAAAAATTTTAGTTGAAGAGTGAAATGATATATATATATAAGGATCGTGGTATCAGTAACAGAAAATACTCCACTTTGAATAATAAACTTTACAATAGAAGAATAATATGAACGTGCTAAAAGACATGTTAGCTGAACAGAATATCCTAGTCTTCGAGATAAGGTCATAATAATAGCCAACTGTGAAAAGAGAGATTTCAGGCCGAAACATGCATGGTTGTAAAAATGGAAAATACAAAGGAGGCAAATTATTACACATTGAAAGATGAAGAAGACAAAACCAGAGATTAGTAGTCCACAACTGGGAATTCAACCATTTTTCAGAACTTTGAATATGAAACAAATAGGAGGATATGCATTATTATTAAATTTTAGATTAAGAGCATCCACTCCCAAAGTCATAAGACTGGAACGAGAGGCCTGGAGAATGGAAATTTATAAGTGTACAAGAATATTGAAGTAACAGATATATCAATAACTAGATGACACAGTTAACTGCAAAGCCAACCAAATATTTGAAGATAAAGTGGTCACTCTGTGGGAACAATTATCGAAAATGAAGCAACTGACTAGCATGAATATGCATGCTTCTCTTGGTATACTAGTAGAAAAAAGTCCCGTCCCAAAGTATAAAACTAAAGATCAAATAACGCCACTCCCTGACAGTTGATATAAGAGACGCAAATGGAGTTCTCAAATTGAACAAACTGTACCTAATTCTAAAGAAAATCCTAGGTATAAGGACAATTTCTGACTACTGTTAACAGTTTCAATATCAAAATAGTCAATAGTTTCAAATAATATATATCAGATAAAGCCTTTTTCTCAGTCAAAAAGGAAAAAAATTATGAACTTCCAACACCATCTGAGACAATGAATAAGCATTCATAAAGATACGAACCACACTGGAGGAATACAAAGACAAATTTTACCCATCACTAAAGGAATTAAAAGTAGCGGGAAGTAAAAAAAAAAAAGTCCATTTCTAAAGAACAGCCATCATTTATCTGCCAGAGAACTTACTGAACAGAATTAAAGTGGACTCAACTGAAGGGAGAGATAATTTTCTTATCATAAGTAAAATACTCCTTAAAAATAGTGCCTTATGATCAGATAGAGGGAAAAAAGCAACAACTGAATGAACCTGCCATTCAAAGAAATAAATGTTTGGGTTGAATCTGAATTAAAAACTAGGAATTATGAATAAGAACATTCAAAGGAATTAGAAGCTCAGTAAAATTAGACGAAAACTGAAAAGCAAAGTTAACTAAAATTATCCATCTACCTCCAGAGAGAGTTCAATATTTAGAAATACCCCCACATATAAAGAGGTTGTATTGAATTCGATATAAGTAGACTTGCCCACATGGGACAAGTTGAGGATAAGAAAAAACAGGAGGGATTAGGCCTTCTTCAGCTCAGTAGGTTTCAGTCAATTGCTTATGTAAATGTGGAAATTCATGTAGGCATTATGAAGCCCAGTACCAACATATGGAACACCCCGATGATACTAAGCTAAGCCAAAAGGAAGAGCATAAACTAATAAAAAAAACTTGTGGACAAAAATGGATAAACTTCTATCTACAACATCTATAACCCATGGAAAAAATAAAGCGTCCATCATAAAAACATTAAAGTTGAAATGAAGGAGAGTCAAGAGTCGAATGAGATGACAAATAATAGATCGTTACTGTCCACTCTGTGTTTCAGATAAAGATATATGTAAAATTAAAAGCCTGGAAAATTGTCCAAATCCCCCTAATGGTTTCCTTCTGAGAGAGACTGGAGATTTGATTCGAAATTTCCACAAAGACACCGATGAAACCAACAGAGAAGAAGAGAAAGGGTTGTACTTAATGAGGTGTCAAAAAAAGAAGCCAAAAGAAAGGTTCTGAAATATCAAACTCTGTAATGAAATAGTAGTGGTTTCGTATGGTGTTTCTCACACCTCCAAATTCTGTTGGAAGTGAGTATCCGTGAGTAGGACTAACGTCCTAGTTCGGACACCGGGTGAGCATGTTCGGTATGAAGGGGATTCGAACCCGCTACCCTCAGATTGCAAGTCGAGTGCCCTAATCACCTGGCCATGCCGGCCACATGAAATAGTAAAATGCTTTTATTTGGGTACAAGACATTTCAACATCACTACTACTGGGAATGAATATGTTTTCTACTTCCTTAGTTAAGATGTATATATATTTGGAAGTATTAGGTTGTTTTTTTGTTTTTTTTTGTATTTTAAAGTTTCTGGTTTGGATGCAGAGAGTTGCTTAAGTAGACACTTCACCATATTTTATATTGCAAACACGATGCGAGTTAATTACTTGGCAGTTAATCGATTTTGTACAGGAAAGATAGTACACGATATCCAGAAATAGAAAGCTATCTTCTCTGTCGGGAATCAGATAATGTTTAGGGGATGGCATTCCCTAGAACTGGATTTACGATGGACAAATATCGCATGTTTGAGGTGCGTCTGCGTGCAAATCTAGCTTTATTAGTGCTGTTATTTCTTCGTATATAAACCCAGGTTTGTTCCTGTAAGAGTAGCTTAAACTTTTTTGGTTAACTTTAACTTGTTGTTCCGAGACAAATTAACCTTTGTGTCAGTCTAGGAACTTGTATAACCAGTGAAAACCTTTGTTTTGCATAACTTTGAATTCTGTTTCATTATCAATTTAACCATTAATTTTACTTGGAATGTAAAGAGTAATAACAACGAAATGTTAGCTTCCAGTAAACTTGGATGTGGTTTATTTTTAATATAATGTTTGCTTAAAGCAGACGTAGTTTTGTTGCAATCTCATAAATTTTGGCTTTTATATTTTACTTATATTTGGGCGTTCACTTTTATCTTTAACTATAGAGTTTATTTAACATATAAACAGGATACACTAAGTTGGTAAGAGCTTTGAATAAAGGTTTACCACTATTCTTATCAGTTCAAAACACCCACCACAAACACACTTGCCATATTTTTTTTTTTGGAATTGTATTTGTTTGTTATATTTGTGTGTACTTTTCGGTTTCGACTTTTTTTCCAATTGATCCTGGCTGTAAATGGGAGAAATACTCAGTCACACTGTATAATCCAGTATATTACGAATCTCCAGTTAGCGGGCCTAAATGACTGCTCAGCAGGAAAATCGTAGGGAAGTTCTTCAAACTTAATAGAAGATTTGGGAAAAAGGAATCACAGTATGATTGTCGACTAAAATACTAACCTCTGCAGTCAACATATAGCTAGAAGAAAAACTATTGAGGAGATACGTATAAGTGGAACTTGTTACTAGGTGCAAGGAATCTCTCTTAAAGTAAGAGAATGATCACTTAGAAGAGATTGAATAAATAAAGGACAATAAAACTTGGTTGATGATTTTTCGATGCTTTAGCTACACCTGTTTTAGGTTATATGAAACATTTATTTATATGCACTCATTTTATTTTAGTAATATGTAAGTGTTATCTTCATGGTTCCAGTGAGCTTATCAGGGTACGAAAATGTATTAAAGTAGAAAATTTTTGATCATAGTTTCAAGCATATTTAGTTTTCTTTGTTTATGAAAAAATCTAAGCTATCCCTTAAAATGATTCACATAGAGTGTTATGAAATAAACTCAACAAATTTTATATATTTTTCTTATTATTAATGTAGTCCTGTATATATATATATATATTTGGAACAAAGTTTTTATATTATACGTTAATTTAAAGATCAACATGATACAGATGCTGAAGTCTTGCCACGCAATATTGCGTGGAGCTCAATTCTGAAGTATATTAGCAACATCTGAATATTCATGGATGTTTATCAGTACATGCACGTGCATTGATTAAAATATCAAAAAAATGTCACGGAACAAAGTAAAACATTATACAGAAAGATAAGGAGAAAGAAACCACATTTTTATCATTATTGATAAGCATAATAGAAGCAGATTATACATCTTACGTTCAAAAAATTATTAAACTTATGTATATTTATTAACAAATTCGATAATACTTGTATTAAATGATGGTGATAGATAGGGAAATTTATGTTATCATATTTCGTTATAAGAACTCATATGACTGAATCAGCATACAAAACAACAGTATGCGTTTTTACCTGTGTTTGTATATATTCTTTGAAGCAAACTTAGACTTCATATAGTCTGTACAAAATTTGAATGCATCTACAGTACTGGCACATATGCATCATGTGAAACCCTATCGTTTGTGGAAATCTGTCTTGGTAAGCCTCAGTAAGTATAACCTGTTATTGTGATTTTGTGAGGTATAGAAATATATCTTTGTGACAGTGGAAGCCTAGGTACCAGAAAATAAGCAATGAACACAGCAACCATTCGTTGTCCTGGGAAACATTGGAATTACCAGCCACGTATAGTGTTCGAGTATGTTATATTAGGACGATTTTGGAGCCTCACTATATCATTACACTCCATATCACCACGTCTGGTCATGCTCTATCTGACGACGATGGATCTTGGCAATTGCCTCGTAGCATAGTTCCAATATAAAAGGCTTTGTCATGAGCTATCTTGTTCAAAGCACACCTCTTCTTCCCTGTATGATTTTCATAAACCATCTGATGCACAATGACAACGTTTTCCCAGTGTCAATTTCAACAGTCTGGTTGCATAAAAATCTGCCAACTTGATTTGGTGTGTCTTCATATAGAATATAATGAATACCTGTTGTTTTTTTCTTCAGGTGCTTGAGGTATGCAATGTTAAAGAACTATGTCGTGTAAGCAGTTTATGTACACTTGACTTGAGTCACTTTTCCATATGAAGGTCCTTCGTGATTCATTTTCAAAATCGATGCAATTTAAGGTAATCAACCCTATTTCTTGTGATTAACTGATTCCGTGTTACACTAGGCTCATAGAGAACAGATCTTTGATGACACACTGTAACTGGAGAATTATTCATAGCAGATTACTGTCATGGTTGTGGTGTAAAAAGACTTACGTGTTTGTATCTGAGTGTATGACTGTCTGTTTAAACTGATTTTAATAGCTAAATCACGAATAAAAGTATGGGAAAGTAAGGAAAGAGAGCAAATGTCTTATACAATCACACAATATGCTGAAAGTTCATCTTGCTTAAATGTTTTCTACAACTCACTTAATTCGTGAATTCTTAGCAGAATTTTATTTCTTCTTTACAAAATTCAAAGTTGGTCATAATGTATTGTATAATGTGTAAATAATTCTTACACAATCTCACAACTAGTGAACTTGTGGATTTTATCCAGGTCTTTTAAGTTTTTAATTCTCCCCTTAACAGGCTTAACAATCTATCTGAACATGGACACCATTCTGGTATAGTTTGCTTTCTTTGTTGGATGTGTTTTTGACCATCTTTAAATAATCTCTCATTTCAGTTTGTTAACCAATATCCTATAACAATTCCATGCAATCACAGAATCCTTAATCAAGGAAACATAAATTATAATTTTGAAGTTATTCTTTAAGATCTGTTACGTTTGATAATGCCACACATTATAGAATGAAGACATCATTGTTCTAACCTACAGTAAGGACTCCTTTATTAAGATGCTATGGGTGTATCAATTTGTACCTACAACATAATCAGTTTCATCAAACAATTTTGTTCGTGGCCACTAAACTTTTACTTTCAAAATTCCAATTACTGCTTCTCTCAGTATAAACATGTGTACCATCTAGAACAAGAACACCTATATCGTGACCATCTGCAAATAACTTTTGGGTAAGTGACTTCTTAGGGTTCAAAATAAAATTATATTTCAAAATGTGTTAAAAACCAAGATACTGTGGCACAAAGTTATTCATAAGGGCCTTTCTGTCACACTTGGTTACTTGTGCAAGTGAAGTGGCATCACCAGTCTAGAACTTGGTTTATAGTATTTTCACCAACCTGCCGTTTTTTTTTAGCTCTTCTAGGTAATTTCAGGATATGTGATTGTGGGAAGTGCGTATACTTGTCAAGCACAAGGCAACTTCTTTAACTGCTCTATATTAAGGCTATAATAGTCATCATTACCTAAAGCACCAAGATGGTCAAATATAGGGGATGCATCCACCAATGAATTAATTCCCTGAGATGCCATAACCACCTTCTGCAGTTCACTTTGTTATGCATTTCCTAACCAAATGTCTCTTACAGCACCTACACCTAAGTAATATAAAATTGTCTTTGCCACGAAAAATATGCACTTTTACTGAGAGATACCTTCATACTGTCTCGTTTATTACTAAACAACATATATTTTTTATGGGAGGTAGTTCTTCTTGGTATCTTGATGTTCTTTGTGATTAATAAGAAAGCCCCATGGAATTACAAATCCGCGGACATCTCTCTCATTTACGCTTTCTAGTATTGTAAAAGCCAGATTATATCTACATCACATAATGTCCTCTGTTGATACTTTCCCTTCTACGTGTATCTTCTTATAACACATTGTATCGGTTCCTGTCTTGTCCAGAGCTCCACAGTCTCGTATTGTACTCATATATCCCTTCCATAAAACACTCTAGGATGTCATTGAATAAACGTTTGACTCTACAATGCATGTCATTAATATTTGGCTCATACTCAACATATCTGAGGTAACTTAATTCAGGTTTATGTCTCTTCTACTTCTCGGCATTGCAAAGACAGTTTCATAGTATTCGACAACTCCTTTCGTCAACACAATGCATCTTCGGTGTGCCACTGCAAACTAAAGGATGTCCCAGCTCTCAGAGCTAACCATACAGAGGATTTTACTCTAATCCAAAGCAGCTGCTCATTATGAATAGTTCGCCACCGAAGATTTGTCTTGGTTCAAAAGCTTACAAACCACACCATATCTTTGTTTCAATCGCACAGAGAAAGGTATGGCTACTGGATGTAGCAGTTAGGGCTGCCATATTTGGAAGTAAATACTGCTTGAAATAAAACAATCCAAGTCACTAACGTTGCTAAGCCTTATGCGTGAAGCACTGGCCTTCCCTACAGTGAAAACCCATGTTGTTGCGAATCTTCCATTGTGCCTAGCAATTTCTGGTCATCTCTTGCTCTTTCAAAGCTTGAAAGCATAACAGTGGAGGATTTCTTCATGATATATTATATATATATATTAAACCTTCTATGAGGGAATTGTCTTAAAAATAGATTAATTTACACATATAACTTAATTAAAAAACGCGAGTCACATGCTTCTTAGTTTATAGAATGTTCCGTTCAAGTTTAAATAAGTTTTTCCTTCGAAGCAAATAATGATATAAAAGTACCAGACTCTTATATATATATGCAAGTATAAAAACATGATTTTATTTAATAATCACAAAGAAAGTGTGCCCTAAAATTTAACAATAAGAAACATGCACAAACATGAACTTTCTTAAGTTTGTATATTGATTGTACTTTTTTTTTTCACGAAGCAGTATTCGCTATAGTCACTTGAAGAACTAGAAAGTATATAACGTAGCATTTATACTTTAAATTACATGAACCCTAAGGCTGTTTTATCTGTTTATAAAACAAAACAAAACAATGACTTATGTATAGTTACAGAAGAAAGTGGAAAAGCCAATTGAATACACCTGTAATAATTTAAGTTAACTTACAAATCCTGTGTTTACTGACACTAAAATTGAAAGAAAAGTACGCGATACAGGATGACAAAATCAGTATTACATAAAAGCACAAAGGTAATCAAAATTTTCATATTATTAATTAAAGTTACGTTTTTATTTCAATTATAATTATTTGTCTTATTTATAAAATCTTTTCTTTATTGCTATAACGAAGGAATTATAAATTGAAGGGCGTTTTTATTTAAAAAACAAAAAATACAAGCTGGACACAGAAACTCAGGATTGCTCAAAGAAAAAAAAAGTAATTTATTAATCATCCCCTATAACAACGATTATATGACTTACTGTCACCTATAAAAATAAGAATAAAAATCCTTTCCATTTCGGCCCTAAAACCCACTATCTACCCAAAATCATTATACCAGTGCTAACCCAAATAACAGAACCAAAGCCCTTATTTAATATATATTACGCGCAGAAAATTGTCTTATCTCATCTTTAATTTAAACGAAGCCAAGTCTTGATTCTAGATACGTGTTCATAACGTCATCGAATAATACTGGTTTTGCGTGCTTTGTGAAAACACATCATCATGCTGTAAACTGAAAAAAAACAAAGAACGAAAAAAAGTTATTTCTGAAATCAAAAGATAATTTTGACATCCGTTCTTTTTAAATGTTCAAAGTGCCGAATGGATCACTGAACTGGTATTAATCACAAAAGTACGACCTATACCTCCAATATACGTAACACTGTTATGTTGGTGTTGTTTGTATATCAGATTTATTTGGAAGTTTGTTAATCGTAGCGCTAATGATCCAACGATAACAAAACTAATAACAATACAATAATATGAGCTCAATATTTGCTAAAATACGAATTTTTTTTATTATGCTTGCTACAAACTGATGTCTTAATATGAATTTACTTCCAATGCATTAATTATTGTGTGCGTTTTAACGGTTGTGAATGTTTGAATATTATTTTAGGTAATCCAATTTAAACTATAACTATCTAGCTTTAACATGGTTAACGCTGTTTCTACAGGGTACCTGAAATTACGTTAATAATTTTATTAACGTTTATTTCTGAATGTAATGAAACTCCGGTAGGGCCTGTCTCGCACTGTCAAGACTATTCCGTGCATGCTACAATGTACCTTAGTTGGTCAAATGGATTTCTAGTCGACACTGTTGCACAGGTTTAAAGTTACTGCCTCAGCAACACAAGTAAACAATTTTGGTAACATAATTTCAGGACACCCTGTTAGACTTTCTACCTACATTATTTTCAGCTTTGTTAGTAGATGTTCTCATGAGTTTTCACATTTTAAAAGAATGGTTTCAATTAAATTTCTTAGGACTGCACGCCATTTCAAGTTCAACAAGCAAAGGCAAATGGTCAGATGGTATGAGAGGATGTGGAAAACCAACTACGTTGTTCTCCCTCAACAACTGGTCATCAAGTGGTCCAAGCAATCCAACGATGCGCATGTATTGGTCAGGATAAAATATATAGTCGATAACACCTTTAAAATCATTCCTGCAAGAACACAGACAATAGACAACAAACATTAATATCTGGTTTTGCTCATTAATCGAAACTATTTAAATCATATGTTATACTTATGTTGGTATTAATAAATTATAAACATCTTATTTAAAAAAATACAGAATTGTAGATGAAAACAGTTCTTAATATCTTAACCATTTTCCACTACAGATTGCGCTTCTAAAACATTTGATGATATTTTCAAATGATCTTTTACATTACATAGCATAGCGCAGAATATTGTGCAATGAAAAATATTTGTTTGTAGCTAAAGCATAAGGCTACTAAATGGGTAATGAAACCCAGTTTCTAGCGTTCTAAGTCCGCAGACATACCGCTGTACCACTGGAGGACATAATGAGCAAATGAGTGCAAGCAAAATATAATGACAATACTATGTATAAACACAGGCAAGAAAATAATACTCCACGTGGATAAGACAGTAAAACTTGATTGTACTCAAAATGGATAAAGACCACATAGGTAATTTCAGTTCTTCAAAAAAAAACCTTTTTTGCATTAAACACTAACTACGATCAATTCGGAAAAGAGCGGGGTAGAAGTCACGTAGTATATAAGATTTATATATATATATATATATACAGATAGAGCTGTAGGTAGGGTAGTGTGGGAAGGGGGGTGCAGTCCGAGCACTAAACCTATTATTAAATACTATATGCAGAACTATACAGAGTGTAGGGCAAATAGAAAAACTTACCATTTGAACTTATCATCCAAATTAAGCAAGATAACTTGCTCTGTTTAGTATGGTATGGTCCCGCCTTCATTCCTTATTCTTCAACTACGTCGTCTCGTTTTTAAGTTATAACATATATCATAATTATTTTTATATTTTTTAGTGTTGTGGTATTTACCACCTCATTTAGCTACATGCTTCTTTCGCCATATCTATATGTTTTTTATGAAAAGGAAAAATAAGGTTAGAGAAATAGCATATCGAATGTTCCTGGACATCCTAAAATTATGCTGGCTACCAAACATTACAGGAAGCATGATCGACGGGGTAATCGGGTTTTTACTGTCATTGCTATAAATTAAGTAAAAACCGTGACTTATTGCAGTTAAATGTGGAACATTGATTTATTCAGTAGTTCATATATGTTCTAGTAATTATCTTTAAAATGTATTTATTAACTATCCTCTTTTATGAAAACACATGATTTTGATGGAATAGTGGCCACGAATGTCGTGAAAAGGTTAGGCAAACCTAAAGTTCAATACATTATATGGAACCCCCGCAGACCGACCGACAAGCACGGGCCACGAAGAAAGGGGGGCGCAGTTCGTGAAACTTGTTCAGGGCGCAAAAATGACTGGCTACAACTCTGATAATAATATAAATGTGTAAAAATAATTTAAATAACGCTCTAAAACTCCACAATTTCTCTCATTGCAAACTTTCGAGAAACAAAGGAAAAATCAACTTGCTCTGTGCGCATTCAGAGACCTATATTTTTCCATTACACATTCAGAGACCTATATTTTCCATTACACATTCAGAGACCTATATTTTTCCATTACACCCAGTAGAAAACAAAGAATATATGCCATCTCTTGTATTACAAAAAAGTTCGAAATTTATATAATAGAGAAAAAAGTAACCTTCTTACACGGTAATATATACATAGGTATGAACACACGTTTGTACAATTTTAAACATTTTAACAAAATCGGACGTGTTGTCGCCAATCCATGTTTGGAAAATCAATTAAGGCTTTTAAGCAAACCCGTTCTTTGTTTCCCCTCAGTGGACACAGAATATAGCCAAATGCGGCTTTGCTATAAGAAAACACACACACACACACACAAGCCCGTTCTTTGACCATAACGAATCACATTTTCAGCCTTAACGGTGAAACATGCTGATTCATGTTTAGATTTGGTTGAAATAATTTAATACATAAAGACTATTTGATCCTAAGTGTTTCCTCATTCGAATTACATCTTATTATTTTATAGTACTAGTTGTATACTAGCGTTCCACATGCCAAAACATGTAGTTGGACTTTGTTTGCTATGCTACAGTTGTGTGTTTCTTTTCTTCGATTTCGCACAAAGCTATTAAAGGGCTATTTGTTTTAGTCGTCCATAATTTAAAAGTGATAGACTAGAGAGAAGGCAGCTTATCAACACCACCCACCGCCAATTCTTGGGCTACTCTTCGCCAACAAAAAGTGAAATTGACCACCACATTCGATTCTCCGTCACAATTTTCAGCCGTGGGGGCGTTATAATGTGACGGTCAATCCCACTTTTCATTGGTAAAAAGAGTAGCCCAAAAGTTGGCGGTGGGTGATGATGACCATCTGCCTTCCCTCTAGTCTTACACTGCTAAATTAGGGACGGCTAGCGCAGATAGCACTCGTATAGCTTTGCGCGAAATTCATAACAAACAAACTATAAAATCTAGGTGTATTTTACTGTTAAAATATACTAAAATTTTAGAAAACTTTTCGTGAAACTACTTAAACCTTAATAATAATAGTTTATTTGACTTATAAACTAAACAATATCAGTAAATAAACCAAAAACAGTAGAAACTCCATTTTCTGGACATGATTTATTTGTTTTTTCCTCAAAATATTTTCAATTTGAGACTGAAGCCTGCGATAATCATTTTGTTGGAGGTAGCATTAAACAGTTTTATTAGTGTTTAATTGAATCGTACGAACTAAACGAATTCTTATTTGGCATTACTACTGCTTATTGGCCAAGGAAGAGTTATAAATAATAAACTATGATTTTTACGATTGCAAACGAATTAAAATCGCTTTTTTAATGTTGAACTTGAAGTCACGTCGCTACAAGAAAAACCTCTAGAACGACTTAATGAAGGTAATTTATGACCATGTTATGAAATAAGTTATTAAACAAGCAATGTTCTTCTTTACAAAGAGTAATTGTATTCAAATCCGAACTTTTTCCCTTATAAGAACAACGAAAAGATCTAATTTCTTATGACAAGCCCTACACGACAACTGGCAGATGATGTTCATAATAAACATGATCAACCATGCAATATAGTGATTGGCTGATTTTGTAAATCGTTGAAATATAATTCAGAGATGTCTGAGTTAAATGAGATGACAGAACTATTATTTAATATATGGCTACCATAATTTGATGAAAAAATGGTTAAGATTGGCTCGCTGTAAAAGCGAGATTAATTACCAAAAGTCAACACTGTCTTTGGAATGACAGATTTAAAAGCAATGCACGTGATTACGTCCCTAATAAACACTGCATCTGTACAATCTTGACAAACTACAAATACACAAAACTCTTAACTAGTATTAACTGTATGCTTTAAAGGTTTATCTACATAACAAGTTTGAAATCCCTCTCATTATTCTCCACTCAACTTATTCATAAAATTATACATATCTTTTTTTTCTTCTAACTTCGTCTAAGCAAAAATCAAACAAAGAACTTAGAGGGCGTGGCCTTTCAACCAATAACATGAAATATGTTAATAAGTAACAAAAAAAAGTATTTTAGAATTGCTCTTCGTATAAATAATTATGTTGTGTGTAATGTAATTAAAATATCTATGCATAGAAATTTTCCATTAATTGTTTTTCCTTCCGACTAAGATAAAACATGCCTTGTGTATGTGTATATTCATATACTGCCATGTAAGTTGAGAGCTATACTGTTATACAGATGTACTTGGTTCACTTGTTTATCTTAAGACTTCCATATTATACACATAAACAGACGTATGCAATATCATCCTCACTGATGCAAAAACAGGTATTTTGTCCAATAAATAATCGTCAATTTTATGAATATTCAATAAAAGCTACAGCCTATATAAATTTATATAAAGACAACAGCGGATAACGTCCAAATCACACTATCAATCTAATAAAGTTTTGGATGGAATTTAAAGAAAATTTTAATTAGATCATCATACTTTTAATTCAAATCGGTTAATTATTTACTGTGCTTTGATAAGTATGAATTTGCATAAATCCTTGAAATTTGTGAACTAGTAAATGTATACAAAGCACAGATTCATCTGTAGTTACACTGTTTATCCATATAACATTTTATAGTATACCATAGGGATAGTGCACGCTACCATACTTTAGAAACACGAGTTTTTCATTATTTACATTTGATCTATCTAACATCTGCAGTAAAAGTTTGTTTCGTTGCCTTAGCTAGTGGCTGCGTTGAGGCAAATGCCTCACTAACTTCTTATGGAGATTTTTTTATGAATAACAAAAATACAAACATTTTAAAACAACAAACAGTGAATATCAGATTAATTTAAGACATTTAGTTTTTGTATTTCATTATAGTTTTTATTTTTGAATTGCTTAATATCGTTTTCACAAAAACAGCATTTTACCAACTATTTATATAATAATTACAAGTGACTAGCAGTAATACTAATACATAATTATATAAACATTACATTGACAAATCAAGTTTTTAACATCATGTTTTGAAATTTGTTTCAGTAAACTCGTATGGCTGGTTTCAGAATTTGTATGTATACCGTCTGAACATAGCTTTCACTAATTTTGAGTTGAAAAACGAGTGGAATGACAGCTATTCAACAACACCGATTGCCAACTCTTGACTGATCGAATAGCGAAATTTGACAATCACTAAAGTAACACACACACACACAGCAGAACGCGATTTTGTATGAAGATGACGTGAACTCTTAATCGTCGGCATGCTAACCAGTTGTCCACGTCCTTTTACGGAAAAAAGCGAATTTTAGATTCATAAATAAAAAATAAAATGTTTCCAGTACTATTAATAACAAGTAGAAAATATAAAAAATATAGTATAAACAATCTTACCTGCTTACAGTTGACACTAAAACAGCTAAATTTATTTCCTAAATTCATGAGCAACCTGTCGAAATTCCTTACAAACCAGGGCTTTGCGAAGGGCGTGGCAGCTGTGGAAAGTTGCCATAGTCCCGAAATTATATTTTATATTTTTAATTTAGATTTCGGCAAAAATAATTCAGAAGGCAATTTTAAGATCCCCCAAGTATGCATACTCTAATAAAGTTACACCCAGCATTAATTCAGTGTCACATGACCCTTTTCCATGTCTTTGATTCCACATATCGTCTGATATTTTTACACCCAATCGTTTTATTAAGGTTGTCCTTGGAACCATCTCGCCCCTTCAAAATCCCAAGAAAAAGTTCAAATGTGAAGTTTTCTCATAATTTCGGACTGACTTATTTCAGAGTTTGAGTCCCGCTAACCTAGGCATGCCGATTTTGCAGACGTTTTCAGGTTCTTCATGGGAACAAAGCTGAGATTCTTGCCTGGCAATGAGCTTACTTGTGAAACTTCGCATTTGGCCAATAAATATTGCAAAGACCTGGACAGCACAAAATTTCAAGTAGAATTACTCCTATTTGTCAAGCTTATGCGAAATATTTACATAAAAAACAGAACTTTATAAGAAACGCCAGTTGCTTGATCATGTACAGAAAGATGTAATATTGTCCTCGTACCTTAATATTGAAATAGTCTTAAGAATTTTTTGCTGTTTTCCAGTGCATGCCGCCGAAAACAAACGTAACTTTAGTAAATTAATCAAAACTTATTTAAGAGCCACAACTAATCAAAATCGCTTGAGTGACCTGGGCTTACTTTCAATATAAAGCGATATAACTAGAGCCATAATCTACACCGAAGTAATCCAGATGTATGCAGCTGAGAAAACGAGAACAATAGATCTATGGTGTTCAAGATAAATAAGTCATTATAGTGTATTTAAGTGTTCATGTTTCTAATTTCCTGTTGTTTACAACACAAGTGAAGTATATTTTGTAAATATATGTATGACTTCTTATTCTTCTAGAGAACGTACTATTTATTACAATTTCATATCATAATTACTTAAATTAAATTTTATGTAATTATCTCTAGGCATAGTCCAAGTTGAAAAGACTTGCCATAGGCCCTAAAAAATCTTCTGGCGTCTCTGTTACAAATCTGACTTTCAGTCATATGTGAACTGATAAAAAAGAGAATTTTCAATGACAACAACAACAACAAAAAAAAACTTTAAATTTATAACCTGGAGCTTTCGTAATGAAAGCATTAGCGTTGTGATAACATTTATACACGGTAGAATTGTGCAAGCACATATAAAAGTGTTCAAATTGTGATGAAAACAATGTTTATGTTTATGTATATTGCTTGTCGCAGTCATTGCTATGAATGCTCACTCAAATGTGGCCTGAGAGATTGCTGTATGAATTGGAAACAAAAATCATATACATATATATTCAAATGAAATTGCTTGCTCTAATATTTTCCAATCTTATTACCGAAGACACTGTTCATAAAAACTGAGCATTTAGTTCCAAGCTCTCCATCAGGTGAGTGTTCGTATATATTACTTTGTGTGATACATATTCATGTAATAAAACTACCTTATAGGAAATCAAGGTTGCCAAGATGTTTTGAATCCATTCAAACCTGAAAAAAAATCAAACAGAAACTTAAATGAAAACAACAACACATTAAAATTGAGTAAAGAAAATTACGTGAAATTGGTGAAGTGCATATCGCCATATTTGTAGGCTGGAGAAATTCGGAAGGGATGAGAGTATTCACTCAAAAGCCTAGAAGTACTCAACTTCTGGAGACAGTCTTTGTAGCCAAATCCCTTGAAATCGCTGTGGTCGGCAGAAACTTTCCCCGTGGTCAGGAACTCAACCACTCCTAAAATAACCCAAAATGGCACAACTTAATGTTTTACTTTATTGACAATTTTTTAATGTATATCTTAAAACTTAATGGAAATACAGTACTTTAAAAACGTGCTTGGCTAAAAAATTGCTTAAATGTATTGAAAACGTACATTGCATTCAATATACTTTATTTTAATGTAAACATAAGAATTATTTTGTGCATAAGAAAATATGTAATTTTTTACCCGAAAATTAATTTCAAAAGTATAAAATCTATTTCGTTCATAAAAAATCAAAAATGATAAGATGATATATTTTTAAAACTATAACTGTTTGTTGTTAAGAACAAAACTATTCAATGGGCTATTTGTACTCTGCCCATCGCAGGTATCGAAACTTTTCAGCCTTATAAAACCTCAGACTTACCGTTAAGCCATCGGCTATTTCGTGTTTTTTTTGTTTTTTGTGTGTGTGTGTGTTTGTTTTCTCGTGATGTTTGAAATATATTTTACAGAATACAATTCTGGTTGCCAGTTGTGTTGTCTAAACATTCATGACTCCCAGAGATGAAATAATTTATGATAAGCATGTAAAAAATCAAAATTTTAACTGATCAAGGATATTCCATGTTTCAGTAAGAGCTATATGTAAGACTCTGAATAACTTACATGAAACCGACACTTTTATTAATAGAAATGATTGGAGTAAGAAACCGAAACTCTAAAAGTGATATGTCCCCTGGTGAGACAGCAGTAAGTTTACAGACTCACAACGCTAAAATTTGAGATTCGATTCCCCGCGATAGACACAGCAGATAGCCCAATGTGGCTTTGCTCCAAAACACACAAACAAACTAAAAGTGATGTTAAGTATCTTTGGGCGTGTTCTTTACTAGATAGAGAACAATCAAGGACAAATCTCTGTAACAACCTTGTTGTAAATATTTTGTTTGTTTTTTTGTTTGAAGTTAATCACAAAGCTACACAAGCTCTGCCCACCACGTGTATCGAAACCCGGTTTCTAGCGTTGTAAGTCCGCAGACATACCGCTGTGCCACTGGGGGGGGGGAGCTGTTGTAAATATAGCTATGAATGTTAACTCGGGAACAGTAAAAAACACATTAGCATGAAGTAGTCCCAGTGGACGTACAGCTGCTCGAAAACTGCTGCTGACAGGAAGTAATCAAATCAAACGGTTGAAACCACCCTTAGGAATAATTTTTACGGTGGGACATGCCCCCCCCCACTTTTTCAAGTGTGGCAAATCGCCCCCCCCTTTTTTTTTTGAAAGACGAGGAT
>NW_013665628.1:1572922-1601714 GCF_000517525.1 Limulus polyphemus
CCAGTTGTCACGACAAACAAAACCTGCACTAAAACCATGCGGAAACTCGCGTAATATTTTATTGCAACTGCCTCAGTCTTGGCTCACCTTCCGTGGAGTGTTTGAAACACAGACAGGTAATTGGGCACTGGCAGCTGCCCCCCAGTGGCACAGCGGACTTACAACGCTAGAATCCGGGTTTCGATACCCGTGGTGGGCAGAGCACAGATGGCCCATTGTGTAGCTTTGTCTTAATTACAAACAAACATTGGCAGCTAATGAAGGAAAAGCAAGAATCATCCATGGTGTCACTGCTGTAAATCTTAAATAATATCTGTGTGGATAAGAAGATCTAATTGGAAAAGTGGCTGAATGTACTGTTAGTATAAAACGAACTAAGGAAATTTTTTAAAAGCATATTAGAAAACTCACTGTAAGAGCCAAATTATATATTTTTTAAAAGAAATGGTATTTAAATATTATTTTGTTTTTTAAGACAAGAGTTCCATTTAGCCTCAGTTTGGGTTTTTATTTTTGTTTTAACAATAGGTTTGTTCACCATTAAGACATAAAGAAATAAAATCGTAAAAATATAACTCGAGGAAGTTATTGTCGAAAAGATGTTGTTCGATTTGTTGCATAAAGAAAGGATTTCCATGCATGTGACTGCGATGGATGTCAGTAAATAAACTTACTATTCTTTGTTGAACTTTGGAAAGTCTTACGCCTGGAATTATGTATACGTAATATCAACAAAGTGGAACGAATATGTGAAGTACAATTATAGCATGAATCGAAAAGCATATGCAACTAGGAACTCAGACAAGCTAAGAATTTAAGAAATTGGGGAAATGTTTTAGTACTAAAACTAAACAGTTAACAAACTCTTACACTCACAGATGTTACAACTCTTAATGATACTAATGTAAGAGTTAGTAAAGCAACAGCAGATGTTTGTTTTCGATTTTGGTGTCGTTTAGCTAGCTGTTTTATTAAAGAAAATGTAGTACATTAATATCCCTGATATCCCCCAAAAGGACCTTTTATTTATTTGATTTTTTTTGTTTTCGTTTCTGTACAAAAATTGTAGGTTTAAGTGGCAATGTGTTCTTTAATTATTATTTTTTACCTGCATGTATAATTATTATAGTTAAATAAATTTACTCGATATAATTAAATATCATTTTTTTCACTTTATTAAATTTTAAAGGGGTTCAACGTGGAAACTGTGGTTAATATTTATAAGTTACAGATTATGACAACAGAAATGTATAAATAATTGGTTACATTTTATATATATATATCATAGCACTTTTACTGGGCAACCAAAATAGTGTTAATTGGACTAAAAGTAAGCCATCTCAGAAATTAAATATGTATCTTTGGTATACAGAAGTTTATAGCAATGTAAAAAAAGTGTACATAAGGCATTTTTTTCTCAAGTGTTCATTGGATTGTTTTTGATAAGATAAGCTTATAATCACAGCCATAAATATCAGACTATAACCATCATTTTGAAAATCATTAAACATATTAGATAATTGTGTCAAAACTTTCTTTCTATTCCAGTTCTTATTTTACAAGATGTTCACTTCTTTCACGAGAAAGCATTATTTAACATGGATAGCAATATCTTAACTTCAAACAGAGTCTGTAAAAGTATTTAAAAGAAGTGTCTCGCTAGATTTGTATTCTTCCTGTTGTTGTTCTTCTTCTTTTTAATTATCTTATTATTACTACTATTATTTCATTCATTTTTACACGCCTACATGTAAAGTAAGAATCCATATTTCTAAGGTGATTTAGAAGAGGTGTTAAGGGGTTTACTGTGGTATCTGAGTTTGGTATTTTTGCTGTCATGTTTATTGTAGGAGAAGATTCAGCAGCAATGCCACAGAGGAAGAGAGAGAATGTGCAGGCAGAGAGGCTAGTGATGAGGAGCGAGAAGTATCGGCTGAACATTAACAGTTGCACAACACAGAGGCAGAAGCCATAAAGTTAAGAGGGTAAAAAAGAGATGACCTTGAAAATACCTCACATCAGCCAAACCCAAGGTTCATTAGAGACTAAAAATTGACAAATAAGAATATCCAATTTTCAGAAAAAATGGTTCAAAAAATAATTCCTGGCTTAACTACAACCATTGGTTGAAAGGAGTGCTATGCTTTTATTGCACAAAAGCTTTCAGAAGCAAAATGTCACTACTCGCCAAAATTACAGACCCTGTGTTTGTCTTCTCAAGATTTAGAAATTGGAAAAAAAAAGCCCTAGAGTGGTTTGCAAAGCACGCTAATTTTCAGTTCCACAAGGTAGTGGTGACAACTCATGTTCAGCAGGCAAGGCCAGTAGACACCAGGTTTTCTAGCTCTTTGGTGTCATAGCATCAGGATGCAAAATGTTGCTTGTTCATTACCTATTTATCACAGCCCGTAGAGGTCTTCTTTTTTTATATATCTGCCAATTCTGTTAGTCATCTAGTAAATTTGGAAACTTTCGTAAACTCTGCAATTGTGATAAAAGCAAAATGTACTTTATATGTATATGGAAGCACAAGTAATTCTTTTCATGTACGATATAAAGTGAAAAACAAGTCGATACTTCATGTATAGAGAGTACCTGTCCTATAGCAACTGTTTGAGCTCTGTAACTCGTAACAGAAAGAGTTGAAGTTGGGCTCTATAAGCCATAACTTACCAGAAGTCGGAAGGGAGTTGAAATCACCACATAATAACAAAGGAATTGTGTTGACATCTGATGCTTGCTCACTGTTATGGTTGCTTAGAGTGGCATCTTGGGCAATCCGTCTCAGCTCGTGCATTAGCATCATGGTCTGGATAAGTTTTACATCAGAGTATTCTGGATCCCAATGCATGTGGGTAGTACAGACCAAGAGTGGTTGGTGAAGGTGGGAGTGGTCGGTGTCACCTAATATTTAAATATTTATATATATATATATGCAAAAGAAAATGTAAAAGAAAAAAAAGCGAAAAAGGAGCCATTTTTTAAGCGAGAGTTTCAAAACAATAATTTCAAAGATGATAAAAAGCACATGCTTTCTAAGTCTGATTTAAGTCTGGAAACTGTAAAACAAAAGCTTAATGCCAAAAGTATTTGCTGTCAAACTAAAGATTTTAATTTCAAAAATGATTTATTTTAAAGTAATTGCTATGAATATTGAAATTTAGAGAGCAAAGGTTTACATACTGCTCCAAATTTTTATGGGTATATTCGTCGCTGTTTATATTATTGAGAAGCATTTTTAATATTAAAACAATTCTGTTTCTCCCTAATGTATGGAAAAATCTATTTCTTTTCAAGAGGTTATATTTTTTGTCATTACTATACTTTAAAATACTTCGTAATTGTATGATAACCGTTTAGGCCATAATAACAATATTTAGTCCCACATACATGAACGAGTTCATGCGCAATGCGTTATCTTTTTCAGTTTCTTTAATTTATGTTTTGAAAATATATCAAGAGATGCTGCTCTCTCTCAACTTCGTTGATTATTTTTAAATATCATAATACACTATTGCCCGGGAATAATATATGCTGTTTTTTTGTTGTTTTTGATTTAGTGTACTCTAGTATATTACCATGAAAATTAAACGAAGACAAACTGAGAAACATGTATCCAATAATTATCTTGTGCAAATGGTAACATTCTCTCTCTCCTCCCCCACCCCAACCCGCCTAAAACGTGTAAATGTTATATCTTACTTAGTAAACTAAAATTGTTTCTTCCTATCGACTATGTGGGTCGCGGGTTCGAATCCCCGTCCCACCAAACGTGCTCGCCTTTTCAGCCGTGGGGGCGTTATAATGTGACAGTCAATCCCACTATTCGTTGGTAAAAACGTAGCCCAAAAGTTGGCGATGGATAGTGATGACTAGCTGTCTTCCCTCTCGTCTTAGACTGCTAAATTAGAGACAGCTAGCGCAGATAGCCCTCGTGTAGCTTTGCGCGAAATTCAAAACAAACAAACAAACTTTTCGATTAAATACATTGCAGGACACAATCGCGATTGGACATATGCTCCCTCTTTAGAAAAATATAAATAAAAAGAGAAGGTGAGAAAAAGTGTGTTGATTTTATTATCTTCAACATTTCATCAAAGTCATAGTCATATTTTGTATACGTAGGTCAGTTATATATAATTAAAAAATAAAAATTAAATTTTTGTTTTAGGATAATTTGAGCGCCACCCGAACAAGATTTGTTTTCTCTATTTAGTTTTATTTAATTATTCATTTAGTTAATATGACGTATTGCTTCTTATATGATACTGATAAGAGTTTATAAAATAAAGTTGAATAATAGAAGTTTCTCATTTAATGTATTCATTGTGACATTATTGTTTATTTTTTTTGTTATTCGGTGGAAAATGTTATAGCTAGTTCACCAATAAGTAAATGAGTTTATTAAAAAGGAATGTAACAAGAAAAATATTTTTAAGTGCTCCCTCCGGCAAAATCCTAGATCTGCCAATCCATATCATACAGACATGTTCATAAGCGTCGGAAGCAAAATATGTGTGAGTGGGAAGTCAAGGTTGGAAATGAATTAAGTATGTTTACCTAGAAAATCCTTATAAGTAGATTGGAAATTCGTACCTATTTCGATGTGGTGGGGCCAAAACATTATGGAAATAACAAGAATTAAAAACATAAGCGAAATCAGTGTGAAAATATGCAGTTTAATGACTATCTTACACCAGTTTCTACCTTAATATCTTATTGTTATCTTTCGACTCATTTTCAGAATTTGTAGCAAGTAAAGGAGTCAATATTTTGACCAAAAATCAATTCAATATGGCCAATTTATAAGCCTATCGAATCTTATGGGGAGATGGAGGAAAATGGGTGGTGGTCTCCTATTCTAACGCCCATGAAGTTTCACATAATCTTATTTGGGTTGTCACTCTGAAGTAAAGCACATTGTTTTACACGTTGGCTGCCATGTGACCCACCGGAGGATCACGTGGCACTATTAGTAATGTGTCCGTGACCTTCCAGTGGTTCACAGACCATAATATTGCAAAAATAAAGTTTCTTTGTGGCTTTGACTCTAGGATATTGTGAGTTTTTGGCACTTCAGGAATTAGGCATTATACTGTGGATTAATATACTATAAGGCGGCGGCCAACGTCTTAAAGTGCTCTAAATTGCTCACGAACCACTGATAGACTTATAGCATGGAAACCGAATAATCGCAACAGACTGTTGCTAACTGGTTACAAGCACCCAAATTGTCCTTAGCAGAGTATGGAATTAATTCCAAACCAACAGACCTAGAGAAAGCAGACCATCATCCACAACGTTAACAGACGCACCATATCAGTCTCTTTTGGCTTGTCGTAAAAGTTTTTGTTTGTTTATGAATTTCGCGCAAAGCTACTCGAGGATTATCTGCGCTAGCCCTCTCTAATTTTGGAATTATAGACTAAAGCAGCTAGCTAACACCACCCACCTCCAACACTTGGGCTACTCTTTTACCAACGAATAGCGGGATTGACGTCACTTTTAATGCCCCTTTGATTAAAAGAGCGAGCATGTACGGTGGCGGGATCATCTTAAGAGTGACTATATAGACGTTAGTAGCCACAACTGGACGCCATGTGAGTCTACAGGCAGCTATAAACAGACTGCATAAAGCCCGATTGTATGTTAGACTATTAATACTATGAATTTTTCTCACATTAAGGAGCAAAACAGCTATCCTACAACCTTGACTGGTGGATACGTGGAGTGGAGCTGCATTTTTTTTTCCTTAATGAGTTGTGCTTCATCTTGCATCCAGTTCATTTTCATACAGAAGTGCAATAAGGGCAGGAATAAAACGTTAGTGGACGTATATTGACCGAACGGAATAGGTAGCCCTATCATCAGATTTCAAGCGCATCAACTATATGTGTAATGCTCTTGGTAGTCGCTATTGCATCCCGTCAAGTGACTCTAAAGATGTCTAGGAAACAGTTCTTTAAAGAAGTAAAAATAAGCAACCATCTTTACTTTTGCAACGCTCCCTATTTTTCAACATCTGATCTTTATTTATCTAACGATCAGTTACCCCAGCGCCTGGCGTGGCCAGGTGGTTAGGGCACTCGATTCGTAATTTGCGGGTCGCGGGTTCGAATCCCCGTTCCACCAAACATGCTCGCCCTTTCAGCCGTGGGGGCGTTATAATGTTACGGTCAATCCCACTATTCGTTGGTAAAAGAGTAGCCCAAGAGTTGGCGGTGGGTGGTGATGACTACCTGCCTTCCCTCTAGTCTTACACTGCAAAATTAGGGGCGGCTAGCGCAGATAGCCTTCGAGTAGCTTTGCACGAAATTAAAAAAAACAAAACAAACTGTCTTTGTAAGATATTCTCAGCATTTTTCTGAACATCCACATTTCAAATGCATCGATCTTTTCCTCCATATTTTTGTTGATTGTCCACGTTTCACCAGCACATATAAAAGTAGACAGTACATAGCATCTAGCTAGTTTCTCTGCGTTTCGACGTTAATGGTTTTTGCTGCCAAGACATCTCTCATTTAGCAAAAGGTATTTCTTGCTATTTCTATTCGTCTTCTTATCTCTGTGCCACACTTACCATCCCCCATAATGATTTGACTTAGATATGTGAACCTCATCATCTGTTCCAGATAGAACCCATCAACCCTCTAGTCTTACATTGCTAAATTAGGGACGGCTAGCGCAGATAGCCCTCGTGTAGCTTTGCGCGAAATTTAAAACAAACAAACAAACAGTTACCCCAAAATAATGCATTAAACTGCAAGGAAGCATATCTGGAAACATTCTTTAGAAGAACAATAATTGTTCTCAACTTTATATCCATTCCTTTATGTTTGTTTTATTTTTTGCCAGAAGTTAACATTTTATTTCAATATAATAGTTATGTGAATATGAATTTAGTATTATTAGATTTATTCATTGTGCAATAACAGGTTATTTAGTAGTCACAAAAGAAGATACTAGGCGTTTAGTTTATATAGAATTGATTTACATTTATACATACAATTTGATATTGGCCCTGCTTTTGGTTGGAGTAGAACAACCAATCCAATGTTATCTTTTGTTTGAACCCTGTTGAGCATATCATCGGAGCCTTCTGCTGTTGCCAGAGCAACCTGGTTGAATTCCACTAAAGTTTCTTTTATTAGAGAAAATCTAGAAATAAAACCAGTATATGTTTTATCACACTTTTTCCGTAAATGATTAGAAGATAAAAATAAAATAAAATTTAGGTTTTTTTATGTAAAATTGCGTTGAAAAATCTAGAGATGTGTAAAGTAAAAAAAAAATATTTTGGCAGTTTTCCTCAGGTATATCTCTTAACTTGAATTTTTTTTAAACATCTTGATAATGAGTTATCTTTGAAACTTCTTATGAGCTTTCGGGTGACAAGTTGTGTTATACAGATTTCTTATTACTTACTTGTTTGTTCGAAAGAATATAGCACAACCATCCACGCGTTTTCTTTCGTTGTCAAAAACTATCTTGGCTCTGGACTTGGGGGAAAAAACTCCTTCATATCCATCTCTTCTTAGTTCGGGTAAGAAGAACCCGTAGAATTGACCAGTCTCTACTTCCTTTACACATAAAAAATAGTAATAATTTTTTTTCAAAATTAAAGTTTTTCTTTACTTGTCGTTAAGCGAAAAGCTATACAATGAAATATCTGCGCTGTGCTCATTCCTGGTATTAAACTCCGAGTTATAGCGTTATAAGCCCCCAAGTTTCCTGCTAAGCCGCCAGGGGCAGAACTGTTATTTTGTTAGCGTAAAGCTACACGTTTGTTTGTTTTAGAGCAAAGCCACATTGGGCTATCTGCTGTGTCAATCACGGGGAATTCAACCACGGGTTTTGGCGTTATAAATCAGTAAATATACCGCTATCCCACCGGAGGACAAAGCTACACAATGGGCTATCGCAACTCTGCACCACAATGGAGAATCAAACCTCGAATTATAGCGTTTTAAGTCCGCAAACTTACCGCTGACCCATAGTTGATAGCTTTGTATCTAGATGTCAAATTATGACCCAAAATAGACCAGTAAGAGTTTTATATTTTCCATATTAAGGGTATCTGTCGGGTGAATAAATTGGTCTGAAGACGTGTAAGTCAAGTTCACTAAAGGTACTGCCGGTAAAAAAAGGCACATTTTCATGTGGTTAAAATGAGGAATAGTGTGTAATAATAATTTTTATTGTAGTTGTAGATACTGTGGTCATTACTAAAATTTGACTGTTATTTGGATAGTGAACGTTTTTTTTCATTGATACTAGTATTTTCAGCCTTAACGAAACCTTATGGGCTAAACAACCAGGTCAGAAACCCCTAGGATTCAGATACAGCTGTCCTTATCTGACCAGAGGGAAGACAACTAATCAGTAGCATCCGTTGACTAAAGGATTTTGTTCTTTTTCAGCCAAATAGCGGGAATAACTGTCACTTTTATAACATACCCGCAACAAACGGTATGGAAAACGTTCAGCAGTATCACTGTACGAACTCTGTATCTATGGTATACAGGCCAGTACGAAAACGTTCTGCAGTATCACTGTACGAACTCTGTATCTATGGTATACAGGCCAGTACGAAAACGTTCTGCAGTATCACTGTACGAACTCTGTATCTATGGTATACAGGCCAGTACGTTAACCAGTAGGCCACATCTAGTTCAGATTTGTTCAAATCAATTTAATTTAAGAATAGCTGTTCTTTCTAGCTCTATAACTCAATAAAAATTATTATTTTCAGGACATCAATACCTCATTCTATAAGATATCAATTGTTCCATCTATACTATCAATGGATCTGACGCCTATATTTATTTCAGATTTCCGGTCTTACCACTTGTAAGTTCAATAAAAAGTTCAAGCTTCATATAAACGTGACAGATTACTTAGCTAGTAAATTAAAATTCGACAGATATGCAAACATAAACTTTTATCACATAATAAAATGAGGAGATAAAGGTCTAAAAACCCATAGAGGTTTTTAACAAGGAAGCATTTCTTGTTCGCTAACTTAAAACCCTTAACCGAATGAATTATTTATAACTTAACTTCTTAATGTGATTTTATAGCATTTAAGTCTAAGGTGAGAGACTATGAGTTACATACTCCTGTCAACGTGTATTTCATTAAAACTCAAGAAAAAATAATTAATGTTTATAAATGGCTACAAAACGTTTGTTTTATTATTCATTAATTTCTTCATAGTATATGTTACTTGTTTCCTGTAATCATGTATGTATGTGTGTGTGTGTGTGGTGTTGCAGCATGATTCATGATATAACTGTGTGTACGAGAAGATTGTGGATGTATTTTTGTATGTATATGTGTGTGTGTGGTGTTGCAGCATGATTCATGATATAACTGTGTGTACAAGAAGATTGTGGAGGAATTTTTGTAAGTATGTATGTGTGTGTGTGGTGTTGCAGCATGATTCATGATATAACTGTGTGTACAAGAAGATTGTGGAGGTATTTTTGTATGTATGTATGTGTGTGTGTGTGGTGTTGCCGCATGATTCATGATATAACTGTGTGTACGAGAAGATTGTGGATGTATTTTTGTATGTATGTATGTGTGTGTGTGTGGTGTTGCCGCATGATTCATGATATAACTGTGTGTACGAGAAGATTGTGGATGTATTTTTTTAACAAAAAAGCTCAAGTCGTTTCTTTATATCATTGATTGATTGATTATTTTCTTACTCATATAAAAACAGGTGCCATATAAAGTTCTCCTAGGTAATGTTCTACAAGTAAAATATATTTTTCAAAAAGTCATAATCTTGTCCTAGAGACGATCAACCTACAAATAGATTAATGCACGCCATTCTTTACTGGCCTATTACAGTTTCCAGAAAGAAGAATGTGCATCATCATTTCAAGTATATCGTGTTTGTTGCCACTGCTGACGAGGCCTTTCACTCATTATAAAAATTGATATTTAATAAATTTGTAACATAAATTTACATTTTAAAGCGTATTTTAAACATACCTGTAAGGTGATGATGTCGGCAGAGAAATGCCGTATGTCGTCCATGATGGCTTTACGTCTGTACTCCCAGTCCAGCGCCCAGGGCGGACAGTAGCTGTAAATTTGCTGAGACGCGTACTTCGGACACAAGATATTGTAGGACATTACAGTGAAACTACCTGGTTTAAGTAAGATACAAATGTAATTTAAATTACACACACACACACACTCATATGCACAGGCACAATAATAAAACACATATACACATTCACAGTAATAACACAGCTGTGTACGTCTATAAAATTTGTTTTACCTCATTCATGATTGCTTAGCAAAATTATCGAACGGCCAAGGTCGAGATGAATACACGTTTGATTGCAACTTGACTAAATTTTAAACAGGAGTCTTTTATAGAGATTCGTTATTCACCTTGATTCACTTACTTACAGCTGCTATTTTGCTAGGAACAGTCAGGTTTATTTCACCCGTTTTTTTAATTATTTCAGTAGCATTAAACTTTGGAATCGCCTTTAGTTGATAAAAATTTTTGGCGAGTAATTTGGGTTTTCAATCCTTTGGAATCGCCTTTAGTTGATAGCAATTTTTTGCCGGTTATTTAGACTTTCAACTTTGAAAGTTCGAAAAGATAAGAAAATGACTGTGGTCAAATTAGAGTATAATACCCAAATGTGTATTGAAGAAGGAATATTAACTATAATTCCGAATTTATTACGCGTATCTACACGAAATGTGGCAAGCTTTAAGTAAAATATACATCTATTGTACACAAAAAAATCAGATGCGTTGCAAAAAAATTTGTGCTCAAGATATGTCTGTGAAACGACAACGTCAGTCTGACTCAGACTCTGACAAGTCAAGAGTGCAAGGTAATGATCATGTAAAGAATAAGTTTATTTTTGTTTATCGTAGAGCTTGCATGTTGTATTTCCATAACATCTAGAACCTCCGAAATACAAAGCTACAGTTTTTTCAGTATCCCTTTATATTGTATCAGGTATTTACTGTCCTCTGGTACGAACTGTCGCTAATTAGCAGTTTAAAGCAAATGAATAGTTGATAACTCCGACATCAAATACCTAATACCATGTTGAATGGCACTCTGTAAAAGGTCGTGGCGTGTCCACTTTGACCCCACCCGTGCACATAGGGATAATCTGAACTACATTTGATTTCAAAACTAACTTAAATGCAGTTAATGGTAAAGTGTGTCTATGTTCTAATGCTTATTCAAAAACACAGAACACTTGTCACAGTTCGTTACTTCTATTGATTTTACAACTCTAATTACATTATTCCAACTACTACATATATGTGGACCATAGTTGTGCTCTATTTGATAAGTAGCGTAATCTCTCTCTCTATATATATATATACACATAAAACATCTCTCTATATACCTAAGTTTACACAGGAAATAAGTACGATGCACTAAAAGTGAATTACTGTCTAATAAAACAAACAGTTTGTAGTCTTGTATAAATGTTTTTTTTTTTGTTGTTGTTGTTGTTGTCAAAACAGGAGGAAGTAAAAATATTATGCAACGTTTGTTACAAAACTCGTCCCTCGCTGATTTGACAAGGATTATATCGATGCGCAGAGAATATTATGACAAAAAAAACTCATGTTTTTTATTGTTCAATACCTTTTATTTCTTTCATAAATGATTAATTTCTTTTCTATTATTAATGCCAGTTGGAGATATTCGTAATTAAAGTGTTAACATTTAAAAGCCAACACTTGCAACGTATTTCGGTAAAAAAAAACAACTACTGATTTGCTCTGTTTACCAAAGTCCAAGCCTGTAAAACTTCGACTAACGTTCGTTACAATATAAATATCATAAAACTGTAAAATACTTAATTACAAAAACATTTGCCCAATTTATATATATTAGTAATAAAAGTCATTAAGTATAATTTTGATACACAGAAGTAGATAAATACATACACACAGAGATACTGACAGAAGCTCTGCAGGTTAACTGTTGCTCCTTGTACCAGTACCAATAAAGATTTTAAAAATTCTGAATAAGTGAAAAACCTATGAACAAATATTCTTGTTTTTCACAGATATAAAATCCCCCAGTTGACCAATGATCATACTTATTACGTAACGTAATGAGAAAGAGAGAGATAAAGAAAGACACTTTCAACCACAAGCATCTGCTTTCTTCTTTAATTAGGATTAATTGTTGCAAATTTTTAAGCTTCAACTAATAGCCAAACTATGTGCAAAGTTTTACGAGTTTTTCTAACAAGTAAGTAGTGAAACAAAACGTAGTCAAAATCAAAAGTTTACAATTTTAACTTTGCGGATCCTTTCATTATGGAAAAAGAACTCGCTGACACTAGCCTATAACTCCTGGAATTAGTGTTTTTTACTTTTTCTTTTTAAATGTATTATTACAAGCGTTTATCTTTTTGTTCTAGTATATGTAGCTTAAATATCACCAAACAGGTTTCACTTATGGCAAATGTTTGACAAAATTATGCAGTATTAAGATTTAATTTATAATTTCAAACTAATGAATATATATTGTTTTTCATTTTCAGCTCCTGTGCAACACACATTTTCAGTTTCGCTAGTACAACCTAAGATGACTTATTATGAAGTGTAAAGATACTTGGATGTGCACAAAGTTTAGTGGTTGTGCACACTCGTAAAATCACACATAAGTCTCGTATAGGCTAAATCAAGACACAAAATGAAGACTTATGTGAATTGTACCATTTATTTATCCTACTAAAAATTTGATAATCTTAACCTGATAATTAAACTTTAGTGCTAAGTTACGAGAAAATTATTATTGACTTTAACGCGAACAAAATGGCGCACAATGGCTACGGTTGGTTCGCTGGGCCTCTATAAGAATAAAAAATAAATGGAAAAGTACCTTATCATTTAAGAACTTAAATCACATATGATTTTATGTTGCAATTTAGTATACAAAGAATGAAGAACTGGATGTTCTCTTTCAGTTTTTCACGAAATTCTACAACACCAAGCCATGCACAGGTTTAATAATTAGCCACCCGATTTAGTAACGGTGTATTAAACTTATGCATAACACTAAATGAGGCGCTTAACATTGTTTGTACTGTTTCACTAGTGCTAGCTGCTAGAGGTGGTGTAATGGTATGGGGGCAATCCTTTAAAAAAGCTCTTCTGAGACGTTAAGACAACAATCCATACCACTGATATTGTTCTAACTGAGTTAGAATACTACGATTGTAACTTCAGTCATCTTCTTTGCTATCAGCACAGTAACAATATCTCAATCTGACTGAACATCAGTTGTCATGTCGACTTTGGTCTACAATAGAATAAGACACTTTCCGACATCTTGTGGAGTATATTCAAAACCGAGTTCGGGCTGTTATCGGGGCGAAACATAGTCAAACACAGTAACAGCTGGAGGTCCTATTAAAGTGAGTAGACAGTGTAAAAACTCGTTAGCGTTTTTCTTAATTGAGTAATATATCTATTTTAGGGCTAATCGTTGGAATTTTGTAAAAAGTTGTTTAAAGATGAAGTAAATTTCCACTCACATGCAACAAGTGGCTAAACAAATATGTTTATGTTAGAATTTAACATTTTTATCTTTTATATTAATGAGAAAGCATATTTCAAGGTGTTAGGTTAAAGTTCAAGATATAAACTATACTTTCTTCATATAACCATGCCTAATTTGAATACTTTAATTACGATAAACGTTAAATGCCAGTTCCCTCAAGTAATTTAAGCTTTAAGGCTTATTTAATTTTATGCAATAAATTACACGCTTTATTAATTTGTTCATTATAATAAAGATTAGAAACCTCGCTAGTGTCTCTGTTTTTATTATTCGAATGTTAAAACTAAGCTTGATCAGCGAAAGGACTAGATGAGTTCAAAAGGATATGATAATTAAACCTTGTTTATTATAATTTCATAAGTATTCATAAATTCTAGCCTATGATAAAGTAAACCAAATCTCATCTAACAATGTCAACGTATAAGCAACGATAACTCGCCCTCAGCTTTATCAAATATATCCTCATGGTTATATAACAACTGTAGTGAAAGTAACTTTAACCTCTTACCACTACGGTAGTAGTGTTTGCCCTACACACATTTTATACAGCTCAAAACGTACTTACACGGACCGAAACTTTATCATTTGAATGTACACATTCTTAATACTAACATCTACTATACTCTATAGAAAAAATTAGCCCATTTAAGTCTTATTTGAAAACATTTTTTGTGTGTTTGAATGCATACGTCACATCTGACTGAAATTAAAGCCTGATGCGCAGTATTTTTTTCACAACAGCAGAATATGACACCCAGCAATACCGATACAAACCGTTATGGGAATATAAAATAACCCTGACAAAATGATTTACCGGTACAGTGTACCGGAAGTTACATTTTTATCTGTACGCCGTACCGGACTATAGTGTCTCTTACCTTCACCACCGTGCCGTACGCTCTGTGCCACATTTTGGGAACATACATAAGACAGAAATATTAGATCAGTTAACACAAGGAAGATGAGTGTTCTCGTTAATACAAATAACATCTAAACAGGTACAATTTTCTGTAGTCGTACCTTCTCGGTAGAAACGAATACATTTCATGTATTCATTATAGCGTCCATAGATGAAATTGTGTTACTCAAGGAATTTAGCAAGTTCTCTATATATTCTTGTTGCCTAAGTTGTATTTCTGATTCCAAAAAAAAATTATGTTTAAAAAATCCTTAAAGGAGCAGTAAGCCACATTCAGAATAAACGAACAAATTCTGTGCCACATCAGTGGCTCATTTTCTTGTAACTCAGAATAAATAACACTTAAACAGAAATAACTTCCCAAAAGTAGTTAAATAGTCATGCCACCTCATGCAGTAACAGTGTATCATGTACTTTCTGACATCAACTCACATTTTGGGACGTCGTCTGTAGTCACTGCTTTATATGGCGTCATCCATGGCCTAGAAGGTAGTGAGGCATCAGCTGTTAAAAAAATAGAAATAACATGAACTGAGTTTTAATAAGAAAACCACGCTTTTACAAGCTAAAATATACAGATTAATTATAAGAATTTGTATATGGTTATATGCTTAGTCCACTTTAAAAAGGTTTACAACTTTTAGATTGCAGTTAGACTACTGTCTCGTGACGAGCCAAATTGGATCACCTGATGGTCTTGTTCAAAAACACAACTGATTTTGAATACTTTATATACTCATGTAAAGTATATGCCAAATCGACTTCGTAGGCGAAACGCAGTCGTACACACACACATATACATATATATATATTCATGTATTCTTGAAAACGTATTACGTATTTTACCCTACCTAACCAGGCATCAATATTTACACTTCTCAGAAATAACAAGTTAAATGTCATTGCTATTTTTTCTTTACGTTATGGTTGTCCTTTCTCAACCAGCTTCTTTCTTGTATAATTAATCCACTGTTGTAAGCCGTTATGACCGGAACTGCCATTACTTACAGTACATCATTAATCTAACTTGATTGTTAATCTTACCACAATTTCAGAGCACTAAATATGTGGAGGAGAAAAGGTTTAATTATTTTGTTTTATTCCTGTATTACACGATATGGAGGAATATTTTGATCTTTTTTGTCGTTAATTTTTTTATCACACCATATAATACTAAAAAAGGGCAAACAGAATTAAACGTTATCTTACTGTACCGAAATATAAAACATATGCAATGCTTGTTCCCGAAGTGATATTTGAATTTCTATTTTCATAATTAGGTTTTAATTGTGGATTTATTCATGGCTCAGGCCCCCAAACCACGATGCAAGACTTTAAAATAAATAAATAAACAATTGCACTAAAAATAGAACTTACTTTTAATACCTTTCACTTTGAAGCTTAGTTATTTCATTTGTTTTTAGTTAAGCATAAAGCTACACAATGGGCTGTCTGTGCTCTGCCCACCACGGGTATCGAAACCTGGATTTTAGCGGTATAAGTCTACAAATTTACTGCTGTGCCACTGGGGCACTAATTGATTCATCTTTGTTATGTATTACTCCAGCGTCTAATACAGAAATATTTGATTAAAGCCGTGATACATTTTTTCAACGGAACTCATGTCTTACCCCTGGCCACCCAATGGCACAGCGGTATGTCTGCGGACTTACAACGCTAGGAACCGGGTTTCGATACCCATGGTGGGCACAGCACAGATAGCCTATTGTGTAGCTTTGTGCTTAACTTCAAACAAACAAATGTCTTACCCCTGAAACCGCACTCAAAATACCATGTGACTCGTCAAACAATTGTTCTAATCCATTTCCAGTATTTTTCCTTATGATTACCAAGGTGTGACACCATACAGTCACTGAGACTTCGCTTTCTGCATAAAGAGTAAATTTTATGTGATAAGATTATATTTGCCTAAAATTGGAAATTTTAAAACCTTTGCACAATAACTCTACCAAAGGTAAGGGTTAAATACCCTTCTTTTCGCTATTGTTTGTTAAACTATTACAACTGAACTGGAGTATAGCGGCGCAAAAATCAATCTCAATAAACAATTTCATAAGGCTCCCTTGTAAAGCTTAACTATGCAGAGCACGTGACAACACATTATCGATCTCAATAAACGGTTTCATTAGGCTCACTTGTAAAACTTAGCTATGCGGAGCACGTGACAACACATTATCGATCTCAATAAACAGTTTCATTAGGCTCTCTTGTAAAACTTAGCTATGCGGAGCACGTGACAACACATTATCGATCTTAATAAACAGTTTCATTAGGCTCTCTTGTAAAACTTAGCTATGCGGAGCACGTGATAATACACAAGGAGGACCACAGCGAATCTTTTCATCTGAACAATATTATAATTATATGCATGCATTTATATTTATGATATGAGCAAGAACGTACATCCTCGCGCCCACGCGTCGAAATGGACATCCTGTCTCTAAACACAAAATTGTAATGAAACCAGCCAAGGTGTATATACAAATGAATTATTCAACGAATAAAACAACCCGCATGAATACAACAACAATAACAACAGCAGCTTATTTACGAAGACCATCTGGTTATAGATTATAACAGGTTTAATATATTAAACTGGGAGTTTCGGAGATTCCACCAGTTTATTCAAAAGGATAAAGCTCATGTTAATACCAAAAGAAATTGCTATGAATCGAAACTTAGATGAAAAAACTTATTTTGTTTGTAAATTTTCATTACATCTTGTGTAACTCTTTTAAATATATCAGTCCATGCCCTTTGGTGCATTTGTTATCATTTTGTTATATACTTCATTTTAGCTCTTAAAGGGCTAGGCGTGACCTAGTGGTAAGAGAGTGCCTTGACTGTATATCCAAGAGTTCGTAATTAGTGTCCCGTTTTGGTAAAAACCACTCTGAGCACTTTGGAGCCGGGAGTGCGTTATAAGAGTGATGGTCAAATCTTACTATTGGGTCAAACAAGAGTAGCTCAAGAGATGGAAGTGGGTGCTGTTACTTTCCCTCTAATCTATCAGTTCAAAATTATGAGAGATTTTAAACAATCCAAACTGCTGCTTAGTCCTCAAATTACTGACTTGCATGTATACTGTTCATTTCCGGTATGGCTCACATAATGCATCATATCGAGTAATTCTAATTTTTTCCCGGTTACAGTACTCACATCAGCGTAAATAATTGGCCATTACATTGGAAAACATCGCACATAGGAAACCCTAGTAGTAATTAATGGAATTAAATTTAAGGTTGATGATATTTTCATTTAAATATATACCTGTATGTGTGATTCATATGCTATTAGGGATCCTATATCCAATCAAATCATGGCCCTACAAATTACTTATTTATAAAAATGTGTTAAAAATCTGACAGGACACATATGGAACACCCACCGGTAATTCTATGGTTAAGAAAAAAAAAGCAGTATCTGAGATTTAAACTAATGTAACTTATTTTTCTCGAAATAGTTATTTATAATATAATAAAATAAACACATATACAGAAATTGAGCTTCATTTAACAATCTCAACCTTATGAAAAAGAAAGCAGAGAAAAAGATAAGAATTCTAAATAAGCACATGATAAAATGTTAGACAGGATATCGACGTATTTAATCAACCTAAATATTATTAGTGGAAACAGTACTCTTTAAACATGAACAAAAAAAAAGTATTGTGAACTGGATCGCTAAACAACAATTTTTCTTAAGCAGCAAAAAAATCACAACAAAAAACGAAAGACAATAGATTTTAAGTTATTATAGCTCTATTGTATTTCAATAATGAAGTTCTGTCACGGATATATTGTCCGGCAGGTTAACAGCTGGGCTGCTCTGGGCTCTGATAATACATTAAAGAAACACACGTGTTATGCTTACTTCATGGTAACTAGATCCATTGCCGGTTTTAGCAAACCCGAAACTAATCAATCCTTCGACAGGTTGCATCTAGCATGTGGGTTTAGGGGAGTTACCTCCAACAAAATGTTTTAAAAATTGAAGCTCAAAGTAGGTGCTTTAACTGATAATTTTGTACGAAATTAAAATAATGGATATATCTTAATTTTGAAAAATATTTATTGCACCAATGAGGAGCCTCTTAACGCCACATCCCCAAGTAGTCGCTTGTATTGTTTATTCTTAAGGCTGTAGACCGAGAGTGGGGATTACCTGCCAAGCTGTGTATCGAGAGATCCAAAGTTCGAACCGTGTAGTACTGCTGAAAGCTGTGGGAGCCATATAAATGTGAAAGTCATTTCCGATATTTTGTTAAGTGTGTGGAAAGCGGCCGCTACTGATTGGTTGCCTTTCCCTTCACTTGTTGTTAGAAGTTCTAAATTGTGGATAGCTATGTTTGAATTTAGAGTCCTGACCTGGCCATTTATTGTATGTGTCATGTAACTTGCTAAATGCTACAAACCAGCTTAAGAGAATCACTACATTTAAAATATATAACAAATAACAATTCACAACAAAACACGTATGCATAGACCCAACAGATAGCAAAAAACAAGCATGTAAAACATTTATGACAATTTCAAGGTCAGTTCTTATAGCATCACCAGATGAATGCGCTCAAGTTTGTTTTCCTGGAAGAGACTCTCTTTTGTAATACAGAGATGCCTACAGGTGAAACTCTATCACAACAAGACTTCCAGAGATAAGTCAAGATTCGTATGGGTAATCTTAGCAAAAAAATAGATAAAAGAAATTGAAAATAAAAGCTTTAAGATCATTGTCCATAATTTATCAGATACAATCCGTGAAATATTAAAGAAACGCAGGCGTCAAAGTAAAGGTTAAAAACCTACCTTCTTCATAATAATTTAGTTAAAATCCTGGAAATTCAATTATATATCTCGGTCTTCTGTTTATCTATCCAGCAAAAAATGAGGACGATGTTTTCAAATCATTTTGCAACATATTACATCACTCAACTTATGTACGACAGTTTGTGATTGAACATGTGATGTTTTGGGTATACACAATATTTGGTTATAAATACATTTTTAAAGATGGAGACCTCAAGATCCCGGAGGACCAGGAACACAAAAATTCGGGTTGAGAGGCACTGAAAACATTTTTCTGTAACCTATCATTTAAAGGGAGAAACGCCATATATATATAAGGTCAATTCATTGGTCTCCCCGAGTCCGCCTGAGAGGTTTTGTCCTGCTAGCTCCAAACCATGTGGGAGGAGCTCACGGACAAACACACAGCATAAATTAATATGAGATAATACAACGCTACTTGCCCCGTCACAAACTAGTCTTAAATGAATTACACCTTCAAGCTGTTTCAATCAATATCTTATAAACAAATTGAATAGTTCAATGCACGGGACTTTTAAAGCAACTGGTCAAACACGTCTCCATTTGTATAGCGAGTTTTCATTTTCACTGTTATGCAACTTTCCCGCTTTAAAACAAAACACAGTTTATTAAAAACGTACAGAAAGAGCAATTCACCTTTCAAGAAGGCGCTTAGGTTATCTGGATTGTTATTTCGAGGTTCATCGAACTTTTTATGATACAGATTGATATAGTGATCGATAGATTATCTAAGTAAATGAAAAGCACCAAACTGTACGGCCGGCTAGTGGTTAGGGCGCTCGACTCGCAATCTGCGGGTCGCGGGTTTGAATTGCCGTCACACCAAACTTACTCGCCCTTTCAGCCGTGGGGCGTTATAATGTGATGATCAATTCCACTATTCGTTGGTAAAAAATAGCCCAAGAGTTGGCGGTGGATGGTGTTCACTAGCTAGCTACCTTCCCTGCAGTCTATTCCTACTAAATTAGAGACGGCCCGCGCAGATAGCCTTTGTGTAGCTTTGCGCGAAATTGCAAACAAAGAAATTAAACTGTACGAGTTTTAGAAATGTATGATCAAGATAGTCGGTTTCACGAGCCATGCCGTACTTTTGGAAAAGCTTGCCCTTGAAAGTGCGCTAACTCTCATCTTTCTCATATTGATAATCTATAACGAAAACACATTTGAATTATTGTGTTCTCTCCGACTGAAGCTTGTTTTAAAACCTTGCTGCTTATATCCTCGCCTTCATCTCACAGCTGTCTTGATAAGGATACACATGGACGATTTCGGAGTTTTATTTTCCTTCACATTTCTAACTACTAATATTATATACGTAAAACAATAACATGTGTGATTTGAAACATCAGGAGAGCCTAAACTGTTGAGGTGTCCTTCAAAACCATAAGGGGAAACAACAACAACAAAAACACATTACAGCTAAATACTACTTGATCATAATGCAAATTCAGTGAATTCTGATCCTCCCCCCCCCCCAACTGTAGTACTGAAGTGGAAATTAAAGTGCATCAACTTGATGCTAGCGGCAAGTAGTGGGGAAAAAAATCACCTTGAAAATGACTTTCACTTTCCTTCAATAAGGTGTAAGCTTTCTTTCAAGGACAAGCAATTATCTTCGTCTTTTTTTGCTTTCGTTTATCTAAGGAATCGAAACTCCACCCAGCTCTTAATTATTGAAGGTGAAATTTAAACTACGTTATACGTACGAAGTTTAAGAGTGAGGTGTACATAAGCAGTGAGTTTATAAAAAAAAACGATTCTTTATGAAGGTTAATTCTGTTCTCAACCAGCAGCTTATATCTGTAAAAAATTAATGATTTTTTAAAGGAAAGCATAAAATATATGTATTCAAGCTTATAAATAAAAATGTGTAAATAAACGCATTGTAAAGAATAACGTTGTGCTTTACATATAGGTGTACGTACAAACTCATTATGACAAAGACAAAGGCACAGTGTGTGTACCTGCTTACACTATACTTCACAGCTGCTTCTTTCAGATGTATCTAGTTCATGATCATCTGTCAGATTGACTGAATGCAAGTTTTCTGAGGTTCAGAGAAAACTCTTTATTTACCCAGTGTGACACATAATCTACCACATTACTGGCCATTTTCATTACACATAAGTAGAGCCATAACATCAAGAGGTAATACCAAATCACAAGATGCCAGTAAGTGAAGTATATGTTGGGAACAAGAAAGTGAAGGTTCTGCGAAACACTGATGCAATAGTGCAACAGTGTGAACCAGTCTACTATCTGATAATCAGACAGACAAGGTACGCCTGTGTGTGCTAATTGATGGGACAGTGAAAAAATTTCCCATAACAAAAATAAAGATGGATACATACTCCATATTCTGTAGGAGATATTGAAACCACGTGTATCAAGGAACCAATATACGTCTTGGTGATAGGAAACATACCAGGTATTAAAAATGTGAAGGAAATGCAGAAGAAAAACCCTTCATCACAGAAACTTCCTGGACAGTACCCGAGAGAAAGTCAAACACAAGACAAAGAGGAAAGAGACTTACAAAACAGAGGACTGGAAATGAGTAGTGAATCGGACCTATCAAAACAGATTTACTGGGGAAGCCAAACCCAAAGACAGTCAGAAACACTTTTATAATAAGAAGGCCAAGGGTTGACAATTCAAAGTCGGACAGAAGGTTTTAGTTCTGCTATCCACAACCAACAACAAACTTACCCGGCAGTGTAAAGGACATTTCACAGTACAGGAAGTGGTTCACAGAATGCACTATAAAGTGAAAGTTGATGGAAGAACTTTGCCTACTACGACAATTTGTTGAAGAGGTATTTCGAGAAGGAAGAAGACTTTACGGGTGCAGTTATTGGTGTACAGATGAGGATGACAGCTGTAGCTGTCATAAAAGCAGAATCTGAAGACAATGACTTTGTCTTAGAAGATAAGGACTTACTAGACCTAAGAGCACTGGATGGAGATGAAACGTACAAAGACGTCAACAAAAGTAAAGAACTGCCTGGTAAGAAGAAGAAAGAGGAACAAAAATTTACTGTGTCAGTATACAAATAGATTAGGAAATGCAGACTCCAGACAAGACGAGATCGAGATGAAGACAAGGTATCCTGTCAAGGTGAAACCTATTGGAGGCCCTACGTGAGGACAGACTATATGAGAAGACTTAATGTATGACCTGTAAACAGTCTTTGCATACAGGGAAAAATATTGTAAATATTTCTCTTGAAGAAGAGCTTATGTCAGATATAAAAGCCTGTTTAGTGTAAGTATTATTATTAATTGGTTTATTTGGTGCTTGTAATTCATTGATGTTGAGGCTATCGACCGTCCATTGATATCGAGACTATAGAGATTTCTAGAAGGCCTAAGTGATACATATATAAATAACGGTGACCATACATGCGGAAACAGAAAAAAAAAGTAAAGTCACGCGAAAGAGAAGATCGGTCAGTGAAAAGTTAAACGTAATGTTAACCGTCGTGGGAGGGAAAAGCCTAACAGTTATATGTTAGAGTGAGATTAACAATTTTGAAAGAAATAAGGAGAATAAGTTGTCTCGTCAAAGGGTGTTCTAAAGTAATTGAACCCACTTAAGTGGACTTTGAAAAATGGCAGACGATTGTTGGAGGTACGAAGACCAGACTATTATTGGGAGTACGAAATAAGCAGACGAATATAGGAAGTTCAGGATACAACTGCAGTAACTCAACGAAAACGTAAGTGAACTATACATGGACACTATAGTGATAAGAAATAGAGAAAAATATTCAGCTTGTCAACTGAATTCTAAATCATTTGAATTGGCCTAAGTGAACTTTTAACAAGAAGAAGAGAACTGTATATAGTGTTTAAGATACAACTACGATATCTATAGTGTAAATAATTTTTTGTATATACATTTGACTTGTTTCGAATATAAGTATTATTTTCAAAACAAATGGAGTGCGTACTGTTCGTTTATTATCGAATTTATCGCCAACAAGTCACAGACACCTACTATAGAAGAATCCTTAGCCCAACACATCTGTATATTTAGCTTACGATATACACTATTAAAAAGTAAGTTTCCTGACATATACATAGCATCCTATTTGAACTATTTACTTTTAGTCTTCCAACTTTGATATTTGGAGCTATTTGACCACTGTTCTAAAAGTATTTGTTTTTGTTTTTGAATTTCGCGCAAAGCTACACGGGGGCTATCTGCGCTAGCCGTCCCTAGTTTAGCAGTGTAAGACTAGAGGGAAGGCAGCTAGTCATCACCACCCACCGCCAACTCTTGGGCTACTCTTTTTACCAACGAATAGTGGGATTGACCGTCACATTATAACGCCCCCACGGCTGAAAGGGCGGGCATGTTTGGTGGGACGGGGAATTCTAAAAGTAAGCCAGGAAACACAAGATGACAAGCAGGCTTAACTTTTTTAATGTCTTTATACTCAGTTGAAAGCATGAAAACAATACAGCATACTTTAACAAGATTACTTTACAAACGTTCCAGTGAATTATAAGTAAAAATAAAACAACAATATTGGAAACGTGCATGTTGTTATAATCATGTTAATTTAACAGTACAGTGATAACAGATTATTACGCTTAAGACATAAATAGTTCAGATTAAACTACGTATTGCTTCAAAGTAGGTTTTAATGGACTTTATAATTATTATGGGTTATTTTAAGGCTATATGCGAAGAAGAGAAGAAGCAAAATCATAAATAGAAAATTAAACACTTTCAAAGCTTATTCGGGTTTTTACGACAATTTGTCACTTAAAACATACTCATTTTGAAAAATGCTGTATACCATAGCATAATAAATCAAAACAAAACGTACTCTCTTTGGAATATGCTGTATACAATATAGCACAGCATAATAAATTAAGCTATTGATTTTTTTAAATTTCTTTAAACAATATAGCATGCATGATACCAAATTGCATACAAATTTATTTCTGACCATAAGTTGCAATAATCCTCCCCTCATTGGCTCAGCGGTATGTCTGCGGACTTCTAACCCTAAAAATCGGGTTTCGATACTCGTGGTGGGCACAGTACAGATAGCCCATTGTGTAGCTTTCTGCTTAACTACAAACAAACAAAGTTGCAAGAGCCGAATTTCATCAGCTATTTCATCCACTTAAATAACACGACTATATCTATAATATCGAATGTGTATAAAGTATATTCATAACATGCTTGAGTGGTCATGATTAGATATTTTTGTCACCTGCACGCAAAATATTATTGCAGTATTGTAGGCAGCGACATACAGTCACAGAAACATAAATCCCGAGTGGGACAGCCAGTAACATTATGGGCTTCCAAAGCTAAATCCGGGGTTCAATTCCAAACGTTGGACAAAGAGTAAATAGCCCATTGTGTGCTTTTGTACTGAGGAAACTACGACTACCACAAACATAATAAATAATATTAAAATAAAAGTAACAGAAACAAAACACAAGGTAAATTTTATTGGAAAATAATCACACCTCACCAACTGTTTTTAACGATAATTTATGGTCACACTAAAAAAAGGTTTAACTCGGAGTTTCAATAGATAAAACAATGATTTTATACATTTTTATAACGCAGAAAAAATATATTAATAGTAATTTATAGAAAATTTCACTTTCATTTTCAACATTTTTAGATATGTATGTAATTCAATCTATAAACGTGGCACATAGTAAAATTGAAGCTACAAACTAATAAGAAAATAGGCTATAAGTGCATGTTTTTAACACACTTGAAGAATAAGAAATACGAACGGGGTTACCGCGCATGTCTTTCCTTTCCCCTCTCTACCCATTATTCGAAGATATAATATTGCTTAGTGATTAAAGGCCTTGATACGCAACTTGCTTTTCGCAGATTCGAATCCCATCACCGAATATGCTTGCCCTTTCAGCCGAAGAGGCGTTATAGCGTGACAGACAATCCCTCTTTTCGTTAGTAAAGATTAGCCCCAGAGTTGGTGGTTGGTGATGTTCATTAGCTGCATTTTTTCTAGTCTATCGCCTTTAACTTAGAGACAGCTAGAGCAGATGGCCGTCAACTAAATTAAACAAACAAATATAATTCGAAACCAATTCCTCATGAATCAAGTACATCAAATACGTAATGAGCCGTGTCTGATTCTGTTTATTTGTCCCTTGCTTCGGGGTTGTGGGAAGAAGGCAAGTTAACCTCGAGTGATTTTCCTTTAGCATTGTTCTTTTTACGTGTCCTATTGTGCTAATTTGTTATGATTGTGAGAAAAGTACACTTACTTGACTTTTTTGGCCTCACGGTCCACCACTGTACTACGTTAACTAACGTAAATACATTTTAAGCTTTACAATGTGTGTTTGTGATGTGTGCATGCAGTCAGTGCCTTGATATTTTGTCATCTGCAAGTAAGTTTTTCAGATAAAACCAACAAAAAACTGTTCCTGACATATTAAAGCAAATGCTGATTCTCAGCTCTATTATGATAAACAGTTTCGTTTACAATTATCACAAAAATTCATATCAAAACGATTAATATTAACTTCTAGGTGAATAACTTATAAATCACTAAGTAAAATTCAATGAAGTTCTTTGAGTTATTAAGTATATAGATTAGATCCCTAGACAGAGAAGGTATTTCATACACGCCGATATAATGGAGTTACTTAATACACGCATATGTAATAGAGTTATTTAATATACGCCAATGTAATGGAGTTATTGAATACAGTTCGCACATTAAGTGGGTAAAAAAATCATTCCTCTTTCCAAACTGCTTCTAAGAAAAAAAATTATCAAGGTCATCAAAGCTGCACTTTAATAATAATATATCTCACACTGCCCAAAATTTAGCAAGGACGTCAGGGCTATGCTTTAAGAGGGATATATCTTAAGTTGTGTAAAACTTAGCAACGTCATAATAGTCGTATATCTTGTACTATACTGTGTAGGGTAAACTTACCAAGGCCATCGGAGCTGTGCCTTATGAATTCTGCATCTTACACTACTACAAAGTTAATAGAGTTATCGGAGCTGTGCTTTAAGAATAATATATCTTACACTACAGCAACGCTAATAAGGCCATCAGAGCTGAGCTGTAAGCATGACTTATCTTGCGCTAATACCAAGTTAACAAAGTCATTAGAGGTATCTGTGTTTTAAGAGTAATATAGCTTATACTACTACTACAAACTTATGAAGGCCACCAGAATAACTTATCTTACACTACTACACAGTTAACAAGGTCATGGGAGCTGTGCTTTATGAATAACTAATCTTACACTATTACAAAGTTAACAAGGCTATCGGAGCTGTGTTTATGCTACTAAGACTTTATCAAGACCATAGAAGCTGTACTTTAAGAATGATACATCTTACACTAGTACAAAGTTAATAAGGCCATCAGAGCTGTGCCTTAGAAGTAATATATTAAATAGTATTATAAAGCTATGAACGTCACAGAAGCTGTGCTTTAAGTGTCATATACTTATTATACAACTAAATATTTATCAAAGACGCCTTAGGAGTGATAAATCTTACATTACTAAATTCTTAGCATAGTCATAATAGTTTTGCCATAAGAGTAATATATCTTATACTACCATAAACTTGGCAAAATAAAACACACACTTCATGGCAGAATTTTTTTTAATACAAATGATCTTTGGTGGTATTATCATGTTATATAAACTTTAGAACTTTAGAATATTCACTTGGATTCAAGAAATTTATATATATATATATATACTACTACTATTTGCTATTTTTTATTATATAAGAATGAAAAATACATTCACAAGGCTAGCAGTGTTTCTCATAACATCACAATTAAGGTGGCATATCATACTGTGCAAACCGAAGTTCGTACAAATACGGCTTTCCTGACTTTTAACTGTTCGAAGCTCACGAGCACGTTGTCTCCAAATTGTTCAGCTGAGAGGTCTGATTTTATTTTACAATCTTAACTTGCTCGTCAATGTCTGCTGTTTTTTATTATCGTGTGAAAATATTTTTCAGCAAAATGTAGTTTTCTGATAGACATTGTTTGCATTGTTAACTTTAAGAAATGTACTCTGAAAATTCAATATCATCAATTATAGGAAAAATAAATTATTGACACAGTGAGAATAAATTGTACCAAGTATTGTAATTCCGTACACTAGTCACCCTCAAATATACACGTAGATAGTACTTTATATATTTATATGAGATTTGATAATATTTTTCTTCTAGCTGTAGTTATTTTGTTTTGATTGTAATAATTAAACTTTAAGCGTTGCATCAGAAAAAAATACAATTTTTCAGATGATATTTTTGGCTTTTTTTATTCTGTTTTTGATACGTTCGAAGTGCTAGTGAGATCTTTTCGGTAGGCGTGTATATCTAGGTTATTTACGTGGAACGTAATTATTTTCACGAGTTTTATCTTATTAATATAAAGTAATATTTATTGAAGCGCGCATTTACTTTTCATATACGGTGAAGTTTATAGTGCTACTGATAATTAATAATAATTTACATTTTCACTCATGATCAGGCACCAAAACATGCATAGGAAAATATTCAATACGTTTGATATTCTAAACATTTGTATTCTGCTTTAGAAAATTTAAAATACATGCAAATGACCCACATTTCTCACACCGTACTAACATGACTCATATTGCTCACACCGTACTGACACGACTCACATTGTTCGCACCATACTGACAATAAACTTTCTAGCCTCGAGATATTTGTTAGTCAATTTATATTGGTGCTCTGGCTATCCTGTTTTTTCTTTTTAATACAATCCACTTTTAAGTTCCTACAAATTTTCAGACCTCAGTGGGTTTTTTTAAAATCTCCGATAACATTAACAACTGTCAATGAAGCTGATATCTATATTTACATATTTTTGCAAAAATGATTAAATTCATTCAACAACATCCCTTTATTTTTTTGTATTCAATCGTTTTCTACGTCATCTCTACTAAAGCTCCTCATCCATAGATTTTTCTATTTTTCATTAAATAATTGATTATAGACGATCAATTGAGTCCGGCATGGCCAGGTGGTTAGGGCGCTCGACTCGCAATCTGAGGTTTTCGGGTTCGAATCCCAATCACACCAAACATTTTTGCCCTTTCAGTTGTGGTGGCGTTATAATGTTACGGTCAATCCCACTATTCGTTGATAAAAAGAGTAGCCCAAGAGTTGGCGGTGGGTGGTGATGACTAGCTGCCTTCCCTCTAGTCTTACACTGCTAAATTAGGAACGGCTAGTGCAGATAGCTCTCGTGTAGCTTTGCGCGAAATTCAAACAAACAAACATGATCAATTATTAACTTTCTTTTGGTATTACTTTACAGAAAGTATTATACTTTTGTATCTTAATTTCACCTTTATTTTTCATTTATATTTCTTGTCAATAACCTGTAGTGCCAACAGTTCAAGCTTGTTTGTTTGTTTTGGAATTTC
>NW_013665628.1:1602283-1624208 GCF_000517525.1 Limulus polyphemus
AAATTCAAACAAACAAACATGATCAATTATTAACTTTCTTTTGGTATTACTTTACAGAAAGTATTATACTTTTGTATTTTAATTTCACCTTTATTTTTCATTTATATTTCTTGTCAATAACCTGTAGTGCCAACAGTTCAAGTAATCTTTATCTGACGTCTATTAATATTAAAGTGGAATTAAAAACATATTTAACAATTTAACACAATAGTACATACAAAATAATGATTTATTATACAACACTATATATATATATCATAATATTGTATGACCACATAGTCGCATTTTAATATACCAGTTTCAAGTGACTTGCCAAAAGCGTCACGACAAGTTGTCCTTCAGAGGGTTTCCTAATATGAATAGCAGCTAAAATGTGATAATTGGAAATATGTCATTGCTCTGGATGAAACACATCTTTATATAAGTACATGCTAAATTTACAAGCAATTTGCTACTATCTTGCTCAAGTCTAAAGAGGTTATAATTACATTTTATGGGTCACTGGTCAGGCCACATTTACAGTATTCTGTTCAGTCTTAGGCTCCTTACCTTAGCAACGACATTGAATTATTTTAAAGGGTTTAAGAACCACCGTTTTGAGAAATTGTTACTATCTAGCGAGTTAGCTTTCAAACAGACTCAAACAAGAGTGTTGTGCAAATACGGACTAATTATTTACTAGCTGACTCCAGACTAGTATTTGGTCATAACTCATATTCTGGATGAGGCGGTTCTCATGATCACATTACAAAATGCGCAACCAATTGTCAACGTACCAACGTTGACTGTTACCATACCTCCAAACTACCCAGATTCATGGAAAACAAACTGAAAAGACTTCACAGATGGTGCCCACTTATGTATGACCATCTTGGATGCAGTAAGTGTTCTATCGAATTATTGTAAAAGTGGTTCTAGCCATAAACTTGTCGAAACTTGTCATGCCTTCTCCAGATTTCATTTTCAAAGTACATCATGTTTTTTGTAAGTTTTTTTTTGTTTTAAGGCAAGGTTTTGTCCGCTGCGGGAGGATCGAACCCAGAAATCTAGCATTATAAGTCTTCAAGCTTACCACAGAGTTATCAGGAAGCATTTGTTGTTACAAAGAAATAGACATTGGATTATCACATTACCGATTCCCCAGTGGCACAACAGTATGTTTGCGGACTTATATCACTAGAAACCGGGTTTCGATACCCGTGGTGGGCAGAGCACAATAGCCCATCACCGCCTTAAGGAGAATTGTGCACTTACAAAATCTTATCAAGCAAAACTAGTTGATTTTATTTATTACTACACAAGCTATTTTGTCATATTCATCCTAACCAAAAGCATCTACGAAGAAGTGAAATGAATAAACCAATAAAAGTTGCACGCGAGATGTAAATTTATTCGGTTGTTTTGGAAATTGTTGGCTAGTTCGCTGTTTAATATTTTCTTTGTTTGTTTTATCGTAAAGTTACACGTTAAGTTATTCGAGCTCTGTTTACCACGGGAAATATAACTTTAACGTTATAAGTCAGTAAACTTAACGCTGACCCACTGGGGGACGTTGCCAAAGAGACAAAACTTGCTGTATAGAAGGACTTATGTTCTCGCCGTGATATTGTTCAACATGGAGATGAGATGATGCCATCCTTCTAACAAAGTTAACTAAAGGCTACCGTAGTTAGACGCACTTTGATGCAGACGTTTCCCATATTACAAGAAAGGGGCTTTTGGAAAGCTACGTGACCAATTAAAACGTTCACGTTGCGATTAAATAAAAGATAATCAGGGGTTGTTAATTTCACACTTCCTGCACACTTTGAGGCGCTTGCTTTTCTATGATTTCAAGTTACTAAGTTCACACAAAAATAAACAATTACATTGAGACAAAACACATGTCATATAGCTCTGAGTTTCTTTGCTATTCTCATTTAGAATGAAGCATATAAAAGAGTATAATGTTTAAACATCAGTGCGCCTCAACAAGTAAAATAGTTAAACTACCTTAGAGGTCTTGCAACCTAAATGTTCTAGAACTGTCCTTGAAGTGACAAAGTTGCATTTGGCTCAGTAGGTAGAAACCATCCATAGTGCAATCAAAAATTTTACTTTACAGCATCAGTAACACACGAAGATATTGAAAAATTTGATATACTTGGATAATCTTTGTTGTGTCCAAGATTTCAAGCTCTGTTCGCAAGAAATGTTACTAAATATTGTGTAATTTTGTGCAATACATAATAATTGCAAGCAAAAGTATAATAACGACTTCACTAAGCAAGAAAATAAAATTTGCATCATTATAATTGTGATAGGCCTCTCAGTGGCACAGCGGTATGTCGCGGACTTACAACGCTAGAAACCGGGTTTCGATACCCGTGATGGGCAGACCACAGATAGTCCGTTGTGCAGCTTTGTGCCTAACTACAAACAAACTAAGCATTGTGACAGCAACAAGTGAGAGGTGAGAAATAAAACGTGTAGGAAATTAAATTTTTAAACATCGTACTTCTACTGGAAAGAGTGGCTCTTATCGATTAGATAATATATTTCTTATTGTCCATGCTCATTGTCAGTGACATATATGTTGTAATTTTTACATGCCAACTCTATCTATACATGTATAGACAATGGTTTGATCTTCTAGTTTTCTTCAAATGGCTGTGAGGCAGAATGCTGCAGGAAACTGACAAGGCCATTTCACCTGTCTTCCAAGGCAGTGATTGAGTCCACACAAAGAGTTTTTGGATCAAGGCGTAGGACCTTTTTGCCAGTGTGGCAAAACAAATGTTAGTGGCTGTATTTGTGCATCACGATAAAATCTGTCTTATGCTTTTATTTCAAGTACGTTGTTAAGCAAAAAATGTTTTCGACAAAGCTTAGAACGTTTTGGTGAACACGAAAAGTGCAAAGTTACTGTGAGGCTCTGGGTTCATATAGGTGCAGTTAGAAAACTCATTTAAAGGCACAATTATATATTCAACATGCAATTATCCAAGCCAACCACAGACAAAGTCTATTGAAACAGTTTGGAGCCATGCGTTTTCTTCATTTGGAGAGGAATGATAACCTCAGCCAACTGATAACACTGTGCATGGACAAAAAATGAATGGCTGACATACAAGAAGTACGTGTCACATGATATATTAAATGAGCTTACCAAGCTGATGGCACATTCAGTTTTACGTCAAGTTATCAATGAGGCTGCTTCAGCGAAATGATTTTCCATTCTAGTTGATGATATCAGAGACTGCAAATCGTGAACAGTTAATAGTATGTTTTAGATGCGTTGATGAACACTAAAGAATATATGAAGATCCTATTGGACTGCTTCAGCTCCCTAACACATGTGCTAATACTATTGTAACTGTCATCAGGGACTTTATCACTTGTCTTATTTTGCAAGTGGTCGATTTCCGTGCCCAAGGCTATGATGGAGCCAGCAATTTCCAGGGACACATATCAGGAGTGGAAAAACAAACTTAAGAGGAAGCACTGTCAGCTTAACCTCACAGGATATTACTAAGTAATGCAAGTACATCCGTAATGGTATTATCTTTGCTACTGAGTTAATACAGTTGTTAAAATTTTCCCTAAAAAAGACAATATTATTCTAGAATTTCAAGAACAATAACATACCTTGTTTAAAACTGCCGCGTCCTACTAGATGGGCAGCTAGGACAGGGGCCATAGGTGCGATCGAAGAAAATTATAATAGCCTTGAGGAAACTCTGCAGAAATATCAAACAGAGAATACAGACGAATATGCCCGAAAAGCATGTGATCTTCTTACCATGCTGAAAAAGTTCCAGACCAACTTGGGACTGAAACTGGCTCTACTGGTTTTCTCTCTAGTGGAACAGTTCTCGGTTACCCTCCAAGGGAAAAGGACATATCTGCAGGATGCCCCCCCCCCCCACACACACAAAAGTAGCAGAAGCGTGGATTGATTGAACCACCTGTTCTTCCATGTTACAAACATACTCCCAAGAAGCTAGACACTGGTTCTAAAAATCACGAACATACAGATGTAAAAGTATGTTATCAAAAACAGTAGTATGAGGTTTTAGACAACGTAAGAGGAGAATTGGTGAAACAACTTAAACAGTAAAATTTCTTAATCCTAATGGATGTAGAAGCTGTTCTGTTTTCAGCTACCATTGGAAGGGACTGTATTGCCGGTGAGTCCGAATGACATCACTTCAGAAAGTTGGCCATTTAGTTTACCAGAGTCCAGGATGTTGTTAAGGCAGAACCTGTTCAGCAAGTAAGCCTTTTGTGTTGTCTGTACTATAAAATTAAGTATATATATATATATATATATATATAACCAAAAGTAATATATATGGTATAATTAAATGTAATACATATATAATACTAAATTTGATATATACAATATAATTAAGTAACGTGGTTAGAACATGTACGTTTGTTCATAATACTAGTTGGTGTGTGTTAAACAAATTACTTAATAGATTATAAATCTATCTATATATATATGTATTTATATCCTTTGATACAAATTATGCATAATACTTCTTCGCAGGTTACCAGAATCCAGACTATTTGTGTCGCCTTTGATGCTTAGCCTATCTGCAAGAAGCTGTTAAGTGAAGCGGATAAACTTCTTTGTCTGTATGTAACAGCGCCAGTAATGACCTCAACAGTGGACAGAACTAAGACATATCTGATAAGTACCATGTCTCAACAACGCCTCAACCACGTTCTAGTCATATATCTAAACAGAAAACTGACAACTTGTGCCTGGCAGATACTGGAAATACATTTGTAGTCTCAATTAGAGAAGGTGCAATATTTTTGGAACATTTCATATTTTGTGAATTATAAATCATGTTTTGTAATACTGTTTTGTCGTAGAATAAAGTTTAGACATGACACATACAAAAGTACGTGTTTACAGATCTCATACTCAAAATGACACTCTTACGTATACATAAAATTTATTGAAAAAACATTGTGACACATTGTTGAAAATATACAGTTTTTGAAGTATTATTTTGTAACTTGGTACTTGTGAAACATCTGTGCAATACACGAAATTTTTACGTGTATGAGGACAATGATTTTGAAATCTCCCCTCCCCCCCCCAATACAAAATATATTCATAGGCTTGGATGTTCCAACCGTCGGTTAAAACTGATTTATTTGTTGTATTTCAATTACAACCCACAGCAGCACGGAAAACACATAAAAGCAGTAATTACTGGGGATAACAGGTTGTTAAATTGATTATCTGTACTTTATAGTTTACGTGTGTTTTGCTGTTAGCATCTACAAGCGATCTTGCAATTTGAAGACATATCCAATAGCATAGATGTAGACAATGTCTAATTAATATAACACATACATTCGTGTTTACTTTATAAAATATACTACTTAATTGTGTGTTATAATCTAATTAGCAATATTTAATAGTGTTTCGTATAGTATAGGACTGGAAAGCTCATTCAGAGATTGGTGTTTGTTTTCAACTGAAAGATATGTTTTTTGGTTATTATATTGTTTCTCCTTTTGGGGGTATGCATTGTAATACTTGAGAGTGTCATCAGTAGTATTAACACAATCTACTATTCCATCAATTCAGACATCTTATTCAGTTTTTATACTGTCCCCTTATCGTTCATCTTACCCGATCTTTACATCGAAAAATGCTTGAAAGAATAGTACTAATATTAAAAAAAAATGTCTAATCTTTCTAAGAAAGGTAAGAAAATTTTCCAAGTAAAAAATTTAAATTAAGCTGCACGTTAACATACTGACCACGAAGGAGCCACTTGAATGCACATTTGAAAAGTAGAGCACGTCCTGAAAGAATTACCTATCATCTCCCCTATTATGTAACGAGTTATTCACGCCACCAGTATCTATATATCTATAGATATAAAAACGAAATGTGTGTGTTTGTTTGCGCCCTAACTCTTCCGAGCCTATTGGGCTAATCTCAACCAAAATGCCCCCTCCCCAGTGGCATAGCGGTATGTCTGCAGACTTACAATGCTAGAAACCAGGTTTCGATACCCGTGTTGGACAGAGCGTAAATAGCTCATTGTGTAGCTTTATGTTTAATTTCAAACAAACAAATCAAACTCAACCCAAATTTGTATGTAAACATTAGGAACTATGAGGAATGTCCTAAGGGGGTCAAAATTGAACTTAATCCTATTTCTATTTTGTGAAGCCTGTTGGTAAATTACTCCCAGCCTGTTGAGCCAATCTTGGTAGGTTGACGTTTTAGACATTGTTGGATATTTTAAAGGGATTCAAGGTCAAAGTATGAAAGTTTCTGGGTTGTTTCTCAAACAACGATGCTTTTCAGATGGTCACTAAGATGTAGGATGTTCAAGGGTGGGATCATCTCAAAACCTTTATTTGTTGGTAGATGGAAAGCAAACTGCAAATGTTGTTTATGAAGAAGCTTTATTATAATTTTAAATTTTTGAGATAAAGTTTATGTTCAAATTATTACTTTGAAATATATGATTACTGTTAAACTTACATTGTTTTCATCAAGTTTAGAAATTCCCCTTTAGTTGACGGCTACAGTTATATTTTACAATCTTACACAATTTTTCCACAGGTTCAAAAATAATGTCATTATATCTCAGATCACAAAACATTCCAATTATGGCGCAGAAAACTCTAATCCGAAAATTTCATCTCTGCACAGTATTCAGTCAAATTCACCTTTATCTTGTTCTATTGATGAAAGTTTTCATTTATAGATAGTGAAATCATCAGATTTCATATAACGTTGCTTATTAGGTTTTTAATTAATAAAGTATTTGATTCTAGTCATAGAGAAGTAGGTTTTTAGAAAATCGGGCAATTCCGATTGTTTCTTTTATTTTGTTTGATTTTCGTTTGTTTGAAGTTAAGCACAAAGCAACACAACGGGCTATGTGTGCTCTGCCCACCACGGGTATCGAAACCCGGATTCTAGCGTTGTAAGTCCGCAGACATACCGCTGTGCCACTGGAGGGCGTTCTTTGATTTAAAAAAAAATTATGAGCGTTTACTTCAACCATATAAGAAAAATTCTCTATCTAAAACCACTAAAGTCGATGTTTGCCATTAGTTTAAATGGCCTAACGTGAATTTACATCGATGCTGTTTGCCATTAGTTTAAATGGCCTAACGTGACGTTACATCGATGCTGTTTGCCATTAGTTTAAATGGCCTAACGTGACTTTACATCGATGCTGTTTGCCATTAGTTTAAATGGCCTAACGTGACTTTACATCGATGCATTTCATTGTTGTTTAGATGTTTTGCCTAATGTTGTATTATTTTTAAAAAATATCTATTTATAATTTATCCCAAAAAGCTGCTCTCAACTGCCTTAAGGCTTTAGTACGGAATGGTAGAGTGTCATACACTGAAGATTCTTTGTGGTATGACTCTTTTAAATAGTAGTAATATTGTTGATGTTTAAGAGCAAAGTTACACAACGGGCAATGTCTGCTCTGTCCGTCTTCCGCTAGATCGGAGGTAAGTCTATGGATTTACAAAGCAAACATCCAGGGTTAGATTATCCGCGGTGGGCAAAGTGCAGGTGGCACACTGTGTAGCTTTTCACTAAGAAAACAACAACAACATTGGTCTGTTGACCGCAAGGAATCGAACCTCGAATTTTAGCGTTGTTAGTCTGTAATCTAATTACTTTAATTACTTTTCTCTACAACGTCTCAGGTGGAGTAACTACAGCTGAAAGGACTCGATAAAAATTTCTGCTGTCTTAGTTTGAATATTGTTTATGTATGAGCAAATCTATGTTTCTTTATTGCATCTCTTACAACTGCGAAGTAAATAAAAATAAAGAACTCTGTCTATTCAATTAATTAACAAGTACTGATTTTTCGTTGGCATGTCTTAAACATATGATAAAAAAGACATGTTTTAATCTCTTATATTTCTGTTCGATGTTTCTTTGAAATGGCCAGTTACTTGTCGAGGCCGGGAAATGAACTATCTTAGAATCCTTAATATTTTACAGAAGCACAAATCCCTTTCGTAATTTTATTACACGAATTATTCCCTGTATAATTAGCTTCGTATGCACGTACAAATTATTTGACATCTGGCTTCATTTGTATATTATTGTACATACATCAAACTATCTTTCAATAATGTATGGTATTAAATGATCCACTACGATTTACGCGTGGAAAATTTACGATACAACGTAATTCATATATAAATATTCAATAAGAACTAGCCAGCAAAAACTAAACATTCATACGTAACTCCCAAGAGTAAACTTTCACATAGCTTCAGTCAGTTTTCATTAGGGAATGAAGGTAAGTATATGCTGTCTTGGCCTTGACATTCACCGGAACACTTTCAAGGTCTACTATGTGCAATAGTAATAGGTAGCAACCGAACTCGTTACCTAATTGTGCTTATTATAGCTAATGAACACCTGTATCTATACATAACTAATGTATGTCCATATATGTGCTTAACTAATCTGATTTAGCCATGACAAGCAGCAGTCTTGATTTCTATTGAATGACTTTTGTTTTACATAATTTTGTGTGTGTATTACTGGAGATGTTTTGCTAAAATGACTGAAAAAAAAAACCTCCACTTAAAAATGTTATATCTCAATTTTTAGTGGACCTATGCCTAGAATTAACCCTTAGTGGTTTCTCTGTATTAACTTCAATGTAACTTACGAAAAATGGTGGATACAATTCTTTGTTTTTACTTAAAGATAGCAAAGACCCACCGCAGTAAAATGATGCTTTTAATGTCTCTGTTTTTCTATTAAAAAGACGACTAATTATATTTGTGCATAGAAACTTGGTTTTATAGTATTTTTATTTTTTGGGGAGGAGGGGGAGCGATTTGCAATACGTTAGTCGGTTAATAGTTTCATTTATATATATATATCCATACATATACACACATGAAAATAATAGTTTATACAAGCCTTACTTCTTCTACGGTTTACGTAAATATCTTGTACAACTTCCATCGTTGGAAATGTAAAAGTTACACATATATATATAAGTATAAACATAAAGCCTTACTTCTTTTTCGGTTTACATAAATACTTTCTATAATTTACGTAGTTAGAAAATTAAAAGTTTCACAACTAATTATGGTTTGTATCTTTTTTTAAACTGGCTCGCATATTTTTAAATGACATTTTTTTCTAGAATGTGTCTAGCTGAGCTTGATAAGACAAGCGACGGCATCTAGTACACAAGAGATAAGTTGTTTTGAGTTAATAGCTCCGTGTGCTCTCAATAAATTACACTACACGACATATTTGCTTATTTCGTTGTTTTACAACATAAGATGAATAGGTCAGTTCTGATATGACTCATGCTTTAATGATGTTTTCATTCCTGAAAAGTCTCTAACCCTTTGTGCTCTCCCGCGAAATGCACGTATGATTTGTCCAACGTATGGATGGACATAAAACTTCTTGCAGTGATTACTCGTAAATCCCTATAGGCTAAGTAATATACCTAACTTACGAAGGAAAGAGCAATAAAACATGTATAAAAGGTGAGTTTTATATATATATATATATATATGTATGTAAAACAAAACTACAATGAAGCCCTGAAGCATTACTGTTCAAACATGAAAACAACATGACTGATGAATAACGACAATCATGCAACCTTCCCCAAATCTATCTCTAATGTAATCTTACAAATCTTCTAATCAGAGCCCGAGACCAAACAAAATACTCCAAATGTGGCCAACCAAAGAGGTTATAGTTTCATTATATAGATCAGTGGTAGGCCATATTTGGAGTATTGTGTTTAGTGTTGGATTCTGATTAGAAGATTTGTAAGGTTACACTAGAGATAGATTTGGAGAAAATTGCAATATAACTTGTATAAACGATCGTGGAATAAACACTACACGCATGTACAGTTAATGTTTCAACTTGTAAAAACTCTAAATGAGTATACCAATTATTTGAAAGATAATATATGTGTGATGACATTGAACACTTTATTAGCCATTTCATCCTTTTAAGCAGAAAAATTCTTCTTTAGCGTCCTTGATCTTAAGAGATGAGGGTTTAAAATGATAGATTTCACTTTATAAACGAATGTTTGTTTGTTTGTAATCAAGCACAAAGTTACACAATGGGCTATCTGTGATCTGCCCACCACGGGTATCGAAACCCGGATTCTAGCGTTGTAAGCCCGCAGACATACCGCTGTGCCAGTGGAGGGGCATATAGGAATGTCTTTAAACGTTAGGATGTCATACGGATTTCTGTACCGAAAGAATGATAATGTGGTATCATAGTCATCATCTCATTTCTATTAAGCGAAAACATATGCTTTCAATCACACTTTAATTATCCAAAGTAATAAATATCAAATATTGGTATGAGATAAACGTGTTTTAATTGATACAAATTTCCCTCATTTTTCTGTAAGTTGTAGGTATAAATAGAATGAATGTTCCACTGTTAATGGTATTTGAATTACTAATCAAACGAGTATATAAAAGTTACATAGCTAACATTTAATATTTCCATCAGATTTTGTTCAACCTCATTACAACTTTTCCACTATTTGTATTTATGGCATAGATACTGGGGTTATCTGCTACAGTTCCTAATTTTGAAATTTCCATTAGAAGGAAGGCAATCAGTCAGAAGCAACCTACCACTCTTCATAACGCACTTACAGTTTAAAATGCAAGAAATATTTTTATGGTATCGCAGGGGTTTGATCATGGTTTGCCAGATCCGAAATCTAGAGTTCTACAACACACACACACACACACATACAAAAACATTTCGCGAGGACAAACGTACCCCGTTCGATAACAGTAATCACACCACATATTTACACTATTTTAGTATTGGCGATCACATTCATATTATTAACACTGTCAATCTGAAAAGATATGAACACTTTCCTGACACAAGATGTCTCCCTTTTTCGATATATTTATACGAATTATTTTGAGCAATGAAGAACTACAATTGTTCGAGGTTATTTCGTATTTCTTTTTCCGTTGTAAAGTTGTCATTACTTTTCAGGCTGATATTGCAGTTTTTTTTTGTTTTTTTTTTTGCAAAGCTGCACAATGGATCATATTCACTCTGTCCGCCGAGGGTTTTTAGCGTTTTAAGTCCGTAAACTTATCGCTAACCCATCGGGGGACTTTTCAGACTGTCTACGAAACTGTAAAATTAAAAATCAAGAGTATAATGCCAATATAGTTTGGAGAAAATCTTGGAAATGGTTTTAGTAAAGTTTCACAAATCAAGTGATTAGTTATGATTTGGTCATTAGGCAGAGAATACACATAGTATAGATTTTCGGATAAATCCTGGAGAACACCAACATAGCTAAATCATTATGATCGAGGTCGTGTAAAGCTGCAAAGCGGAACTGAACCATACATTTACATTTTTTACTTCTGTTAATGGTCTTTTAAATGAATGGCTTTATTCTGTTTTTGCTTCGCATTAGTTTTAGATATCATGTTTGAAATAAACTATATACATTCGTCCTTCATCGTAAAGATTAGCGTCTCCTCCAAAACAGCTATATAAAAGCAAATTTTCTTTAAAACTTTGCATTGTATAATATTACTTGCCTGCAGCACACATGTAAAGGTCACCCCTGTTCACTAGTGGTAACTAGCACGAGTTTTTTTAATAATTTGATCAGGAGATAAAGTCTGGCAAATAAATGCAACCGATGAATTTGCGGGAACTTAACTATTTTCCACCTCCTATATCAGTTTATTACTAATACGTTTTGTGCTGTCCTTGTTATCAGTTGCGTATACATACACACACACACACACACACACATATATATATATATATACACACACACACACACACACACACATTATGTTATTTTACCTCATTCGTTAATTCCTCTAAAGGGTAAATAAACAGTTTTATACAAACTAGATATGAAAACAGATTCCTTCCTTCAGTGTTTTGTTAATGCTCCTTTAATAAAGTAAAGTCATTTTTAAGTCGATATGCCCTACTTCTTTTACAAAGTAAAACTCACACGAAAACTACCGCATTTAAAATGTAGGTCTGATAACATTCAGGTACAGGTAGGATGCACACTAGAAAAAAAATCTGAGTTAGTGGTGCAAGTGCCTAAAAAATTGTTTATTGGTCAATGGTAACTGGAGGCAGTAAAACACTTACAAAGTGTAGAAAAACAAGTGGAGCGTATGCTGAAACCTACAAAAAAAAGTATCATTAGCGGCGGTAAGCATAGTAGCCTACGCTCTATTAGTAGCCCGTGTCAGCTATAAGCACAGTAATTAAGTGGGTAAGCTTTCTTTTAAAAAGAAAAAAATGGTAAAAATAGCCAATATCACTAGCTAGCGCTTTTATAACTAACTTTTTAATTAAAATTGTTCTTCCTGGGAGTATATTATTAAATTCTAAGATCACGCTTAACAACAGTTGTCATACGTACATGTTGAATTCACCATTCTGGCTTTTGCTGATATATTTTATTAAGATGATTATGTAGGTTTCATACTCATAAAAAAATTAGTATTGATAAGTAAATCTATTCAGAAAAGTTCCACCATCACTATTAGCAATCTTTAATATGCACTTTCACGACTTCATGATACAACCATGCACTTAGTGTCTTTGAAAAATCTAGTTTTGCTCCGCCTTCTGTTAGAATTAATTAACATTAGATTTAGTTAAATTTTTACTTAAAATATTTAGCCATAAGTTTTACTTTTCTTAATGTTGAGGTATGTGAACTTTTCCTTCTGACTGCATGTTTGAGTTGTTTAACGTTTACATAATAACTTTATCAACACACAGTTATGAGTTCTAAGGTTTATTTTCTTCCTATCTTTCTTTCATACTTTAAACGTATTCTGTAATTTCTACAGTAATTTTGAAGATTTAAAAGTAAAGATAATTTACGCGTCAGATTACACTTTAACTTTCTACGTAAGACCTTACATTAAGGAAATACACTACGATAACACTTGGTATTGTATAAATGTAGCCCATGAATTACGGCGTCTTGGAGTGAAGAATGCTGGACGTGATTCCGTGTTCAGAACAATCTGAATTTAGAGTTTCTTCTAGCGTTATTTATGCAGATCACGAGATGGAAATTGATACTGGCCGGCTTTTAATTTGGTTTACTGTTCAGTCCGACTGTTGATACTTCTTCACAAAAGACCCAGTAATTGAATTCATACTACGTTGCTAAATGAGACAACTGTCCTAGTGCGACATCCTACAATACCAGAATATCTACCCCAGCGATAACTTTGATTGTGCATTTTCAAAGAAAGATTAACCTCCAGCTTATACTAACTTGAATAAATTTCTACTTAGATGCGACCGACACTCGGAAGCGTGACCAAACAAGCATATTACTTTAGTATGTAGTTTCAGCAAGAGGTGAAAATTGGGTAAGTTTACACCCATCTGCCTCCTCTTCACATAGACGTTAACTAAAAGCAAAACACCTGCGTAAAAATTGTTGAAAAAAATCACTAGAATTACTTAAGTAAATGTATATTATCATATAAGGGTAAAATATAGGCAGTTTTTCAACCGATACGCCAGCAAAATTAAAACCAGTTGATAGCCAGTGCAATGCACATCAGTATTCCTAAATAGATCACATTGATTAAACATCTAAATTGTTGTCGATATAGAATAATTACTTACAAGAACTCTTCCTTGATGAGTTGGTTAATGCAGTAATACAGAATTACTATTTGAAACCGTCAAATTTGTCAGTGTAGTTTGTTTGCTATCCTTGAGGAGTTGCCCCCCAGTGGCACAGCGGGATGTCTGCGGACTTACAACATTAGAAACCAGGTTTCGATACCCGTGGTGGGCAGAGCACAGATAGCCCATTGTGGAGCTTTGTGCTTAACTTCAAACAAACAAACCTTGAGGATTTTATTGTGCCAGATTTCTACAATTAATAAACCAACGTATTTTAACTGTCTACACCTTTTCTACTTTTTTCTACCCAAAACCTTCCTTAGATCCTTAATCACTATACCTTTACTTAATTATTCCGATTCCGGTTGGTGAATTCTGTCCCTAAGATTTACTTTGCAAATTAATTTCACGTTTTATTAAAGATGACTGATGGCGTAATAAGTTATTTGATGAGACGAAAGGTATAGATTAGGGGGTCATCTGACGACAATTTTGAATAACGAATGCCATATTAAAACAAATCATTTAGAAGCTATGGTATCTTAACAAAAGATCTGAAAACTCCTGAATATTTTATATAATAATCCTCTCACTTTCTATTCCCATCAGAAAGTCAGAAAGAATTCCATTATAAAACTCAGACCTTCTTCCTGTGAAAAATATGCCATTTTAAACCTTTTTCTGTTGCGTCATATACATTTTCCCCTCAAAGGTGATTGTTCTACTTTACATGCAGTCAAAACGTATGAAGTTGGTTAGTATATAATTCTAAATATAACAGCGGTAACCGTATATTAAAAACAAAAATTATATTAGCAAACTAGCGTTTCGAGTTTCAGTGTTAATGACATGAAGTTCCTGTAAAATTATAGTTCACTGGCTAACTAATTGTACCACGTGCCATTCAGAGCCATGTAAACTGTATATGATACGTGAAACGATTTATTATACGCAAGAACACTTTTAAAGTTGAATTTAAAAGTTTTATTATTTCATTTCATACTCCCACCAGACATCACATCAGCTTCTGTCCACTCTAGCTCATATCTGTTGGACATCGTTCATACATAATAGAATGACATTACATTACGAATTCTTCCTTACTTGTTTCTTTTTTCTTTCTTTCCAAAATCTGTGAAATATAGTTCGACTAAAAATTGGCTTGTGTACGGGGTCTAAGTTCATTCATCTGTAATGAATTTTTTTTACGTATTTTGCTTCGAAAAATTTCCCTCTTCGCCACTTCCTTGTCTTTAATTCCTCTATCAACTCTAACTTAAAAACGATTTTGTCCTTTGCTTAACATTTGGATTCTGGCTTTCTTCGAGATCTTGCAGCACATGAAATTAAGGATACAAATTCAACTGAAATACGTACAGATAAAGAATGGTGTTAAATAATATCCTCTTTATAATGTCTGGTATAAATTACTATACATTATTGTTGTGAGGATAATGTTTTCTGAATTGATAATCAAAGAAGTAAGTTCTAAGAAAGTTACATGAATGGAGTTATAATGTTATCATAATTAAAAAAAAATCCTTAAAGTTTCCGTATTCTATACAATAATGAAAAATAGGTGAAATGCAAAATATTAAGTACAGAACGGAGAAGAGTTTTGTTTAAAGTGGCCAGTCAGTATTTCAGTTAATTTCTGGCTTTTTTCTTTTCCCTTAATGACTATAGCTTATTTTACTCCCGGTTCAAAAAGTGTAGCATTTGTCTATTATACAAAACCTGAGAGGATTTTATGGGATGATTGGTTTAGTCGTTGTTAAACACAAAGGTCTGCCCACTACGGGTATTGAACACTAAATTACCGTTGAGATACCGGGGGTGGCTTTGAGATAGAAAGGTTATGTTTATTCGCAAACTGTATTTGCTATGTCAATATTTTATGTTTTGGGATTTTGTAGGTCTATTAAGTATTAAATAAACCTGCAGTGTATTGATTGGTTTGATTGTTTCTTCGATATAAGTAGCTCAAGAACGGTACAAGTGATCTAATAGGCAACATTCTCTGTTACTAGGATCACCAAGTCCACAGTGTTTCACAAAGAACTTTCGTTTGTTGCAGTGGTTAGACATGATACAAATTCTAACCTCACTATAGCTTCTGTAACTGTTGGTGAAATAATTGGAAACATACGGAATGTTCCGAATAAATACTAGCTCCCAAAGAAGACTAGAGGCCGAAAAGTTGATCGCCAAATACAATATTTGTTTTTCTTCTGGAGTGGCCCGGCATGGCCAGGTAGGTAGGGCGCTCGGCTCGCAATCTGAGAGTCGCGGGTTCGAATCCCCGTCACACCAAACATGCTCGCCCTTTCAGCCGTGGGGGCGTTATAATGTGACGGTCAATCCCACTTCCATGTTTGTGTTGTTTTTGGTAGTTTTAGTTTGGGTATTGTCTGTTTAGCTGCTGTTTGTAGACATTCGGTGATTGTATGACAGTATGCATCTATTTCGGATGCTTCCGCGACTTCACATACTTTTGTTGTTGGTAACATATTGTCTATGAGTTTTTGATATTGAGTCCAATTTGCTTTTTGTAATTACATTTTTCAGTTTCTATTGATTTATTAGTTTGGGGGATGATATTGAAGATACACCAGACAGGTAAATGGTCGCTATCAATGTCTTTTCCTACTTGAAATTGTTCGAATGTTCGACTCATATTAAACGAACATAGACATAGACATAAATACTGGTGCCGTATGCATCTGATATATGCATCATTTAGTAAGATTGTGTTAGTATTACTTTACAATTAAATATTTTATGTTTACAGTTCAAATTTCCTGCTATTATTATATTTTTGTCATGGCTATGTAGGTCAGTCAACAATTTTATGTCTATAGTTTTACTCGGTAAGCAGAAGATGCTTGCTACAGTAAATTTTTGGTGTTTTCCGTGGTGACGTCTATGGCTATGCATTCATTTGTGGATGTTATATCCAATTTTGTAACTATCAGGTTTGATTTATATAATATAAGAATACCTCTGTTGAAGTCTCTACTATTAGTTCTATCATTTCTGATAGTTGAGTAGCCTTTGATTTTAAACCTGTGTAAAGTATATAACAGGGTTTCACTAATTATTAGTATATCTGGTTTTGTGGTGTTTGTTAAATCTTCAATCTCATGTTTCTTGGAAGCAAGCGCACCTTGGATGGTGATATGTGCCACCGTGAATTTAATTTATTAATATATTTGTTAATGTCATTAGAATTGTCGGAATGTATGTTTTGATTTTGTTGAATATTATTTTCATTAAGATTTCTATGCAGTTGTCTGTTCTGGATGAGTTATTCATTTCAGTCATAAATTCCGTGGCTATGTTTTTTAGGATATTGGTAATTGTCATGTCATCATTGGTTTCATTTGATTTTGTCTTATCTTGTGTTGTTGTGGTGCTTTCTGGGGTAGTGTCAGTGTGTCATCACCACCCACCGCCAACTCTTGGGCTACTCTTTTACCAACGAATAGCCTCACACACAAATCATAGACATGATAAAAGAAAGAAGAAATCTACGCAGACAATTCATGGAAACCAGGGATTCAACACTTAAAACACAAATAAACACAATACGAAATAAAATACGTAACGAAGTCCGACAATTAAAGCAAGATAGCTGGGACAACTTTTGCTCCCAACTAAATGATAAAACTGACCCAAAACAATTCTGGAACCATCTAAAAATATTCACCAATGCAGGAAACAATAATAGTAATTACCCACCCCTAGAAACACAAAATAAGACAGCATACACTAACACAGAAAAAGCCAAAATATTCAAAGAACACCTACAAAACACATTTAAAACACAATGAACCGGATATCAAACAAAACATTGACATGTACATACCTAAATTTCCAATAAACACAAAAAAAACTAAATTAGAAACCCCAGTCACATATCTACTATCTAAAACAATAACAGAAACAGAAGTCCATCAAGCCATTAAAACCATCAAAAACAAGGCACCAGGCGAAGATTTGCATACAAGCCATCCTTCTCAAAAAGGACATTCGAAGATTGTATGGACACCTTACAGCAATTTTTAATCAATCACTAAGTTCTGGATATATCCCGGTTTCTTGGAAGCAAGCGATTGTACTAATGTTCCATAAAGAAGGAAAGCCAGCAAATAAACCAAACAGCTACCGCCCGATCAGTCTGACCAGCTGCGTAGACAAAATTCTAGAACGTATAATAAGCAATAGACTCTCAAATTACCTAGAAGTCACTTCCAAATTACCTGAAACACAAAATGGTTTCAGAAAATACAGACAAACAACAGATCATCTGGTTAGACTAACAGAAACAATAATTGATAGCTTTAACAAAAAAGAATGCACTGTTGCCTGTTTTCTCGACGTCGAGAAAGCTTTCGACCCTGTATGGCACAATGGTCTAAGGTTCCGCATGTCAGAACTGGAACTACCGCAGGTGATTATTCGCTGGCTATCTAACTTCTTGGAAAATAGATCATGTAAAATAAATGTACAGGGAACCTACTCTGAGGCATTCACCCCAGAGGCAGGCGTACCCCAAGGAGGGATAGTTAGCCCTATTCTATTCATCATGTATGTAAGTAATATGCCATTAAAAGACCCAAATCACGGTTGGGCATCACAATTCGCGGACGATGTAGCGACCAGGAAAAGTGCCCCCACCCCATCCATAGCAACAACTAATCTACAGTCAGTTTTAAATAATATAGAAGAGTACTGCCAAATATATAGAATAAAAATAAACGTCCCGAAAAACCAAGTATTAACCTTTTCAAGAATAACAAAGCACCATAAAGACCCACCCAAACTATATATGAATGGAACACTTCTCCAGACCTCAACATCAGCAAAATTTTTAGGACTAACATTTGACCAAAAATTGACGTGAGTCAAACATACAAATAATATTTTAACAAAAATCTGGAAACGTACAAATTTTGCAAGAAGTCTAACTGGCAAAACCCAGGGAACATCACCTGATAACATTATTAAAATATACAAAACATACATTCGACCAACAATAGAATATGCCAGTCCGGCATGAATAAACACAGTTCCAAAGCACATAAACAAACTACAAAGAATACAAAACACATTAATCACCTCACCATACAAGGTCCCCCGTAGCACCTCATCAGTATTTATGCACAGATACGCTAATATACAAACAATAGTCGATAGACTCTTGCATAATACTCTAAATTACTTTGAGAAACATTGACAAAATAATGACCTACTTTGTGAACTCGATCGTTATTACATACATGATGGAAGTAGACCTAAGTACCTCTCACCTGTCAACATTTATTTTAGAAATAAGGATGTGATCAGGTCACCAACCGCTAGACATTTAAACCCGACACTAGTTAGAGCCTAAAACAATACATTTAAAAGGGTATTACATGTAAAATGAATTCGATTATCCTCTAACTAGTGAAATGTGTAACTTGCATTATGGACTTTAATAAGAAATGCAAAACACAGAATGTAACTTTGGATACGTACATGGACATTGCCCTGAAAGGGGTCGGAGCAAGTGTGGTTTACTGCAACCCTTGTGTAGTATCACCAATCTACATTCACAGTAGACAAAGCACAGTCCGGAAAGGAGGAAGAGGTCCCAGCGTACCTGACCCTCCTAGGTCACAAAGACCTAAATTCCGATCAGGAGAGAGAGAGTTAAGTCGAGTTTCTCGTTTGAATGTCAGTTCCATGCTTCAGTGAGAACGCCATACTTCAAGGAATAGTTTAACTTTTCCTTTTATTCTCAATCACAGCGTTTTATCAGACTTTGTTGGTTCTTGTAAAAAAAAAATTAAAGTTGTTTTACTCCGTTTCTCGATGTTTTTTTTGTGTTTTTTGGTGTAAGGTTGTAATAAATAAATAACAGTTAATACTGCCTTATTCTACAAATAAAATATAGTTTACTGCTACTTTATAACTTGAATTCTTGCATCTGAAAGTTACGAGCAAAGTACCACATAAATACCACAGGCCTGCGATGGTTTTATTGTCTTGAGCTTTTTACACGTTCTACAGTAATTCCTATACGCTGAATCCGAAGATGATATCCATTTTTCTCCATCACGTCCACCAAACATGCTCGCCCTTTCAGCTGTGGGAGCGTTATAATGTGACTATACATTCCCACTATTCGTTGGTAAAAGAGTAGGCCAAGAGTTGACGGCGGGTGGTGTTGACTAGCTGCCTTCTCTCTACTCTTTCACTGCTAAATTAGGGACGGCTAGCACATATAGTCCTCGTGTAGCTTTGCGCGAAATTCAAAACAAACATATGTTTGTCAAAGTTTCACCTATTTTTGTTAGTCTTATTGCAGAGAGATATTTCCTAATTCATTATTAAATATGAGCATCTTAGATAAATGAGGAGATTAAGACAAAGCTAAAGATAGTATTTAAAGGCTTAATGCGATGTGTAACGTCAAAACCTCTAGGTGTTACCGTTTTCCGGCTGGTTATTCGACTAATGACTTAATAACCAAACGTGCTTTGTTTTTGAACTAATATCGTGTTTGATTTTGTTAAGTGTCATGTTCTTCTTGTGTTAATGGAACTCGTGCACAATTATCCCTTCTCTGTATTTTAAAATACTATAAGAATTATTACAAAAATGAAATGCAAAAGAACAGTCTCCCAGTGGCACAGCGGTATGTCTGCGAACCTACAACGCTAGAAATCGAGTTTCGATACCCGTGGTAGGCATACCACAGATAGCCCATTGTGTAGCTTTGTGCTTGACTTCAAACCAAATAAACAAAAGAACAGCTATTTTATTACATTGTCGAATCTTACATCCTATGTGAAAGTTACCAAAAGAGATGACAGGGCTATTATTTCAACAGCGGAAGTTGTGGAGAGTGTTCAGCGGAATCACGGCACGAACCTTGGACCTTCTGACCCGCATCACGACATACTAAATACTATGCCACGCCCGACCTGCGTAATTACAAATTTTCACATTCCTTCGCCTAATTGTCAAAAGCGGCATTGTTTAATAACGAAACTGGAGTTATACTAAAATTTAATGCACCCAAAAGTCGATGCGCATCGTAAAATACGACGGGAAAAACTGGGTCATGTTAATTAGGAACACTATTAGTTTTTACGTTTTTACCTTCTCACAAGTGCGATTTCATCTATATACTTGCTGTTATAATAAATATAGACCTTGATACAAGTTATATTCTGTTTGTTAACTTCAAATGAAATCTTAAAATTCTGTATAGTCAAAGTGTTAGACGGCCCACATTTATGTTAATACATTAGTGTTATCCATAATGTGTTGTAATCAGTACATACTAAGTTATGACTAGGACCGAAAAGTAAGCTTGTTAAGTGTACGACCCACATTTTGTAAACGTACTGATGTTTTCCAGATCAAGGAGAAATGTGAAGTAACTCGTGCGGGGAACATTTGCATAAAGAGGGGGTAAAGGGTAATATATAAGAGTGCCTATATATATATATATATATGTGTGTGTGTGAAACTCGAAAACTGGGATTACACCTGATGTATCCTTAGTGTCATGTAAGCCTTATTTTCGCAGATACCTCTTAAAAAAGATACACACCTTATAATCTCACTTTACAGTTCATCTGTTAATGTTATGTTTTTGACTGTTCTGTCTCAGGTTTGATAAGGTATTAGGACCACCTAACGATTTTCTTTAGTAATATTGAGATGAGATGAAAACAGATAATTGTAATAACACAAGTATATGAGTTTATAAAATATAAAATAAGCTCAAGTTAATTACGCTAGCAAAAAAAGTAAAAAAATATTCAAGAACGACACATAAAAAATATGCAAGTTTTACATAATTCGTTTATCCCTCTAGCTGATACGTACAATAGTTAAGCAGCCCGTAACTTAGAGAAAGCTGAATCAGGATGATCTGAAGTGTTTTTCTTTATGGAACACAAGAGCAGGTTTTGTGTATGCAAAACATGAATGAATAAATGTGTATCAATGATGTGAACAATTCAAGAAAAAACTGTGACGTTTTCGTTATGGATGTATTTGGCAAGAGCACGTGTTAGGGCATAGGCATGAATACAAGATAAACTATAATAAAGAAACGCTAAGCTGAGAATAAGAAACGATTGTAAAGCGAGCTCTTTGTATCATATATCTATATATAAATATGAAATTTGTGTTTGTTTGCACCCTAACTCCTCCGAGTCTATTGGGCCAATCTCAACC
>NW_013665628.1:1625027-1631580 GCF_000517525.1 Limulus polyphemus
TGACTACTGGTAGTATAGATCACTCAGTAACAATGACATGACTACTGGTAATATAGGTCACTCAGTAACAATGACAGTGACTACTGGTAATATAGATCACTCAGTAACAATGACATGACTACTGGTAATATAGGTCACTCAGTAACAATGACAGTGACTACTGGTAATATAGATCACTCAGTAACAATGACAGTGACTACTAGCAATATAGTAAAATGTTCCATAACTTCTTGAGAACCTCTTGTATATTGCTGGATCTAAGAATAAAAAAAAACAGTCAAATACTCAAAGTTAAAAACAAAGACCCCCCCCCCCCCAGCAGAGCACAGATAGCCTATTATGCAGCTTTTTGCTAAATTACAAACAAATTTGATCTGAGTGCATATGCGACACCATTGGCTAATGAGCTGTTTATAACTGTTTTTTTTTCATTTCATACGTTATTTCAATAACGAAAATTGTACTGCGTTTGTTTTTAAGCAAAGGAGGTTAAACACAACATATGTTGGCAAAAATATTTGGTTTTCGGTGCAATGGGTGCATCCAGCAGATTAGAGCGCTCAAACTCCTTGTCATTTTACTGAGTGCAAGCAAGGATAGACCGCAAATAAAAGGGATATTTTCAATTCAATTCAGTTTATTCGACGTGGTACAATAAAATCAGGCAAGTATATAATACCGACATGAACAGATATATATATATATATACCGTAAAACAACAAATCTATACTCAAACACGGTCCTCTTTTTATGCGTTTTTTTCTCTGTTCATTCTTCTATCTCCAAAATATTTCTTTCGATCAGTCGATGGAGAAAGTCCCCTTGTTTTCGGGAATTCCTTCATAAAACGAAACATTTTGTTCCTTATAGTTTTTTGTGTTTTTTTGTTGTTTTTGTCAGATTGACCGTTCCGAACATACGAAGACTGACGGATCGATATGAAATTTTAAGAATTGCAAAAAAGATGAATAATTCTCCTGTAATGTACTCTTGAAAATATTTACTTTGATATATATATATATTTCAACCATTAACCGTTCAGGAGATACAGGGTGTGACAGACAGACAGACTATTTTATATATGGATGGTCGACGTAGTTATTCAAAACTACTGAATGAATATGGATAAAATTCAATTAAAAGAGTCAGTACCAAATAAGGATCAGTTTATTGCTACTTTTTATGTATTTAGGTCATGGGTCAAAATAATAAATTCCACCACAACTCGTTACATTTATGTGTGTTTGTAATTAAGCACAAAGCTACATGTGTGCACTGCCCACCACGGGTATCGAAACCCGGTTTCTAGAGTTGTAAGTCCGCAGCCATACTGCTGTGCCACTGAGGGGCACGTTACATTTTTAATCTACATCTAAAAAAAAATAAACAATCAAATGCTCAAAGTTAAAAACAAAGACGCCCCTCCAACAGAGCACAGATAGCCCATTATGCAGCTTTTTGCTAAATTACAAACGAACAAATAAAGACAAAGTTAATATTTTGGGAGAGACATTGGCGACATCTCTTTACAAAATTATCCACAAAATTTTAATGAAAAAGTGTAATATAAATAGTACAAAGCAGTAAACTGGGTTTAAAAGTTGTGAGTAATGAAAATAGTTTAGAAATTAAAAGACTCATTTCAAAATGTCTGTAGGTCCTTTGTGCAAAATGAATATTTAAATGTACACTTTGAAATAAAGGTCTTATGAGTATGGGAACATAAACATTCATATCCGTTATTTTAAAAAATGGTGTTTAAAAGAAACGTATAGTTTATGTTTTTATGCTTCGGAGTTATGCGAATAAATGTTATTGATTATTGAAACTGCGTACGTAGCATTAATTGTTTGCTCTTTTTGTGTTTCTAGATTCAAAAATATACAAGAGGTTCTCAAGAAGTTATGGAACATTTTACAATATTTTTGTAAGAGCGATTTAATGATTACCATTTAGCAAATTTTTATTGATTCTTGCGAAGACGTTATTGCAAATATCTGTATGTTTCTTTATAAAAACTAAAATTATTTTTCTGCTATAAAACGATTCTATGCTTAAAGCAATTTATCAATTATTCCTTACAGTTGAAATTCACTCAAGCTCGATTAAAAAGCATATTTTTTCTTGTAAAAGTAGAATGCCTCACCTTAGCGGCCATCTTGGACACGTATGTTACATATTTGAAACTGAAAAGGTAGATGATGAAATAAAGATGGAGCGAAATGTACCAGGTGTCATCTTAAGGGAATTAGTCTGAATTTATGAAGGTTGGCAATTTGCCAATTATGCTTATTGTAATAATAAATAACAGTAGTTTGATTTTTTTTCCTCCTTGTCACGTGGGCTTGGCTGGCCTTGAAAAAGTGGCCTCTTTACCTGGTTAAACTTTGCAACATTTAATCACCTGCGTAAAAACTTACAACACCATTTTGCTTTAAACTTGCTTAGTTGCAACCTCAATATTTGGCCCCAGTGAACGTTACAGTTTACACAAAATTAAAAGTTTACACATAAATATTTAAGGATGACATAAAAAAAAGAGGTTAACAATTTTGCTGAATTTTGTTTTCGAATTTGTTGTTAATCATCGAACATTCATATTAAGCAGATGTAAGGCTAAAATGTTTAATATATTTGCAGTGATATAGAGATGTGTTAAATTGACTAATATTCTCAATTTTTAAAAGTCGCTACAAATTGTAATACAAACACGCTATATCAAGGAGCCTCCCAGTGGCACAGCGGTATTTCTGCGGAGTTATAACGCTAGAATCCAGGTTTCGATACCCGTGGTGGGCATAATTTAGTATTAAAGTAAAAATGTACGTATCCATAGCAAAATTAAGCTTTCCCCGTCAATAGTCCCTAGTTGGGACAGTGGTAAGTCTACGGATTTACAACGCTAAAATCAGGCGTTCGATTCCTCTCGATAGACACAGCAGATAGCCTGATGTGGCTTTGCTATAAGAAACACACCCTCAGAAAACGTCGGTGTTTTTGCTTTTTTCTTCAAGTATTCGCTTTATACAAGGTTATAAGCAGGATTAGTATTTGAGCTTTATTTATTTCTTTTGTATTTATTCCTTTAGTTTTAGGTCTCTCTTTGTGAGATAGAGACTGTTTTGACCAAATTTCTTTAACTTTACGCCAGTGATACTGTTAAGTTGTTAATGTATATGTAATTGTGCTAACTAACCGTTCTATTTTTCGCAGGAATAACCGTCTCAGTTTCGTCTCATAATATTTGTAGATGTAAAAACGCAACGCAATCTCTACAAACAACTTTCAATTACGTTATTTATTGAAGAATGGTATAAGAATAAGCATTATATTAGAATTACCAATTTCGGTCCTAGTTGTGAACTTGATGTCATAACGGACATAGCCTGTGGTAATAACACCCATATGCGTTGGGTGATATCTCATCTATCTGACAAAATCCAAACGCTGATGTTAAACTAGCCAGCTGTCGTGGAAAATCAATTAAGGGTATGGAGTTGAGTGCTTACACCCACAACGTCTCAACTCCTACTGCCTTTCACTGTCTCCTACTGCCTTTCACTGTCTGCAGCCAGTTGTGGAAAGGCAGTTACCCTTAGAGTTACTGAAGCTCTTAAAGTAGAGATTAAACACATTTGCAGTTTCTTATTGCTTAGAATTTTCGCGCATTGCTACACAAGGGATATTCGCACATAGCACCCCTAATCTTGATCTGAGAAACCAAAGGTAAAGCATCTAATCAATAGCATCCATCGCTAAATCTTGGAGTATTCTTGTCTAAACGCATAGTGGGATTTAATTGCCACTCTTATAATGTACCCACGGTCATAAAAAACGAAAAGCAAAGTGGTTAAAATATTTTAAATTTATCTGCGTTGATAACAGAATGGTTCTGTTTGAGAGTGAGGCTGAAGTGTTTCCTGTTGTTTTTTTTATTATTAACTTAATTGGATAAAATATCTCTTTCACGTGTGTAGGTAAAATAGGTTTGTTCAGCTGAGCAAATCTCCGCTGATTGAGTAATCCATTATCTAAGAATTTAAAAGTTAACATAATTACGGATTAGGATGAGTAGGGAGAGTAGTTTAAATTAAGATTCATCTTTCTTATGGAAATCGTGAATCTCCACACATTATGTATAATTAATTCTATCTACCATTTACGATTATATCATTCCTCTACACACACATCAAATACCAGATAAATATTATAATGATTTACTGTTGTCTTGATCACCCAAGCTTATCCCATTTACTTGTCGTTAAAGGACATCAAATCCTGTGTTGTTCGAGTGCGATCTGACACACGATAATTTTCTTCTTGCAGTTTATTTGTACTTCCTACCTTTGTAAAAATACATCCTTTGATGGCAAAGTCGCCATTTTCTCTCCATGCCTTTGGCTAGTAAGACTTTACGTTTACTGTAATTTGGTTTCATTTTACTGATCTTGATGTTTTCTTTTTTTACACGCACTGGTGCATTTAATAAAAATCGACTTAATTATTGAAACGTTTACTTTTCACTTCTGGTTTTCACTGTAAGAACTTATAAAAATGTATTTATTCATAAATCATATACTTATAAGCAACGAACAAAACGTCTTTAGGAAACATGAATGGATATTGGATAATGTCTGTGGTCATAGCACCCAACTATGTTGAGGATATTCCACCTATCAGACAAAATCCCGACGCTGATGTCAAACTCGCCAGAAACTAAGGAGAATCAGTTAAGGGTTGGGAGTTGAGAGCTTGAACCCACAACGTCTAAACTCCAACTGCCTTTCGTTGTCTGCAGCCAGTTGTGGGAAGGCAGTTACCCTTAATATTTAGAAAGAACTTTAACGTAGAATTAAACCACCGTAAAAATGCTACAATTTCTGCCCTTCTATTTGATATTATATAAAAAAGCGATATTCTTATAGAAGAAATGAACCACCTTTAATTACAAAACTTCGAACCTTCACACATGTATAATAACTTGTAGAAGTACTGTCACAGTATATTTGTTAAAATCCTACAGACAGTTTTTAAAATAAAATAATAGTAATTATATGTCGGCTGGAAATGTCTTACCTAAAGTTAATAACTGTTATGGTGTTTTAACAGATACTTTGATACATTTCCAGCCGGTTGAAATTGTCTCATCTAAATTAACTATATAACTAAATGTTGTAACGTTAATAACTAATAGTGTTTTAACATATACTTTGACACATTTCAAGCCGGTTGGAAATTTCACATCTAAAGTTAGTAACTGTTATAGTGTTTTAACAGATACTTTGATACATTTCCAGCCGGCTGAACATGTCATATCTAAAATTAACTACATAAACAAATTTTGTAACGTTAATAATGACAAATACTTTGATACATTTCCAGCTGGCTTGAAATGTCATATCCAAAGTTAATAACTGGTATAGAGTTTTAACAGATACTTTGATACACTTCCAGCCCACACTACGAACTAGAGTATTAGACATTAGGTCCTCCATCGACGATAAACTTATATGTTCTGACTTAGGAAAGTCTTCGTATATTTAAATTGAATATAAGTGTTTTTTGTAGGTCAGTACGTGAGAAAACTCCGATTATCTCGGTGTTTGTTTGTTACTTTTACTTAGACCTCGAGAATGTCCTTAAAAACTCAGTCCCTAACTTTTTTCTTTTCACCGGCAGAAATAACGCTGTAGCGAAAGTACGTGCACCAGTTTACCGTCAAAAGATATCAACTATCACTAAACTGTTGTAAAAGTGTCTTCCTTCTCTAGTAGTTCCCTTTTATTCTTTAATATAAATACTTATTTCAGTTGTATTATTTGTAAATATCAAAGATTATTATGCTGTCAGCGGACTTTGATCCTCAGATAAAAAATGTCCAAATTGTAAGATGGGTGATACTGATATTTCTGTACGTGCCTAAATGATTACACCTTCAAGAAGTTAGACTATGTATATAATTGTGTGTGTTATATTTAAACGACATTATGTGAGTTCTAGATCAAAAACTGAAAGTAGTAACCTAAAAGTAGAAAATTATTTCCTATTAAACCATCAAATATTGTGAATGTACATTTAGCTTTCTGTAATATTATATAAAGTGTAAGAATATGTAAATTTATTTTGATATAGAATCATTGTCATTGATAGTGGACATACAGTTTGTTTTAGTTGCAAAGCTTATTCTGTAATGACAGACAGTAAACCTATGTATATGTGATATTTTACAAGTCTTTACCTATATCTAAAACTCTGAGATTGTTTGTTTGTTTGCTTGTCTGTAATTAACTACAGCAAAAACTGCGCAAATAGCGCCATATTTGTAATGAAATGAGAATAGAAACAGAATAAAACAAATTTCGTTAAAATCGGGCCAAGGGTTACCGAGTTAGCGCCGTTTTTCGATCACTTTTATGAAAATTTCTAGCATGAGTAATTTTACATCACACTACCGTTCGCGCTCTTTACGAAATTTCTTCGTTCAAATCTATTTCCCTGTCAATGTTTACATCTTAATTAAAAGGCGTAAGATGACAAAAACAAGATCTTGAAG
>NW_013665628.1:1631994-1648828 GCF_000517525.1 Limulus polyphemus
AACATTGAGGTGTATGTCAGTATTTTATAAAGTTTTCTTAAATAGCATATTAGTATATCTTGAAGTTTTGTTCACAAATGTTTCAGTATGGTTGTTAAATATGTGATTTTACATACATATAATAACTATTTTACATTGGGTTATGATGAAACATGAGTTTTCTATATCAAATAGAGATTTATTAGAAACTAATATTCATGGTATGTGACTTAACCATAAAATACTAAGCTTGACATTTATTTATAAACTAAGAAGTTTTCGTAAATATTATCATAATATATTTTGAAGTTTTGTTTACAAATGTTTCAATATGTGAGTCAAAGATTTTACTTAAAGATAGTATATTAATCTATGATGAGAAATGTGCTTCATATAAGAAAATCACAGAACTCTGATTTGTAACTGATGATTTTTATGCATTTGATAAAGTGTGAATACAAAATAATTCATGTTACGATAACAGTTTCAAAATCCACGTGTTTTGAAATAGTTGAAGAATAGTTAATTGACTTATAACTAAAGGTTCTTTTACGATTATGATTGTCAACTAATTTTCGATATTGTAGTGATTAAACAACTATATACATCAGGTATTAGACGAGCTCTTCATTATTCCTATTTACTGGCTTTCAATAACATAAAACGATAGCTGCAAAGTTTTATGAGTTTTATTTGTATGGTATGATTTAAACTTAAAGTGAATAATGTATAGAAAATGATAAGTTTTTCTGTTTCAAGTATTTTCTATATTAGTAAACTAACTGATTAAAGAAAATATGTGACGACCCTAAGATAGTGGCAGCCTCTTCTTTCTAACCAATGATGACATATTGAGACAATGAGGTCATCATCCTTCGCTTATAGCAGAAGTGTATGGGTGTAATCGCGTGATCATTTTTGACACACGTTCGAGTTAGTTTCAACGTTTTGTGAACTTTTAATAACAAAATCTATGGATAAATGTGAGTCATTCATTTATTATTTTTAGTTGTAGAAAATTAATTACTAGGATTGTAATATAATTAAATCTTATCATATGACTCATATATTTTTAATCTCAACAAAGACAATTGTAAAGTTTGTAACATATACATGTGAAATTGTTTTTTGAAAGGGGATATGCCAACATGGTGATTGGTTTTCCCCAAGATATTTAAGGCAATTAGTATGTTCTGTGTGTAATTGTTATGAGACTGATTGTCAATGTAATAAATCCTGATGGAAATGTTTACACAAACAAAACTTTTGTCATGTCTTTGATTGAAAATAAACTTATCACTGCTGTTAGATAAGTCAAAACTGGCCATTGTCAATAACCTCAACATACAGTATTTGAAATCCTTGTCTAATATATAACAACGTTTAAAAACATGAGATAATTAATATAATAATGAGATCTCACATATTTAAGTAGAATCGATCTTTTTGTTCTGTTCTAAGCCTACTGATACAGTCTGACAATTTACTGTATGTCATGTACATACATAGATAGTGTATTATAATTGACTTTTATTTTAATATAAGTTTTCCAGAAATATATTATAATTGTTACAGGTATAAGTAGAACAGAGCTTCCATTTTATTCTAAGTTGACTGACTTTACTAAGTAACAACAGAAGTATAACAAAGATCATACACTAACTTGTATGAAAACTAATTTAATCTATACATATTTCAGGATATTATGCTGTCAGATAAAAATTTTCTAAATTGTTAGACGGACCATATCGATATTTCTTTATGTTCTTAAATGATTATACCTTGAATAAGTTGAGACTATGTATCTAACTTATCATGTTGTATTTAAACACAAATATGCGAGATCTAAATCGAAACTTAGTATAATGAACATAACAGCTTATTTGCATTGTAAACATCCTGGATTTATAAAATGTGAATGAAAAGGTATGTATTATATTTTATCATAAGAAACTTGAAATAGAATTTCTAGGTTGTTTGTCTGTTTTATATAAACGATCGAAATACTTGTTGTTTTTTCTGGCATGTTTCCTGTCTATTTATGTCTAATAGATTTGTTTTATTTACACCCTCATATGAGTAAACATTTAAATATTCCCTAATGTGTTACACTTTACAAGTCTTGATTTGTATATTGAATGTCGGTTTCAAACTGTAAGTAAAGTGCAATGTGGATTTAGTTTTCAAATGTTTTGTATAATTTATAAAATATAGAAAACTTTGATTACTTGTGTAAAGTAAATATTAATTAGAGTTTATTATTATAAAATGATTATAGTAACGAATGTTTTTTGTTACAAACACTGGATTATCATCAAAAACTTTAATCACTTGGTTTATGGACTAACTATGTAGTATTGTGAAATAATCCTATGGGTTTTTCTTCCCAATCTGGTGTTACACTTTACAAGTCTTTACTTGCATTTTGAAGGTCAGATTGTAAGCTGTAAGTAAAGTGCATGGCGTATTTAGTTTCAAAGATAAAGATTATAAATACGGTCTAATTGAATATATTTAGCGATCTGCAAAAGTGGAAATTAATCTTATGTAGAGTTTATTATTAATTTTGTATAATGATCATATTAACTGATGTTTTATATGTATAATAATATATGACAAACACTGAATTGTATAATTCATGTTACCAAAAACTTTATTCAATTGGATTAAAATTTATTGTCCTTGGACAAGCTAGCCAGTTATTGCCAAATAGACTTGGTCATTCTATTCGTATGGTTTTTCTAATTTTGTATATTTTCTTAACCAAGATGGTCAGTGGCCTTGAATATCAAACACTTCAAGACTGTGACAATCCTCTTTTCCTGGGTTGTTTGAAGTGTAGACGATAATGAATGACGTCAGTATGTCCGTAGTGGGTTTGTGTACTCTATGTGTGTGTGACCACTTGGTGACCTTTGTAATTATTAAAAGTCTGTATACATGTGAAGTAAAGTTAAATAGTATCAATATTTGACAATTCTAATCGGATGATTTTTCTAAACTTCTATATTTCTTAACCAAGACGGTCAGTGTCCTTTAATGAGTCAGTCTTGGTAAATTGTATGATGATTACGTCAATATCTCCAAGGTGCTTTACATTTGATTACATGTTGTTTCAATAACTGTCTATATGTGTGTGGTCTAGTTTGACATCATATATGGTTCGTTAGTTTTATGAACTTATAATAGAAATGACATGTAAAAATGTGTGTGTATGTTTTGTGATAGTGGCCAGTCTGAAATTTATGGTATTTTAATTATTAGTAATCAGTAACTTATTCATTTATTATATTTAGCTGTAGGGCGATTATTGGTTATGTATGATTTGTGAAACAGTAAGTATCCAACAGAACATTGAAAGAAGTTATGTATTCCATACTTTCACAAGGTTTGTGTGCGTTTGGAGGTGATCCATGGATATTTAGAAAATAGATGGATGCAGTAATTCAATCATTTATTATTTTAGTACAGATGTTAAAATATATAAAATAATGATTTTAACATAATTAAATCTAGACGTTGATGACTTGTAGAAGTACTGTCACAGTATATTTGTTAAAATCCTACAAACAGTTGTTAAAATAATAGTAATTGAATATATATATTTATATATATATGAAAGTCTGCCTTTGTAAAACATGAGACAAAAGTAAAAAATATATTGTTGTATAAAGTCCAATTACTAAAATTAAAGTGTTATTGCATAATAAACGTTTTATTTACGATGTAAACTGCTGTATAAAGTCAAATTAGTAAAAGTATAAGTTTTAATTATTGTATCATATTGCCCTTTTTAGGGCGATTTAAGTCTACAGTCAAGTACTGTATGCGTCAGATTGAGTAAGATATAGACCTTTTAGGACAGGAAAATGTAATAATTTAGTACATAAAATCTTTAAACAATAAGTTTTAATTATTGTATGATCCTTTTTAGGATGAATTAATTATAGATGTATTAATGAATGAGTTCTTTTTTTATGATGATATAATTATAAATGTTTTAATGATTAGTGTTAAGCATCCTTTTTACGACGAATTAATTAACTAATGAATTAGTCTTAAGCGTCCTTTTTTATGACGATTTAATTATCCATCAAATTAGTGATTAATTACATTCTTGTTGAGACATGTACTGTATAAGTCATGGCTGCCTAGTTACATGTTCTTTACTTTGTGACGTAATCATCCATTACTGCTGCCTGTCAGGTATCGAAAAGTATAATTTCAGACCTCCATTAGTTAGCTGCGACCTCTGGTGACACTTTGTTGGAATATGACATCATGGCCACCTGTCATGGTGGCCTAGCAACGCGTCCCTAACGACACGTCTTTATCTTTGATGTTTCTCCCCCCCCCCCCGAGGCACTTACTACTGACAACTGTATCTTAAGTTTTCCATTCTTATTTTGTGATAATCAACAAAAAAGTTTATTTTAGGAAAGTTATTTTGTAAAAATAAAAAATGGAAGTATTTTAAATCTAATTTATAAAGCTTGTAGAATTCTTATGGTTTATTATTTACAAGTTTGAATTGTTTATCAATTTTATATCTCATATATAATCAGATTTATTAGTGACTTTTTTTAGAATATTTTCACTGTATATCAATATCATTCATTGAAGCATTAGCCAAAACAAGACAAACATTGTCCACGAAGATTTGTATGTTGTTAAGCACAAAGTTATACAATAGGCTATCTGTGCTGTGTCAAACACGGGAATCGAATCCCGTTTCTTAGCGTTATAAAATTTCAGACTTATTGCTGGAGTCACTGGGGAGGTGAGGGGCGATTCAGGAAGGGCTCAAACTGTAATTAAGAAACTTGAAGTATGTATCAGCTGAACTAAGGACCGTTTGGTGCGTCTTCACCCTCTGTAACACTCTTACTGTAGATGTAGATGAATTTACATTTCTGTGCATTTATCACATCAGAACTACTCGGCAGTTTAATGATAATGATAAACAAACTATAAGCTTATTTACTTGTTTAGTTTCCACGAAAGAGGGCCAAAGATCACTTGGAGGGGTCATCTGTTTTAACCACAAGTAGTGTGTTGTCCGTCTGTCAGTCAGTCAGTTAGTAGACACTAAAATGACGTCACATAAGAGACGCTTAACGATGAATCATACATAAACCGAGCTGCAACAAAGCAGAATGATAGTTTAATCTATATGTTTTGCTGAGAGTATTACTGTCAATGAAGCGTTGGGACTACCTTATTGTTCCAGCATGTCTATATAATTAATTACACATTAAACTACGATTATATTGCTGTTGTTGTTCACTGAATGGGGCACTTTTACTTTACATCGTTCAAAGCTTATGGGTAGGATTTTCCATCTAACACGTTTTTCCAGTTTTATATTTAGTAGTGTAGTACTTACTAGTAAATTGGGTGAAATGTTATTTTCATTATATTTATATTGAAAAGAATCGCGCACAAAAGCCTGTTGCTAGTTTGCTTCGCTACATCGCATTAAAACAAAAGTTTTTTTTTTTTATTAGAAGATCAGTGCAAGTATTTATATAAATCGCACGTCTATAGGCGTCATGATAGAACTAGGTCGTTTTCAGTAGATTTAAACAAAGAAGTTTAGTAATAATCGCAACACGTATGTTTTTACTCAGTTAATTGTTCGTTTCACGTATGGTTTTATATGGGATGCACCTGTTAGCTTGCAACCAGGCAATGATGGATTTGATTTGTGGAACGATTTATTTAAAAACGGTAGTGATATATTTGCCCAAAAGGTTTATTCTCTTTAAGAATTAATATGTAAATATACAATAGAGTGCCAAAGAACAAACAATTTTGAAACACTACTTATTTATTACAATATTATATCATTAAAAAAAAACAATAAAAATACTTGGTTTTTACATCACGTAACAGTAGACACAGTTTAGCACTTAACAGTAGTTTTGTTCGACAAATTTATTTTTGAATTCACAAATATTAGTCCCCCAGTGACACAGCGGTATGCCTGCGGACTTACAATGGTAGAATTCGGGTTTCGATACCCGTGGTGGGCAGAGCATAGATAGCCCATTGTGTAGCTTTGTGCTTAATGACAAACAAATTCAAATATTGCTGCCCTCTGGTGGCTCAATAGCAAGTTTGAGGGCTTATAACGCTAAATATTGAAGTCTCTACATTTGAGGAAAGGTGTACTTGATTGAATTTTGTCAACAATATATCGCACTTCGAATGCAAAAGATAATCTGCATTTCCGAATATTCTTAAAAGGAAAAAATATAGACGGAAAGAAATTGTTAAAACTATCAAAACCGCCGGCGGACTAGTTCGCGTCACGTGATCTAATTAGGAATTTTATCACTTTTTGCCGGACAATTGTCGAATTTTTCTCGACATTTTTTGCTGTTTGCCTAAAATTTCGTCGCAACAAGAAATTATCTATTTATTCCAGAATTCGCAGAAAAACTGGAATTTTGCTGACAAATGGAATATTGCTGGGGTTCGCCACCCCTTTGCTACTTCCCTGGTGGTGGACAGAGTACAAATAGCCTATTGCATGACTTTACGCTTAACAACAAAACAAATAAACAAACCAGATTCGATGACGAGGAACCCACTTTGTGACTAATAATGGTTGGAGACGGCTTGAATGGGTAATGAAGAAAAACTTTAATATAAGTTTAACATAACAGCAAATGTACAACGTTTCAACAAGGTTTTGTCATCATCAGGTTCATTTAAACAAACCAGATGTTCGCAATTCAACGTTTTGTAGTAAATTCGTAAACAGCTACAGATTTATAGTGATATCTTACCTCTCTTTGTACTTCTAATTTTCACAACTTTTATTGATTTTTTTTTGACAAATTCTTAGCTTGGATTCGTTTGGGACAACAATTTTATGAAATTATATGAAAAGTATTCTTCTTGTTTATAATCGACATGTGTTGCAAAGAGGAAATGAAACAATTATCTACTAAGATAGTTAAACTTATTCATGCAGTGAAATGACAAGTCTGAAATCGACTTTTCACTGGTAAATTAGCGGAATTTGAACTTCACGTGCTATTGTTGAAACTTTATCTCTTTTTCCATTCATTCAGTGATCTAAGATATAGCGTTCTGAGGGTGGAGCCGAAACCACCTCTGCTTTCAAAACAACAAACAAACATATGTCAACAAAGAAAATAAGCTATGTCTTGCGTGAGACGAAGTACCGTTATGGCTTTGAACAAAGAAGAGTTAACGGAACGGTCGACTGGACGAGGTCAGGTAAGCCGGGTTCGTTGACCTCACCTTGAAACGGGCGTAGTTTTCTGGTAAGCAAGAAACCAAACCAGGAAAACGGCACTGGACAGCCCTCCACCTGAACGAGATTCACTCGTCATACAACATAGGTGTTCCTGCGAATGCCCGAGTACAAAAAAAAAAAAAAATATGCAGTTGTTTTTCAAAGTTTAAACCATTGGTAGGTTCCGCTCTTCCGATAAAGTAGGCAGTCCGGTTATAAAGAATAAACTATGTATGTATAAGAGAGTGTTATGTGCTACTGTATAAAGCAAGTACATCTAACTCTAGGTCCACAATAGAATAAAAATAGTCGCAAAAAGATGTGAATAAATACATTTTCGAATAGTAAAGGTGTATAGGAAATTGTATCGAATTTATAATATTCCATACCATACGGAATAATGATGTTTTCTTTGCCAATTTGAAATAGATTTTGATTTTCATTAATTACTTTATTTGATACCATTTTGCTTATTATATATTGACATAACATGCTAAACAACTAGCAGTTACGTGAACAAGCTGTTAGAAAGGAAAGAGGACATGCAACAGAATTAAGAGATAAAAAAAATCGCATGGGTACTTTTATTCCGGCCTCCAGTAGTTCAGCGGTAGGTTTGAGGACTTATAACGCTAAAAATCGAGTTTCGATATTCGCGATTTGCACAGCACAGATAACCCATTGTGTAGCTTTAAGATTAACAATAAGCAGTCTTTTGTTCTGATGGTTCCTATTTATTTATCTTTATGATGGGCGCGAACTGTCTGGATACAAAGCCACGTACGAAAATAGAAATTAGAAAGTGGAGCAATACCATAACTTCGATACTATATTGTAGTTTAAAGAATCTAATGACATCATATCAAGAATGTCGTTATCTTGCAATAAACGTATAAAATACCAAGTTACATAATTTGTTCTAGCTTTAAAACTGATTTACATAATTTTAAGCTTGTTTACTTTGTAGGTAAGCACAAAGCTACACAATGGGCTATATGTGCTCTGCCCACCACGGGTATCGAAACCAGGTTTCTAGCTTTGTAAGTCCGCAGATATACCGCTGTGCCACTTGGAGGTGTGTGTGTGTGTGCAGTTTTTAAGCTAATGCAGTACCGATTTTTACTTCAATCTTTTTGTTGTTTCACCTAAGTATCATGAGAACATCTCTTACTTCTAACGTTTGTAAATATATTATCTCACCATATGATGACAATTCTCAATTATGAGACGTCTCTGGATATTTCGGGTACTAATATACTAATGTAACTTGTTTGCCATTAAATATAAAATACTATAAACGGGAATTGAAACCATCGGCCACATGTATTTCTGTTTCTCTATGCACTGTATTTGTACAATGGATTATTCCCTACCCCTGACCTCTATTTACTTAACAGTTCAAATCATGTATGTTACAATACGTATAACCTTATAAGAACGCTCATGGGCCAATAATTATCTTCCTTGCCCACTGATGATAGGACTAGTTTTTGTGCTGTTAGACGTAATTTACCGATTTAGTTGTTCTTCTGCTTCAAGCCTAATTTCGTAGTAAAGTAGAAGCACAGTTGTTATAGTGGATTAACCTGTATCGTACAACAACGTAGCGTAGTCATAATCGCTACAGGAAAAAACGGTCAAACAGAAAACTATATTTAACTCATTATATAGTATAATGTTTCCCCAGGAAAACTGTGTGCTTAAGGTTCAGTAAACCGTGTTTAAACAGGAACACATTGTCATGAAACACGTACATCCGGGTATTCGTTGTATCCCATGACAACATTTTCTCAACCTGGTAAAACAGACTAACGGTTAGTTTGCATCAAAGTTTGATGTTTGGTTTAATCACTTTAAGCATCACGTATGACCTCGATTTCTGGTCATCAACGATCATTGGTTAAAAGAGGTCAAAAACGCTGTGAATATGGTTTGGTTTGCATAATGTTACACTTCTTTATTAAAAATGTAATTTATGCTTTATTTTACCAAATTAATTAATGTCTTTCACACCAATTCACTGTCGACTTATAAAGATGAAGCACTAAATTTAAGATATTTGAACAAAAGAAATAAACAAGGGTTTCGCGCAAGATTGCGCAAGTCAGATTTTTGAATTTTTGGTAATTTTTATAAAACTCCAGACAAAACGGTTATGTTGTGGAAGAGGTAAATAACTCTTTACACTAAAAATGTTGTTAGTAAGAAACCAAAGAGAAGTGTACAAAAACCAAAACAAATTAAATATTTGTACTGCTTATTTTCCACGCATTCTAATATATTTTTTTTATCTAATGATTTGTTTATAATAATATTAATCTATTTTTATGAGAGTTCCCATACAAGTTCTTATATCCATTAGATTTTCAAACAAGTCTTTCTAGAACGTGTTTCTAGCAGACGATTTAAAAAGGAATGTTCCTAGAATCAATTTATTATTAGTATAAGATTGAAATTCATGTGTGAATTTTTTTTCCATTAAAAAAAGATAAAAGTGCTATAAATGTATGTGTAAACGTTTTACTCAGTTGTTCACTTTTTTTACTATGTCATGTACCTAATTAGTTTTATATAACAACGAAGTATGATATATTTTAGAAAGGTTTGAAATATCGTGACTAATTATTACAAACATCATCCCAAAAGTAAGACTCTCGTTTAAAACTTACACCAAATGTCAGATTTCACAAAGTAAAGTCAAGTGCATGTGGCTAGATGGGGGTGATTTCTGTATACTCCTTTGCCAGTTGTTTGTTTGTTTTTGAATTTCGCGCAAAGCTATATGAGGGCTTTCTGCGCTAGCCGTCCTTAATTTAACAGTGAATGACAAGAGAGAAGGCAGCTAGTCATCACCACCCACCGCCAACTCTTGGGCTACTCTTTTATCAACGAATGGTGGGATTGACTGTCACTTATACGGTCACCACGGCTGAACGGATTCGAACCCACGACCATAAGATTGTGAATCAAGCGCCCTAACACCTGGCAATGCCGGGCCTGCCAATTGTTAACTTTTGGTTATGTTAGAAACGAACAGCTATCAGAAAACATTGTACTGACCTATATATCTTACTTAAAATCGTGCAACATACTATACAGTCAAACATTTACCAACCTACAAGTACTTTTTTCTACATATAAAGCAATAAATGTTTTAATGGCTAAGAAAAATCAGGCATACTTACACTTTGGAGTTGAGTGTGTTGTAGCTTCTTTTTTCAACTGGTAACCTGGATCTTTTTTCTGGTCGCTTGTAATGAATTTTATCTCTAGATCTCGACTTCCACATGGTGAGGTAACAATGCGAGTGGACACTTCGCATACCGACTCTTGGAGAGATTCTTTCGTGATTTCATTAAGGTTTTCAAATGAATGGAGAGGAGAAGAAAGAAAGGTGGATTGAGTGATGCAACGTCTACAAGAACATAATGAAGATGGAGGGTATGGGTAAAGTGAAGGCTCGGTCATCGTTAGTGATCCAAAGATACTTTCCAGTCTATGTTCTGATCCTGCCGAATAAACAAGACTGCTAGAAGTACTGTTGCAGGAAGAAATTTTCTTAGTTTTCTTCAACCTATCAGCGTAAGGAAAACAGAGTGGTTGGTACGGCTTTAGTGTTAAGATTACGCCTATATTTTGACCTTTGAATTCGTTTATTTTACGGTCTCGTTTCCTGCGCTTTCTTGGCTTTATAATTCTTGGAAGACTATAATCGGAGGAACCAGAAGAATCGGAAGTAATACTCACATTGTCGCTTTGTTGAAATGCACTGGATTCGTTTAAATCAGGTTCCGATTTCATATCTGATTCCCCGCTGACAGAGTCAGTTTCATCCAATACTGGTGTCGGTCTTAACTCAAACCGAATACTATCAGAACAAGCTTCACCTATTCTAGTCAACGCAGCAGCGTCGTTCTTGATCCAGAGGTGTTGTGGATGGAGGTAGAGTTCACTTCCCACGTATAAGCTTCTTCCCTTCAGTGTTTTTGTTGTTAAGTTCGGGTCTTCTTTGGTTATAATGTCTTCTCTAGAAACAACCAAGGGAGAACCCTGAGTGTGAAGTGCCAGCTTCGACATAGACGACAATTCATTTTCAGTAACCTCTATGTTATACTTAGCTTTACCGTAGTATTTAGGAGGTACACTTCCACCCACTTTAGATTTTTTACTGTATTCATAATCTGAAAAGTTAGGCCAAGTCTGGGATCTGGTGTTATTACTGTACTGTGGTTGTCTTGGGCGTCCCTTGGCCATGCTGATCAGTGGCACGCCAGTCCATGCATAATTCTGAAATTCTGTAAAGTTGCTGGATTTTTGGATCTGAACTCCTCCACAACAATTACAGACTGGTACAATAATGCCACCAGAATTTCTTCGTGTCCGGCAATTGTTTTTGAAGTCTATTTTTTCATTCTTCCGTCCTTTCTTATTTTCTCGAAGATGGTGTGAAATAAGGTTGGTTCCTATATATTGCTGAAGGTCAAGGGATAAAGGTGGTTGAGGACTCATGACTGTTTAACTATTCTCATGCTCTGTACAGACTATTTACGTTGTCTGTCTTTCCTTTAGTATTTATACTGATGAAATATATGTTCAAGAAAATTTAGTTCTAATGTAGTTTTAACCCTTCAACTTTAACGAAAATACCTGCTGTATAAACATAAGCCCTACGAACGTTTGTGCGCATACAAAACCCTACCTCAGTTTGATTCCTATGTTAGCAAGGCATACATACTGCAACATTATAATGGTGTCAGGCGAATGTTAGTAAACACTACAAGTACTTCATTTCCAACACTAGTCGTTGAGAACAGACCTATCGCTACAGTGATCTTAGTTCTTGTGTCACGTGAGGGCCGCCTGTTCAATTTATGCAATACACTTCCTAGTCACCTACTCTCCGTTCCAGGTCTCCGCAAGTGTTCCAGTAGACTGACTAGCATCAGACGTCACGCTACTCTTATGCCCAGGAGGGAAGAAACTAGAGTTAACATTTATTAAAGCTATGCCGTGTAGTACAACGGGTCAAGCAGTGGTTGGTTACCTGTTCTTCCATGTGGTCGATTAGAAGCAATATTGACAGGTCAGCCTTGAGAGCCGATATCATAAAGGAAGTAAACACATGACACTGCTATGACTCAGTTTTTAAAGGCTTACTATTGAAAGATGCAGCGAGATAAAGCAAACTTTTAAGAATATATATATATATATATACCTTACTATAAAAAATAAATATCAGATGATTTATCGAAAATCACAATTGACTTTGAACAGTTGAAAAATAAACAATGAGTAATGAGACACATTTCTGTCACTATGGAATGTGCATTTATTCAATTTCAACTAAGAAGCCATCGTGCAATTTTCAACATTTTATTAATTGTTCTAACTACAATACTGCAAAGAACAAAATTCTTCGAGATATATATATATCACATATTAGTTCATAACTTGTCATTCCAATATCAAGAAAAACTGTTTTTTGTTGTTTTTTTATTTCGCGCAAAGCTACACGAGGGCTATCTGCGCTAGCCGTCCCTAGTTTAACAGTGTATGACTAGAGGGATGGCAGCTAGTCATCACCACCCACCGCCAACTCTTGGGCTACTCTTTTACCAACGAATAGTTGATTGAACGTCACATTATAACGCCCCAACGGCTGAAAGGGCGAACATGTTTGGTGTGACGGGGATTCGAACCCACAGCTTGCGAGTCGAGCGTCCTAACCACCTGGCCATGCCGGGCCCAAGAAAAACTACAAGACAGACAAAATGCAGCAAAAATTCACCAAAACTAGACATTCGTTACAAAGCACAAAATCAGTTCGCCTCGATTTACGTGATTGAAATGTTTAAAACAGTACAATGGTTGTTTGTTTTCCAAATTAAATGTATTTTGTCATGGTAAGATTCCATTGTATCATGTTAACTAGATAAACACCAGTAATGAGCCAATCGACTTTCCTAATAATTCATTCAGCCGCAACAAAAAAGAAAAACAAAGTATCAAAAGGTTTCAGCTATTTTTGGTTTCGGGACACTTTTTTGAGTTTTTAAGTGGTTTTCTGGAAACATTCCAGTCATTGTTGGTAATCGTCAAAGTTAAACCAAAGGAAAAGTTGTTAAAAATTTCTTATTAAAAACAGTTAATATTAGTCGGATGAACAATGTTCAATTAGTGATGTTAAAAAAGTTGTTAAAATTTCTTATTAAAAACAGTTAATATTAGTCGGATGAACAATGTTCAATTAGTGATGTTAAAAAAGTTGTTAAAATTTCTTATTAAAAACAGTTAATATTAGTCGGATGAACAATGTTCAATTAGTGATGTTAAAAAAGTTGTTAAAATTTCTTATTAAAAACAGTTAATATTAGTCGGATGAACAATGTTCAATTAGTGATGTTAAAAAAGTTGTTAAAATTTCTTATTAAAAACAGTTAATATTAGTCGGATGAACAATGTTCAATTAGTGATGTTAAAAAAGTTTTAGAGAAGAAGAAGAAAAAAAAAAGCACCATGGAACTTTACACACAAACGTTTCGTGAATTAAATATTCCAAAAACTTCGACTTTTCAAACTTATTTTATAAAGTTTCTAGTTTTAATAAACGATTCAGTACATTGTATATGTTAAGGTTATATGTGATTTAACTTCTCGGCTATTTTGTTTAACAAGTAACGTGTAGAAGAGAAAACTGAGACGACATTTGAAACCAAATAGATAGGTGAACATTTGAAAACAATTAAAACTTGTACTGCGTATTTCTGGAAAGTAGGTATTATGATAATTAATTCTAACATGGAAAACTAAAGCTTAAGCGCATCTGACAGTATCAAAGTTAACTAAAACATATGGATTACAATGTGCAAAACACAAGTCGAAACGCCGATATATGAAACTATGATGTTTGTGAGAACATTATATGACATCTGTGCTAATAAGATATTGGTATAAATTTATTTAAGTGTTATTTGTTGTATTATTGACTTACTTTTGTGTTCGATATCTTTACGACATTCTTTATAAAAACATTTTAAGTACAAAGGTGACATTACTATACTAGTAGAGACGTCGCCCTACGGGCGGCTGTTTCTACTAATAATTACTAAACGTAGTATTCATACTTCATTGAAAAAAAACTTAGAAAAGTGAACATTTTCTAAAAAAGTATTTTTTCTGGGACGTACTGCACGGGAAAAGTGTTCGGATTGTACTATTTAGTCATACGCAACTCATTGCATCAAAATGATTCAATGTACAGAGCTCAAAATTTTCAATAATTTTACTGATATAAACTGCAATGTTTTTATATATTAAAAACTCCAATTCATCAGTACTACATTTAAAAATTACGTCAATAAAGATATAATCAAACCCTCACGTACAGTCCTAGTGAGAGTCATGTTTTTGTTGTAAGGAGAATACTTTTATTTAAAATTGTGTCCTATTATAAAGAAATATATTTTTTTCTAATTCTCTGAAACTTGAATATCCAAAGTGTGAATTTTTAATGGATTTTTGTTTGTGGTGCCATTCAATTGATGGCACAGGGTTTTGGTTACATACACAGATACTGACATACATGCTACGTCCATTATGGTAAGAGAGCAAACTATACTTTTTGTTTTTTACCTACGATCTCCTTTATTCACTTATTCTGTAAGTTTCTTACTTAACTTTCTACTTTTAATCCTAAATTCTGTCATTTCTCTAAAATTTTCTTTTTTCTTAAGTTAGTAAATTAGATTGTAACCACCCAATTTTGGAATCTACAGATTAACCCACTACATTAAAAAAATATATTTTTTTCTTTATATTTACCACATATTATTATTATAGCCTCAATTAATTGTTTATTATTTTAGACTCTAGTGACCAGGGGATTGAACAAACTGTCTACCAATCAGGAAAATCAAGCCTAACATAAAACAAATATTGCAAGTTATGGTAACACTTAAAACAGGCTAAATTTTAAAGAAAAGTTTTATGAAAATTATTAATAAATTAAACCATACTAAAAAAAATCCTTTAATGAAGGCAAGTCTCACCATCATTCAGTTTCCAATCAATTTCATCTTCTTTCTCATCACCAGTGTCATTTTTATATTCTGTTTCATTATTGTTTTTTACATTCTCACATAAATCTTCAACAATCTTCAGTTTTTTAGCACCACAACATTCATCATCATAATGTGTTCTCATTTTTGTGGTAACTATATTGTCAGCTTCTTTGTCTGGCTTCACAAAAGACTCCATTTTCCTTCTTCTAGTTGATAACAATTCTCTACTACAATGCTCCCTTGAAAAATTATCATTCTCAAGACTACCATCATAGTCCTCCTCAATTACCCTTGTTTGTTTACATATATTTTGCTGTCTACTATTGCCAGGACTTGGACTGTCCTCCTCATCAGAGCTCATTCTGATTATTTCTAAATTACAGGAGCAGCAGCCATCATCTTTGTTTCCTAAATCTTTGCTTGCACTATAACAGAAAATAATAATAATAATAATGAAAATTCACTTGAAATCAAATGGAAAACCAGTACTGAAAAATCTCTTAGATCATCACAAAATGGACTGGAATTTTTTCTTTTTAAAATAAATGGTACAAAACAAATCTAAAATGTTGAAAAACAGATTTGCATGAAAGATTACTGGGAAATCCAGAATATGTCTTATAAATTTCATTTCTTAGTTAAAGAAAACAAGAAATTATGTATTGTTTTTAACCATAAAAAGATATTAAATGACTTTTTTTATTAAATCACTTAATTTATTATAAACATACTAGACAAAAAATTTTGTTTCCAGCAATAAACAAGCAGCATCCAAAACTAAAAACAACAAGGATAATCTGCCCAAATTGCTTATTTTTGCTATTCAAATTGCTGTGATTACATTTTAACAGTTGACTTTCCAAAGTAACAAATACAAAAAAGGCATTTATGAAATCTATTAAAAATGCAAACTGTGCATAATTATGTCAGAAACACATATATCGATTCTAAACTTTTATAAGCATTTAACAAATATATCAGTATATTCTTTAAACTACTACAAATTCTGTTTTTAAGCCCTTTGCAAACCCATGTGTGTTTGCGTATATTCTACACATCCTTAACACGTGAAGTTCAGTGAGTGCTTGTTTGTCCTCTGCAACTCACAACTGTTCTGAAATAATGGCAAATGTCAGAGTCAACTAATAAAAGCACAAGTTAATAACTTGAAGTTTTCTACATGATCTGTTCTCCTTATTCCCACTGCTGTTGGCTCAGCATCTGAAAGAGTTTGATTATTTTAATTTAGTTGTGCTGTGAATAATTTCACAAACTATTCATCTTTGGTATGTTTATTATCATGATTTTTACCATTGCTCCCATAGTTCAGACAGTCATTATACATAATGCAAAAACACTGTCCAGGAATGTCAGATTTTTGTACCAACTCTCCATATGGCCTATTTATTGCAACTATTTTTTCGCACAATTGTCCACACCATTTTTTTTTCACATTTTATGAATTAGGTGTGTATCATCTCCACAATTCAAGAATAATGGTAGTAGTCCCGCACTACCTTTACTT
>NW_013665628.1:1649828-1652997 GCF_000517525.1 Limulus polyphemus
GATGTAAACTATAATGTTTTTACATATTAAAAGTGCTACCCTTTATTAAAAAAAATGTTTTTTAAGAACTTCAGTTTCTCAGTACTACATTTAAAAATTACACCAATAAAGATATATTCAAACCCTCACGTATAGTCCTAGTGAAAGTCGTTTTCTTGTTGTGAGGAGCGTACTTTTATCTAAAATTGTGTTCTGTTATACATAAATGGCTGTTGCACATACCAAAGTTATTTTTCTAATTGTTTGAATCTTGAATACCCAAAGTGTCTATTTTTTTATTCAACTTTGTCTATGGTGCCGCGGCACGGCATGCCCAGGTGGTTAGGGCACTCGACTCGCAATCTGAGGGTCGCGGGTTCGAATCCCTGTCCCACCAAACATGCTCGCTCTTTCAGCCGTGGGGGTGTTATAATGTGACGGTCAATCCCACTATTCGTTGGTAAAAGAGTAGCCCAAAAGTTGGCGGTGGGTGGTGATGACTAACTGCCTTCCCTCTAGTCTTACACTGCAAAATTAGGGACGGCTAGCGCAGATAGCCCTCGTGTAGCTTTGCGCGAAATTCAAACCAAACAATACTTAATGATCGCGATTCAATTATACATTAGTGCAAACATTTTGGCAAAAACGACCTTTACTCTTCAAATAATAATAATAATAAAAGCTTTTATTATTATAGGATAATATTGAAAGATCGTAGTTCAACTATACATTAGTGAAAATATAAGTTAACTTTTTAAATCAAACAATTTTTAAGCAACTAGAACTAGCTCTGGTGAAGCCGTAATGGCAGAACGTTGGCAGAATATTATATTTATAACAGACAGATCACATTGAAATTTTGAATTTTAAGTTCATTAAACGTTCGTAGTTATTTTATGTGAATTGCTGGCTCTCTTAACCTACAAGCTCTCGCCATGTGAGTGAAATATTATCTCTTTTAGGAAACGAATGTAAATGTTCACTCTCTCTTATAGTGACTTGCGGGAAACGAGTGTGAATATTCACACCTCCTTATATTGACACATTCTTGCTGGATAATTTGGTGTGGTATTTTTCCACGATACACTTCGTCGCCTCGGAATTTAACCTGAGACCTCCAGTAAGTGTTATACCAACTGGACTAAAGTACTAGTTTCCTGACACGAGCTGGTAAGGCACTTTTAAAACAGCTGAAACCACTACAGTACAATGGTTGATGTCAAGTACCAAGTACATACGTACGTGCATGGACTCGTTATTTATTGCACTTTCTGGTGTTAGAGTGGTTACGTAATGCTGTCTCTACAAAGAGAACGTAATGAAGTTTTATAATATTGAAAACAATCACAATATAGAGGTGTTGAGTTGAAGCAATGTGTTCGACAGGTGGATTATGTTTTATGGACTTCTGATGCCCTTATTTCATGTTGATATGACTTTTCCAACTCTTTTTCTCCATCAAGAATAAAACTCCATTCGGACATTTGCTATGCTTAGGGCCAATTAGAGGGAGTGGCCAGGAGAGCCATTTAGCCCGGGCCTCAAGCTCAAAGGAGTCCTCAAATTTAGACATTTGTTATTCTTTTTGCATTTATTAAGTTTCACGACTTGTTTTTATGTGCCTCCCAATCAGACCAAAATGTGACACACACACACACTCTCAGACTAGAGCTGCTAGTTATACATACAATTTAAATATTTAAATTATGTTTCGCGTTTCTTTTGCGCTAATGATTGTCTTATTTGTTTTCACGTGTCATCGTTTTTTTTTATTATAGCCAGGGGCCTCAAAAAATAGAAGTGGTTCGGGCCTCTCTGAACTTCTGAGAGGGCCTAGCTATGCTCATCAAGTTATTCAATAGTTTAACACAAAAGAGAAAACATTTTTTGAAGCATCGAACATCCCAGAGTAAAATATAATCATCATAGTGTTTATAACGCATTTAAATACTCTTAAATGACCTCAAATTGAAATAGTAAAAGCTGTTATTTCCCGACGCACCTTCTACTGGTAAAGATTAGCTGACTATCCACGACAAAAAATAGTCAATAGATAGCGGTTATTATTGAAAACACCTAACTAAACAAAACATTCAACTTGTTTTATTATCTTTCAGGTCTTTGTTTTTCTGCAACACGTTGATTTAGTTTGTTTTGGCTCAAAGTTTGACAGAGGGTTGACTATCTTCGTTATATCCACCGGAGGAACGTAACCTTCGTGAACAAAGACTTATAAACGCAATATTTTGTGTCTGTTTATTAACCTAATGCAAATACCTATCCAATTATAACTTGGAAAAAAGGCATCGTAACTAACTAGTAGGACATTTTATAATGATATTTCCAATCTGCAGTATATGTTATAATGAAACACTGTGTGTTTTGAAAGACGTAGATAGCACTATTGAAAAATTGATGAAGATCTTTCATAGGACAATCTGGGTCGAAAATGAAGAGGGACAACTTTTCGACATATTAATTTATCTTTTTTTTTTTGCAGGACCAGAGCCTCCCAGTGGCACAGCGGTATGTCTGCGGATTTACAACGCTAGAATCCGGGTTTCGATACCCGTGGTGGGCAGAGCACAGATAGCCCATTGTTTAGCTTTGTGCTTAATTACAAAACAAAACAAACAAGCAGGACCAGAAGAACGTATCTTACTAAGTCGAAACGTTCACCCTATGTTTGTATTTTTGTTGTTTTACTATCAGGCTGTCAATTCAACGGTTTCCTTAACATTCTTTTATCACAAGTATCCAGAATTTCAGATGGGTTCTTTCATTTGAAGATAAAAGATATTTGAAAATAGCGAAAAGACTTAATCCTTTTTTTTAATACTGTCTTAACATTTTATGTGGATCTTGTACAGATACAAAAAACGATTTTGCTAACAAATATAGAAGAAAAGTCACGTTACTGTTGTAATATAATGTACATGATGGTTGTATTATTATGGTTTTTTGGCAAACTATGTAACATTCGAGCAAAAAATTTCGAGCTCACGCATAAGGAATCACGGGAAGTGCATTTCACTTGTGTCTGGAAATGGAATTGGCACAATATCAACTGTTCTATCAGTAAGAAATTTTAATCCTAAAATACCTTGGGTGAAATATAATAGTAGAAGTTGAGGCAATACCACTACCAGAGCTAAAATGTTACGCTTGTGTCCATGTTACTACTAGTAGT
>NW_013665628.1:1653997-1682006 GCF_000517525.1 Limulus polyphemus
GGTGAAATATAATAGTAGAAGTTGAGGCAATACCACTACCAGAGCTAAAATGTTCGCTTGTGTCATCTTCACTGGAATTTTTCATCTCTTAAAGTAGTTTTTAGAAATATCTTTTATAACTTATGTTACTGATATATTTTGTATTAAAACATGCAAACACTGTTCTTTGTATCCCTGAACACTGCCACGTAGTTCATAATGAGATCTATGATGTGAAACGTAATAATGTCTCTGATAAAGTTGGAGTATAACATATTCATATACATGTATACCTACAGTACAGTTAATAGTTATAACTTGCTTATATAAGTTGTTTTTACATAATATATTAATTCTTCTAGAAGTTAATTAACTTAAACCATTATTTAAGTGTGAATGAGGCTTAAATATTTCTTCTAAATATCAAAGAAAACAATAAGCTTGTTCGTTTGTTGTTAAGCCCACAAAGCTACGAAATGAGCTATCTGTGTTGTGCTGACCGCGAGTATCAAAATCCGAATTTAAGCGTTATAATCCCTCAGACTTACCGAAGAACCATCGCGGTGGAGGTGCAGGCAATAATCCAAAATTACGCCAATAAGCGACCAGGTTAGAGATCCCTAAAATTCAGGTATAGCCGTTCCTAATTTTGAACTACCAACTAGAGGAAAGGCAGTCAGTTAGTAGCATTCGTCTCCACAAGGTCTTTGCCCAGCTTTAAACCGAATAATGTGATTGACTGTACTCTTATAACGCACTCACAGTTTAAAATGAGGCATGACAGCGCGAAACTTGGACTTTACAATCCACAGCCCGGCACACTAGCTATTATGCCACATCCAGCCCATATGTAAGGGAAATATGTAGTTTTTCTGAGCATTTGTATAAAAGGCGATGCCTCTTTTCTTTAAAAAACATTCTTTTTACAACTAATATTACACAAAAACTTGCTATCTTAAAGCTCAGAAATATTTCTGATACAGTACATACGTGGTTTGGTTTGTTTTGAATTTCGTGCAAAGCTACATGATATCTGCACTAGCCGTCCATAATTTAGCAGTGAAAGACTAGAGGGAAGGCAGCTAGTCATCGCCACCCACCGCCAACTCTTGGGCTACTCTTTTACCAACGCATAGTGGGATTGGCCGTTACGTTATTACGCCTCCATGGCTGAAAGGGAGAGCATGTTTGGTGTGACGGGGATTCGAGCCCGCGACCCTCAGATTGCGAGACAAGCGCCCTCACCAGCTGGTTATGTACATACGAGAGCTACACAAAAATACATTATACTCTTTGAGTTTTCTGAATAAATCAAGAGTTTAAAATAAAAACAAACCATCTTTTGATTTTAATAACAGAGAAGAAGAAGAAAAACGCTCGGTCGTCACGCGGTGGCCCGGAAAAGAACTAGTCTAATAAGGATTTAGTAGATAATATAATAGTGTTAGGAACACAGCTGTTAAAATACTTATTTGAAAACCATATCTATTGTTAAACATCTAACGGTTTTATAAAACCATCGAGGATATTCTTATTAACATTGATGACCCCCTGGTGAATCAGTGGTATACTCAAGGGCTGAAAACGCTAAAATTTTACTTTTTCTACTGTTTATGATTGGGTATACTCAAGTAGTCTTAGAAACATGGGAAAATTTATCTACCTCAAATGGAATATAACGAAATATACAGAGCTGATTTGTATATTAATACAACAGGTGGAGAAAATGCGCGAAAACTTATTTCTTTAATACCCTACTAATAAGCAATAAAGAAAATATCTTTCTAAAAGGTTAATCAAAGCCTTTTTAATAATTACATGAGTATTTTTTGTATAAAGAGATGCTGAAGATGATTTATGGAAGTAAAAAAAATCTGAAACTTTTAATTTAACATATAACACAAAAAAAGAAAGGCATGCGGAGTTCAATACATTTCCTCAGTTTATAGACAAAAAAGGAATTTAATGACGAACTATAAAACCATTATTTTCTGACTTAATTTTTCGAAGCTAATGTAAATGGTTCATCATACCTATAATTTCAACAGTGCTTTCCATACGGTGTTCTATTTAGATAAGTATATCACATTTAAAACAGCACCAGAACCTTTACCTACTAACCTGGTAACCAGTTAAATGCAGTGTGTTATAAAAACATGTTCTGCTGGATTTTCTCAGCCACACCACTATTCACATTCTCGTGGTATAATACCTCACAAAGCTGTAGTGCAGATACATGTACATACTGTTTAATATATATATATATAATTAAAACGATTCAACAGTTCGAAAAACATAAAAAGGAAAACGATATGTTGCACTAATTTTCACTTTTAATTATTGTAACTAACAGTCAAAGGATGGCGCTTTCGCAATTTCAACTGTTCTCCGGACTCCCCAGAATCGAGAGCATTTAAACTATAAACTAGGAACCTTTTTTATACAGTATTATTCAAATATGTTTTGTACGTATCTTAAAGGTAAAACAAATTAAACGAACTATGATTTTTTATAATAAACGAGCCTTCTTACATTTCCAAAATGAAAAAAATGTTCAAGTTATTTCAAACGAATCTCTTAATAAATTGTAGAGGAAATGAGTTTTCAAGTACGGTGGAAATTTTGAAACTAGAAACTGAAGCTCATCATGCAAGAACTATTTCTTAAAGAAACAAATTTGATAAAATCGATGTCGATTACTATTATCTTTCGTAAAGTGAAAGAAGTAATTTTTTCATAGGGTTTATGGAAGGTGAATTTTATTTATCAAACAAGAAAAGTTTCACAACAAATATGGATTGAAAAGAGACCATGCTTTGGAGTACAGCAAAGGGAGCTTGATAAACAACGATATAACATAAAAACAACAACAAAAGAAACAAACTTTTCTACTCATCAGTGCATTGTTCAAAAAGTACAAAATACTAAGACTGTCAATACAGAGAGATTTTTTTATAGATTGGAGGACAATTGATGGAAAATTCCAAATTGATCTTAATCACATTCGAAAATCAACTATTCAGAAAACGAGGAACTTGAACTCCAAAAGAGGATGATGTAAAAAAAAATAGGTAATGACAGTTCATATTGTAATGATTACCTTTTCTCGGCGTTTTAAATTTCAGTAATGGACTTTATTGGAAATGAAAATAGATTTAATAGAATTTACAATGAAACTAAAAACTTAAATAATTTTATGGAAATAACTCCTACTGTAAACACATACATATTTCTATATGTCATTTAAATTACATTTAAACAAATCATTCTAAACATATTTTAAGTGACCATAATAAGACCTGACTTTTTCATTTGACGATCGTATAATTTTTTGTTTAGTAATGTAATGATATTTGTTAAAATTCAGCTAATCACTGAGTGTATCTAACTTTTCTTTTCCTTCTGAGGCAAAACCAGATTTCATATGATAAAGATTTATCAATTATTGTCTATAAAGAGGTAAATATTTTGGTTGAACAGCATAATAATGATCTCTAACTTAAATGTAGTTATTTTTGCACATTATATAAAACTCGCAAATGTTCTGAAATATCATTTATTTCAAAGAAGAAAAACGTACATTTTGCACTTACAGAGTCATCCAACTTAAAAAAAACAACATAAGTTTTGTTGTTAACTAACACTGTACTTGTTATCGTCCCTGTAAATGGAACGATGCAATTTGAAAAGCTTTTTTCGGAAAGTCGACAACTATGATCTATTTCGTCGAACATTATCCCTCATTGTTAAATATAATGTTTTTTTAAACACATCTAATATTGTCTCTTTATTTGCTAATACTGACCCTGAATTTGTATAAGACCTATTGGATAGTTTTAGATGTTTACTATATAATTGTTTTTACCGTTAAAAATATTTTTACTCAGTTGCATTTCGAACTCTTTTTTTTTTTTACAGATAAACTAAGGGTCTTTGTTAGTTCGTTTGTTTATTTTAGAGCAAAACCACATTGGGCTATCTGCTGTGTTCACCGGGGGAAATCTACCCCCGGATTTTAGTGTAGTAAGTCCATTAACTTACCGCTGTTCAACTAGGGAGTCATTCAGGATCTCAAGATCAGTTAACACCTCGAAAGATTACCCCTATAAAAATTAAAGCTTCGAAAGTACCACCCCTAGTTTATCAGTTATAATACAACTGCGAAATCTAGTGTAACGTGTCTTCTTTTCCTTTTCGCAGATAAATTCAGGGTCTGAAGAGCAGTTAAAACTTCGAAAGACTACCCCTATAAAAATTAAAGCTTCGAAAGTACCACCCCTAGTTTATCAGTTATAACACAACTGTGAAATCTAATGCAACGTGTCTTCTTCTCCTTTTCGCAGATAAATTCAGGGTCTGAAGAGAAGTTAAAACTTCGAAAGATCCCTAGATCATCAGTTATAATAAAAATGTGATAGTTAGTGCAACGTGTCGTCTATCTCTCTCTCTCTATATATATATATATATTAAGAAATTGGCTACTAGTAAGGGTAAATTATTAAGTGTCCTGTTGTTGTTGTTTTTGCACAGTAATAATAGCCGCAGGGTAAATTGAAATAGAACATTAATATTCTTAAATTACCATTTAGTTCTGTTTACTTTTCGCCAAGAAAATCAGCAAATCGCGAAACCTATCGAGACAGGTTACTTACCTATATTTTCACTGATGATCAATAGATGATACGTGTAATTGTTGTTTTTATTTGTAATTTTCATTCTTTATAGTTATTGATAAGTCAAGATTGCTTACTTGTTTGTTCTTCATACAATCATAATAAAATACCATTCCAAGGAACTCTGTATTCATAAAAATGTGAACATGTGCTAAAAACATGTATTTATTCATTTATTTAAAAACTGGTAAATGTGCAACTTACGGCTTTAAAAAGATGCTTTTCAATATCACATTAAAATAATAAAACCTGTTCCAAAGTCACTGGATATCACCCCTTTCATTCTTATTCTAAAGATACCTGCTTTGAATGCTGTAGGATCATCAAAGCCATCTCCAGACACTCATTATTAGGGCTACACCTATAGACACCAATAGACCCACCGGTTGAAACGTAGTGTTAACACATTCATATTTAAATTAGAAAAACAAAAGCGACGATACTAAGATTCTGAATAACTATAACCATGCTTAATCAAAAGCTAACTGAATATATGGGATTCATAATGGTAAACATTTGGTTTATTAGGTATTCACTTCAGGATATTTCAGCACGACTGTTAAAATTTTGCTATATCATCTCTATTTAAAAACACCCTTCTAACACTCCTAAGGGCGTTTTGCGATAAATTAAATCCTTGATTCTAAGAAAAGGTTTTTTATAAATAAAAAAGAACGGAAATTTTCATAATGTATACTTTTTATTAATCTAGGTAACAAACTTTATTCCGTTACATCACCCCCCTAGTGGCACAGAGTTAAATCTGCGGATTTAAAAAGCTAGATACCGGGCTTCGATACCCGTGGCAGGCAAAGCATAGATAGCCCATTATGCAGCTTTATGCTTATCTACAAACATACAAACCGTTACATCTAAATATGCGTACATATAATACAGAAAAACACATAACGTTCAAACTTAATAAAGTCTTTTGAATAAATTTAGAGGAAATATAATTTATTTTCAGGCACGTTATGCTACTATATTAAAAGTAAAAAACAAAAATGGCGTTTTTTGACATAAGATAAAATTTATGTTTTTATTTTAGCTTGTGTAACCTTGCGCTGTTATCATCATCAGGGCTAATTTTTAACTCTCAGTGTAGAGAAAATATGTTTACTACTTTTAAGAAATAATGGCTCGTAACAAAAAATCTAAAGATTGTTTCATACAGTTTTAAAGAAATAAAGATATGCATTATATTTTTCAAAATAAAATCGTTTTTTGTAAAATATATCTATATAATATATAAACCATATGAAAATAACAAATGATCTTAATTAAAGAATCAAAACAAACTTTGAAAATGTTGACTTTTTTGGAAAGACTAGAAGCTCTTAAAAGATCAAAATTCGCAGATTTAAAATTTCTTGATCAGAGAGTTACGGTTGCTTAAGTTTGCAAAATCTCAAAGAACACCTTATGGTAAAAGAACAATGAGCCATACAGTTGTATTAAAAAGTTTCATTCATCAATTCCTGAATAAATCTAAGTCTTATCAGCACTTAATCGTAATAGTCACGCCATGAATTACTGAAATGAAAAGATCATTTTATTCTTCAGCATAAATTCATTTTTCAGGTTCGATGAAGTGCTTCAGAATCGAGATCGCATGTAGATACTTAAAATTAGGATTAGAACTGGTCAAGCGATTAATAGAAACCTGATCAGATCTATTATAATATTTCTTTTGTCGTCACTGGCAAACTTTAACTTATCTTTTGTTTGCTCTTATATACAATTTAATGGATTACTGTTAGGATACAATAAACACAAGTCTTGAAACGGTTATGACGTGAGACGTAACTTTCTTCTAGGTAGTGGAGAGAATTATAAACTATGGTTAGAAACCGATATTATCCACTGGAATTTGGAAATGAACCGCATGGAAGAAACATAGAAATTGTAAAATAATATTTTGGCATACTATTTTCCCTATAGCATAAATAATTGTAATATCTTTATGATACGGTTAGTAACTCTTTTTAACTTGAAACACGGTTAAACGTTAGTCTTACAATTTGGTATATCTTCCCCTGATTTTTTTCATTATTTAAATTGTTACGTAGCAGCACCTGAAAACTTATGAATAACAATGTAAATAAAAGCAAAGTTATCTTTGAACTAAATGAAGCAAAGAACTCATTGGTAAGTTCTAAGAATGTCTTCTTGCGATTTCATTGTTTAGAAGTTTTACATTTGAGTGATCGTAATACACACCATTAAATAGGAATAATTATATTCCCAAAGTTTTTACGGGAAACTTTTAGTAGTCATGCGTCTAAGCATTTGATTAGTGGTGGAAAACCCGGAGTTTTAATTAAGAACGTTAACCCAGTATCAAAATTAGCGTGCGATGTTAAGTCACGAGCAATAATAACTTTCCTTTTGAAACGTAATTGCTAATTTTGAAACGTTTTTCAAACACGCGTTATCTGCCGTTAAACCATCTGACTGTTATAATATGAAAAATTATTATATATTAAAACAAAATTATATATATACAAACAAAAGAAAGGAGTAGCAATGGGTAACAGAGCAGCAGTACCCTAAATCTTGGTACATATAAAAATAAAACAAGCTTAGCTCCAGAAGTGTGGTATAGATACATCAACGATGTATTTGGTACATGGAATCATGGAAAAGATGCAATATAACAATTTGATCACTTCCTAAACAACTTCCACCTTTCAATCAAGTTCACACTACAACTACTCAACACTGAGGAAACTTACTCTTCACACAACTCCGACAAGTCAAAAGAGGAACAACAAAAGAAATAAAGACTAACAAATCAAAACTTCTCCTAATAACATTCAAGTAGCACATTAAGACCATAAAATACTACTATTACAAAACGAATACCCCGAATGTTTTCAAATAACACAAAAACAACAAAACAACCACAACAGACCCGAAAAAAAAATAAAAAACATGAACATTCCATTCATAAACAACACAATCACAACCAAAATTTGTAATGCCATTAAACATTTGTAATAGAGAATCTAATAATTAAAAAAAAGCTAAAACACTGAAATAATAATTACTTTACTCCTACTTCTCAAAAAAAAGGGACAAAAAACAATGCCTGAGAAAACGGAGCAAGACAAAAGTACCACACCAAAAACGTAGTCTATCAAATCATATGTAACAGATGTGGAAACACATATGCAGGAAAAAACCATAGGACCTTTACATAAACGCATCTCGGAACTTATTAATACGATATATAAATATGAACAGTACAAAACTGTTCCAGCAGAACACTTTTTTACACCAATATAGAAGTTAAAACTAAGACCATCAAAAACAATTTTAAACTTATAACTTACAGAAAACCAAAAATTGTAAAAGAGAAAAAAAATATATGAAAGTTGTACGCATTAACGAAAAAAAATCCAAAAATATGCAGATGGCACTTGTAGCTGAACGCCCATCCGAACACACACACACATCGTAACCAGCACCCTTAATATCATAACCTGTAGATCAACATAACTATCTCACGAATAAAGTCACTCGTATATAGACTATGTTTAGTTACTGTATCTTTGATATTTTCATGTTATGAAATAGTATACATGTCAATCGCAATTTTATTTTAAGATCAGAATTTAAGAGGTTTCTGAAAGTTGATGTAGGCATAACACCTTTTCTTACGACCCAGATTTGAAAAATCGGTTTGTTGTTTCAAATGCCTGAAAGATAAAATGATACAGTACGTAACTACAGTATTTATGATTTTAAAACGGAAAATTTTGTGTCATATCAACTCAAAACTTTGTTCCTCAACCGTCTCAATTTTTATCTAATTTGTAGCAAAACATAAAAAATTTTGAAACTGTCTTTAATTTTATATTTCACATTTGTTTCAGAGCAAAGCTGCATTGGGCTATCTGTTGTGTCCAATGCGGAAAATCGAACCCCGGATTTTAGCGTTGTAAGTCCGTAAACTTACCGTTGTCCAACCGGAGGACTGTGTAATAATATAGTTAATATGACAACTATACTATAATGTTAGAACAATTGTTAAACAACAATGATATTCTTACGAAAGTCTTGAGCAATAGAACACCAAAATCAGTTTAAGAAGTTAACGTATATTTTTACATCAAGCAGCTTTTGTACTGCTAGCCTGATGAAGCCGCAATGGCGAAACGTTGGCTGAAGTAAAAAGTTTTTATTATCATTATTGTTACCTGCAGAGTAAAGTTAATTTTTTTCTAACTTTATTGAGAAGCTGATATTGATTTAACATACTGTATCGTTGTTGTATATTTACAAAAAAAAAAAAATGTTTCTTGCTAAGACCCAAAACAAACTTCAGTCTTGTCTCAATATAGCCAATAGTTTTCTTAATGTTGCAGTATGCTTTATCTGCAGTATCAGTGATCTATCTTTAGCCAGTATTTTTCTTAATATTACAGTGTACCTTATCTGCAGTATTAGTGATCTATCTTTAGCCAGTAGTTTTTCTTAATATTGCAGTATGCTTTATCTGCAGTATTAGTGATCTATCTTTAGCCAGTAGTTTTTCTTAATGTTGCAGTATGCTTTATCTGCAGTATGTGATCTATCTTTCTTAGGAAGCGACACTGAATTTTAACATGATAAATATTTTAGAAATGAGGAGATGGTGCTAGGTATTAATACGTTATCCTTTTACATAAAATAACAATAAGTTTAATAATTCATACTTTATTCTTGATATATTTATTTCAATGTTGAGGATAACAGAATATGCTTGAGGAATATCGAAATACATGAATAAGCACCTTAGTCAAAAATGTAGACTTTCAAATTCCTTTCGAAACGCAAAAATCTAACTAACCCAGTCGCTGTTACAGTTGTGGATATTCTAAATGTCAATCGCAATTCTATTTTGAGACCAGAATTTAAAAGGTTCCTGAAAGTTGATATAAGCATTCCACCTTTTTCACTACCCAGATTTAAGAAATCGGTTGTTTGCTTTAAATGAATGACAGATAAATAGTTTCTAAATTTGTCTAACTATTAATGAAAAGTCCATTAAAAACATAAGTGAGCTAGAACAGCAACTAAATCATCGTGTTAAATCAAGCTTTCAGGTATCGTAACCGTGCTTCCGAATAGGTGTTTCTGTATTTGAACTTCATTACAATACAAATGCAAATTCCAGTATCGCTAACGCGACCATAAAAGTGTATACAAGGGCTTTCATTCTACCTTAACAGCAGGTGTTAGCAGGAACTATTCATTTCCCGGGAAATCCTGAATTACATTATGAATCAAATTGTTTCTGACCCATGAAGTTGAGATTAAAGTCGGTGAACTATATCTTTCCAATAGTAACAAACTTTGTTATAAAACATTACGTTTTATACAAGTGCAGCTACGTTAGGTCAGTAGCCCGGTGTTTTAAACTCTCGTTTCCTCTAGCGAAATTTTCGTTGGACGATGACACAACAACCTATTGATACTAAAAATGTCCAGGCACATAAGGAAGCTAATGACAAACGTTGCTAAATATTACCAGTTTTAATAAAATCATCTTTCCACATTCGTTGGCGTTAAATACGAGGTTTAGGATATTATACAGTTGCATACAAGCACGCTGACACAACACTCTGAAAAAATATTATACCAGTTTTGACAAAATACCTTAATGCTAAGAATCAGCAGGTCATGAACCTCAACAATTGATGAAAATTCTGTACATATAAATCACATTTTCCACTAAGGTTATAAGCCTTTTTCTACAAATTACAACACAATGATATTTACTCGTTACACGAAGCTAATAATATTTCTACTATCACCCAATGACTACGGTATCATATTACAATATATGATGAAACAGCATAGTATCAGTTTATATATTCTTGACCAGTTGTACACGGAGACATTGTGTGTAGTTATAGCATTTGACTCATTAGGTATAAAGTGAATTGTTATTGTGGGTTATAAGGCATGCTAGCGATGCATTTGTCCGAATTAATTAAATAACTAACAGCCAATCTATAAGTTATATTTCGGTAACAATGAAAATACTTTTCTTAATTCCTCAACAACTGAAATAAAGAATCAAAGAAAATACTATGATTAACGAACAACTAGCTCTTACTCGGTCACAATATGGGTCTAGGTTTTGTGCTCTATGACTTTAGCATTTTACCTTTCTGACCCAAATATTACAACATAACCATGACACGAATAGTCATTCATATATAGACTATGTTTAGATACTGTATCTTTGATATTTTTATATTATGAAATAGTACACATGGCAAATTGCCATAAAAGTTTTGAATCAAATTAATGCTCCAATTCCAGAAAATTTTAATTATTGAACTATTTGTGATATTTGCTGTCGACCGTTGTCACGTTCTCGAAAAAAAAATCATATTGATTCTACTGGATATTAAATAGCAATGGAGTCTTAAAAAACACTATTTCTATTTTAAAAAGTAAAAAAAAAATTGTAATTAATGGAAACATTAAAAAAGACGGTATTATAAAAGCTGTAGTTGGCATTTGGCTATATTTTGCTGTCTTGAAATACCATCGTAACCTTCATAACTTCACGATAAACTCTAACATATCGTGTGGGGGAGGAACTAACAATAAGTTAAAATATCGGGACGAATGCGGCCCTGTGGTTAATGCGGCAGTCTGTGGATCTGAGGTTCCGTGGTTCGTGTCCCGTTACCGCCCCCAAAAAATTCCGCTCTGCACTATGGGGCCGTTTATACATTATAAGAGAGACAGTCAAATACCTTATTCGATTTGACAAGAGTAGCCCAGGAGTTGACAGTACGTGGTGTTAACTAGCTGCCTGCTCTCTAGTTTAACAATTCAAAATTAGAAACAACTAGTGCACATAACCCTTGTGTCGCTTTGCACGAGATTCAACAAGAAAAGATAACAAACATGCTAAAATATAATGGTTCTTTGTCCAGTCATAATAGAATTATGCAAAAAGAAGAAACCGGAATGAATTACCATGGTTCTTTGTCCAGTCATTATGGAATTATGCAAAAAGAAGCATAATTCCATTATGACTGAACAAAGAACCATGGTAATTCATTCCGATTTCAAAAAGAAGAAATCGGAATGAATTACCATGGTTGTTTGTTCAGTCATAATGGAATTATGCAAAAAAGAAGAAATCGGAATGAATTACCATGGTTCTTTGTTCAGTCATAATGGAATTATGCTAAAAGCAAAAATCGTCATGAACTATGACAAATGGATCTTTAAAAGTTGGCATACTACCCCTCCCTTTCCTGTTTGTAAGCCACGAATTATGAAACCAAATAGTAAAAGGAATTTTATTTTGAAACATTCTATTGTAGTTTCAGTTCTGTCCTGCTGAACATGAATGGGAGTTTCATTCACATAATCTGAAAACATGCATTACAGACATTGCAAGTCGAAAATACATATTATTACTATTATGATATTCCAGGATTCGAAACATTTGACTCTTTTTCAATTCGTAGAAAAAGATCAGCTGTAAAGGACAAAATCCAGAAATTATAATTAACATAGGTAATATGTTTATAAATTCTTACTGTTTCTGCCTACCCGGTGACTCGGCGAGAAGTTGGAAGGCTTATAACATAAGATTCGGGTTGTGATCTCTGCAGTGGACACAGCACAGGTAGCTCATTCGTGTAGCTTTGTGCATACAAACTTATTGTTTCTGACCACGAAGCAGAGACAAAAAAAACTTTATAAAATATTCAGAATGGTCAAAATTAAACCTTTAACCGTTTAATGAGGCTTCAGAATCTATATTTCAAAGAATGGTCTAATCGAGAAAGGTTCGTATGAACAAGCCCTATGCGAGATGTACTGATGACTTAAATCGAGAGTACTGAAAAAAACGTGCATAGTATATCATTCAAACAGAAATATCTTTCGACTTGAAAATTCATGTAAAAATAACACTTACGTGAGTTAAACCATATTTCATCATGGACAGGGAAGAGCTGTAAAAAAATAGCCTGACATAGCCTGGTGTTTAGGGCACTCGACTCCAAATATGCGGGTAGCTGGTTCGAATCTTTTCTCCGAACATGCTCGCCATTTCAGCCCTTGGGGCATTATAATGTAATGGTCAGTTCCATTATTCGTTTGTAACAGAATATCCCAAGAGTTGGCAGTGGGTGATTTTACTGGCTGCCTTCCCTCTAGCGTATCAATTCAAAATTATGGACGGCTAGAGCAGATAACCCTCAAGTAGCTTGGTACATAATTCAACAACTAAATCAAAGCACTAAAATTGGGAAATTAGCACGACGATAATTCACACAGTAAGGTAAAGGTTATTTGTTTCAATTACCCTTTCATTTTATACAAGATGGGTCTGTACAGAAACGAATTTCCTCCAATTTGGAAATAAACCTTAAAAGGTCCTGTACTCAAAAAAATAGGCTATTACCTCTTAATTAAAATACAGATATAAAAATAAGTTGAATAATCGCCAAGTTTGCTGTTTTTTATTTTCATTTAAAAAAGGATGACGTTTCCAGCTAGCACTCTTCGTCAGATCATACAGCTTACAACAAACATGCATGTGCAGAATTCAAAGAAATTGGTGCGTAGTAGTTGGAACGTTGAGCGTTAAATTTCTGTGCAAAATTACGTCTTTTATATAAATATTACAAGTCATGAAAAGATAAAACAGACCGCAATATTACCTCTTACCAATATTACCGAAACGTTAAACGTTTGTTGGAAAGCATATTCCGATGAAATATACACCAAGACCGTATAATCTTTATAGTTATTGTAATATTTTAAAAAGTGTGTAAATAAACTATGCACTTTGTTTCTTAGTTTAACATACAGATTGAGGTCTTTAGTAGCAGGCTTGTAGAGGTGACACATATTATGATGCTGTATTAACCTCAATATCAAAATATGTCACGGCAGAGGTTCATTTAAAAATATGTCCTTCTTATAAGGAATAAAAATCATACGTATCGACATTTAATTTTTAATGACATTGTTTTTCTATGAAATAAAGTTTGAAAATAATATATTTTCATACATTGTAATTTATCAACCAGAATGACACCTTATGTGCATGTGGGCTAAACACCCACAGCTGTCCCAAGTTTTTGACCAAGTACTATACTGACCAGAAGAAGGGCATGGCCAGATGGTTAGGGCGCTCCACTCGCAATCTGTGGGTCGCGGGTTCGAAACCCCGTACCACTAAATATGCTCGCCCTTTCAACCGTGGGGGCGTTGTAACGTCACGTTCAATCCCACTATTCATTGGTAAAAGAGTAATCCAAGAACTAGCTGCCTTCCCTCTCGTCTTACACTGCTAAATTAGGAACGGTTAGCGCAGATAGCCCTCGTGTAGCTTTGCGCGAAATTCAAAACAAACAAACCAGAAGAAAGGTGCCCAGACAGCAACACTCGTCACCACGAAGATTTTCTCTCGCTCTTTGAACTGAATACCGAGATTGACTGTCACTTTCATATTGTTCCAGTAGCTGAAAAAAATGACCATATTCAGAAACATCACGTCTCGAACCTCAGACCTTTTGTTTACTAACTTTGTTGTCACAATGCACTTCAGGTTCTCAAAACAAAGTATCAGCTTATTTTTCTCATGGCTAAATCATCTAAGAAAGCTAGTAAACTTTCTCAATTGTAAGAATTTATTCATTTAAGAAAGCATTTGAAATTTAAAAGTTTATGTTCAATAGAGTGATATAGTAAATTAAAATAAGATTTTCGGAATCAACACAGTAAATTAGCTTAGCCACTCGTTGCTTGTTTGACGGTCAATTACTCTGTACACATACACTTGTCTATTCATCTAAATATCTTTCCTTTATGCCCCCATTATAGCGCCCCCACGGCTGAAAGGGCAAGCATGTTTGGTGGAATGGGAATTCGAACCCGCGGCCCTCAGATTGGGAGTGGAGCGCCCTAACCACCTTGCCATGCCAGGCCCTTTTGTGAACTAACACTCTATTTTCATTAGGGAAATATACTTTTTCTACTGATAACTGAACCCAAACCCATAACATACACCATGTTACATCATATAACAAAGGACTTATTTTTGATTATTTTTTATTCTGTGTTTCAAAAGACGGAATTTTGCCTAATATATGACATCTGTTTGAAAATCATGGCATAGGCTCCACTCCAAATGTGATAGTTTATTTTTGAACATTTCCTCGACTTGGATTTGAACGCAGAAAAGGGGTACTCTACATACTGAACTAAATAATTAAAACACAAGAACTTCCTAATAAAACACTTTCTAACAACACAAACTACCACATTATCCCCCTCCCCCATCACAAACAAGGCTCTTTCTCGTACCATATCTCAAGATTATGCTGTTGCTCCAAGTGGGCGCCAGTATTTTTTGTGGTAATTTAATTCCTCCTCCCCCTCCAGAACCCAAGACTTATCGCACATCAGGCAAGCGCTCTACCAACTGAAATAAAGGGTTAACTTCTAGCAATTCCTAGAAAGGCACGTTTTTCAACAACTCAGTCTACTGCGTGAATGCCGAAAACTCGCAGTCAGGCGAGTTTTTTGAACGTGGCGAGTAATTCTAGTAATCCAAGTAGAATATAAATAATTTATAAGAGGTTATTTTGGGTACTGATATGATAAGATTTATTGGCTATTCTTACTATACTGTTGAACTAGTTGGGTAAAGCCACTTTTTTTAGTTTTCACCGATATAATTATAAATGAGTTAAAGCACTAATAGCATTTATTATTTTATGATAATTTACCTTTTTAGGTATTTCTGTTGTATGAAGCTTGTGTTTCCAACAAGAAGACCTGAAGTGGGAATAAAAAATGAAGACAGGCGTTTTTCTTTGTCATTGATTAAATAGTACAAGTGTTTTGTTGTTATAATAATATTAAGGCATTACAAAAATTTTAATTTAGGCCTACAATATAACGTGATTTTTGTCACGGATGTTAGGCTTATTCAGATGCTTTCGACTTTTAAACACTTATTTTAAAATTATTGCACTGTAAATATATACATAAATAGCTTTTCAGATAAGCTTTTGCCTCCCATCGCCCTGCTCAACTAAGAAGTTATTTTATTGCAAAATGAGCAGTGACTGTTGGAGATAAAAGATTGATGTAAAATGCTGTTTCTGCGCAGCTCTGGTTTTACGGACAATTCAAGAGAAATATGAGAGATAAACAAATACAAGTAGTAAAACGTGATTTGTATCACGTATGTTTAGCCTGTTGTAATATGATGCTTTGCCAACTTTAAAATTCCAAACCTTTACTTTAGACGAGAAATGTAAATACAATTTTTTTTATACCTATAAGTTCCCTAACCATGCCAGTTAAGTAGGCAGATATTTAAATAGTAGTGAAAACATTCAGATGAAGTTGCAATTATCAAAATGTTGATGACACTAAAGCTTTTCATTCTGGAATGAATCGGAAATATATGTCAATATACAAAAAATACGCTTGGTATACTTCATTTAGTGTTACATAACTAAATTTGTAATTCAAATTAATACCATAATTTTTCGTCAACGTGTATAATAACAACATCTAAATATATTTAAGTATTTTGAATTATTACATTATGTTTTTCTTTCTTTTTTCTGTTATGGTTTATATAAATAGAAAAAAAACCAGTAATCTTAACGATTTCAGTGTAGATGTACCTACATCAAAATTAATTAAAATACCATATGAACTTGGTAACACTTGGGACATAAATCAGTTTAATGAATTTTATACTATTATTCAAAAAGAGAAAAAGACTGATATTTAATGATGATTTCAAGTACCATTCATTGTTAAATAAAAGGTGAAAATTCACTGTAACAGCTCGTATTTTAGTTGAATATAGAAAAGACGTCGAAGGTGAACTTCACATTTTATCAGAACTAAACATTTTTAAGTTCATTTAAACAGTGTTAATATAAGAATGTGAATATGTTCTAAGAAAATTTTAGCTTCCTACTAGAGGACGCCATAACCAAAAACGTCACAGCCTAAACTTTCTTTACTTATTTTTTGTAAATTCTTTAATAACAAAGGCAAAAAACTGTTAAAATGATTCAATTTTTGACATCTAATGACACTATATTGGATGAAAATACCAGTAGTTTTTATATGTTTAGATAGATGCTTGGTGTTGGCAACTGTCACTTTAATGAGTATAATTATCAGATTCTTTATTCAGGGAAAATAAATATCACCAGGTAGAAAACAGAAATATGTATTTCTATATATATATATACTTATGTGTGTTAATCACTAAAGAAAATAAGGATTATATCTAATTTAGCGTGGCCCCCAGTGGCACAGCGGTATGTCTGCGGACTTACAACGCCAGAATCCGGGTTTCGATACCCGTGTGGGCAAAGCACAGATAGCCCTTTGTGTAGCTTTGTGCTTAATTAAAAAAAAAAAAACTAAATTTAGCGGGATCGTTTTAAAATCAATGGCTATATAGTTAGTGCTGCCATCTACTCATAAAAGTGTGAATCGATATATATATGCGTAGATTATTATCGCGTATTTTTATGCCATCAGAGTTATGTTACCATCAGATATTTTTAGGATAAACAGAAAAATAAATTTTGATTACAAAATATATAAAGTTTTTAAAACTGCGTCACAAAAAGTATCATGTTAATATAAGTTGTTTAAGGTTGGGTTTATCGTACCATGTGTCACAATAGTTTGAATCATGTAAACTATACAAATAAATTTACCTGCAGTAACGAATGTTGCGAAATTAGTTTCTGATTACATTCGTGGTTCCACAGTTTACATAGAGACAATTTAAGGTCCAATTCCATTCAAGATCCAATATACGCTTTTGGTAAGTCACTTTTTAGCAATCCAAGCTACTACAACGTTAACTTCCGACCAAAGCAATATATGTACTTAGATCACAAACAAAAATATACCCGGTAATGAGTTTGTTTTCTTCCTCATTGCTGAGAGTCGGAGACCATGGTATGTGACATCATAATCTTTTATAGGTTCCTGTTTCTTGCCCTGTTGGTGCATTAAACCAATGACAATCCGATCTATTTCGTCATGTCATTCGATCCATCTTCTGGGCTGTCGTCTACGCGAGTGGCATCCTTCAATCTTCCCTTGCAGGATGATTGTTGAGATATTGTTTGCACTGGTTATGTGGTCAAAATATCTCAACTTGCGTTGTCTGATGTCCTCAATAAGTTGCCGTTTTGCCCACACTTCCTCCAGTACTGACTCATTCGTCTGATGGGCTGTCCAGCTTACTCCCAGTAGTTTCCAATAGCCATGAATCTCAAATTTTTTTACAATTACATATAAGGGAAGCAACTTTTCATGTCCTAGGACAACCTTTCATTAATCATGGATTTACACAACTTCTGTCCAGGGGACAAGTACTCCAGCTAGTATTTACTAAGCATTAATCATTACCGAATAAACATCGCCAAGACGGAGGTAATGACAAGTCAAGGAAAAAGGTGCAATAATTAACATCTACTGTCGAGGTACCTTTCTCGAACAAGTCACCACTTGGGTGCAATCATCAGCGAAAACAGCAACTGTGACAAAAAGATTCGTGCTAGACTAGGCATGGCAAGACCAGTAGTCAGGTCCCTCACATAATTCTGGACAGATCGGTCACTTGAGAAGAACATCAAGGTAAATATGCTAAAAATGATGGCCTGGCCGGTAGCAATTTATGGTTGCGAGAGTCAGGCGCTTAAAAAGGTGCACTTCAAGGTATTGGAAGTCGCAAAAACAAAAAAACATAAGAACTTCAAAACACAAAGTGTGAAACCGCAACTTTGCGTGTTTCTCCCCATAGATCCAACAAACATTCATGCCAGATGTGGTAAAGATCCATCAACAAGGGGCGATGTAGTGGTAAAAATACCAAAAACTCAAAAACGCCTATAAAAACCGCAAAATGCAAAAAACAAAACTGAAACTTTGTTTGTATCTCCCCATGGACTCAACAAACCTTCATGCCAAATTTGGTGAAGATCCATCCATAGGAGGTGAGGTAGTGTTAAAAAGTGTAAATAAAAAAATCAAAAACGCCTATAAAAACCGCAAAACGCAAAAAACAAAACTGAAACCTTGTTTGTATCTCCCCATGGACTCAACAAACCTTCATGCCAAATTTGGTGAAGATCCATCCATAGGAGGTGAGGTAGTGTTAAAAAAGTGTAAATAACAAAATCAAAAACGCCTATAAAAACCACACAAAAAATAATTAAAAACTGGAAATTTGTATGTACCCCCGCATGGACCTAATGAACCTCCGTACCAATTTTGGTGAAAATCCATCCAAACCCTGCGAAGTAGTTACATGGACATACAACAGACATTACTATTATATTTATATAGATACTGTTCTCGCTTTCTTACTTATAAATACCAAAAGTCATTGTTTTATCAGTTAGGTATTGTCGCCGTTAATGATAATAGCGACAGCTGGTCAAAACCACCCACCGTCAACGTTTGGGCTAGTAAAAGTGTAGAGCACAATTGATTTTTTTTTTCTGGAACAAGAAGTGGACCCTCATATCCTGGGTAAAAGGCTCAGGTGTATCAAACTTAATTTTGACCTACTGACCAGAGGTCAAATATCCAATAAGTAGCATTCGTCGCCACAAGAGCCTTGTCCGGTTCTTTTAGCCGAATAACAAAATTGACTCTCACTTATATAATATGTCCATAGCTGAATGTTCGGAGCATGTTCATCAGCATCGTGTCTCAAACCTCGGACTCTATGATCTGACACGCAAACTACCAGGCCACACCCAACTCTTTTATGAAAAAGAATAGTCGTTATTTATCATAACGGAATATCATAAATACCTTAACTTTTGGTTCATGTTAATTGCACGTTAACACTCCTTACCTTACTGTTCTTATTGCATTGTCATAAATACCTTAACTTTTGGTTCATGTTAATTGCACGTTAACACTCCTTACCTTACTGTTCTTATTGCATTGTCCTTTTGCCAAATTAACTGGTAACTATTAATAAAAACAACAACAAACAAATAATAAAGTAAGAATAACTATCGTATTAAGCTGTTTCCTTATTCCACAAGATTAGGCTTCACAGGGTAGTTTGTTTAATTATTTGAACGATACCTTATGCACACAATGTACTAAAAACCCGGGTCAAAGACCTCTTATGGTCCAGACACAGCCATCTGTAATACAGAACTACAGATCAGAGTAAAGGTTTCAAGTAGTTACTTTTAACTAAATCGCGGGGCTGATAGTCACTCTGTATAACACACCCGCAGATGAAGGTGCAACGTATATTTGGGAACACTTATTATCGAACTCTAGACCCTCAGATCTCTAATCCAATATGTTACCTCCCACTAAGGCACACAAGAGAAATTTCGAATAAGTAAGAAATGCAAACCATCTTATTTTATTAGTAGGGCTTCTTACCTACAGCATTATAGATAAGCAATTGAAAAATAATTATTAAAATTAGAAAAAGTGCTCAATTTATTCTTATAAAATTATTCTTTTAAAATTATTCTTTAAAAATTATTCTGTTCAGTCTTAAATATGCTCTCTTAACAAAAGTAATTATAGAGGAAAAGATTAATTTCTAAATCTTTGAAAAGGTTTCAAGGTACGTTTTTTATTTTATTTTTTGATAAAACAACGAAAAAAGAGAAAATGTGATTTTATTAATGTTAATACATTTTGGAATATGATTTTGATTAAAAATACCATACAGATGTCACTAAGAATTTTGTTTCATTCATTATTAATGATAAAAAATGTATGTGTTTTTAAAGACGTCTACACAGACATGTATATGGCTTTATGAAGCCCATAAATTATCTTAAAAAGTTTTAGAGATAAACCGATCACATGTTCTGATGGTCTTATCATGTGCAAGGTTTCAATTATGAAAGAACAGGTGACCAACCGTTCGCTTGTACCCAGAATGGCTGGTTTTGGCCTAAATACTTAATAGTTCTCCCCTAGTCGTTCAGCGTTAAGTCTGCAGGCTTACGACGCTACGAATCGGACTTCGATAGCCGTGGTGGACAAAGCACAGATAGCCCATTGTGTATCTTTGCGCTTAACAACAACCAAATGAAATGAAACTTACTGGCCGAGATGTAGTTGATTACAAACACCCTTAATTCTTTGGGCAATAGTTAGTACAATCAACTGACCATTAATGGCGGGGTCTCCCGGTGGGACAGCGGTAAGTTTACGGAATTACAACACTAAAATCCGGGGTTCGATTCCCAAATGTGGCTTTGTTCTAAAAACAAACAATTAATTGGGGGAGAAAATATTTGTCACACAGTATGTCACGCGGTCTTTTCGATGTGATTAACATGACAAAATGATCAACGCTTCGCTTTCAGATTAGGAGAGTGTTTACCAAAGCATTTAGGAATACAATTTTTAAAGATTTTCCATCATATAAAACAGTAAACTACCTTTTACTACCACAGATACGATTTTTGTTTTCTGGTGTTAAGCACAACCATCTTAATTTGCCACACACTGTGAAATAGGCTTATAATTTAAAAACACTGTGAAAAGAGATACTGATACACTTTAATTAAATCTCCAGCACCTCATAGCAGTTGCATTTTAATGTTTCTCAACATTTAAACAGTAGGGTCTGGAATCGCTATCTTGAGACTGGTAAAGCCCCCCCCCCCCCCAATAAAGAATAGGGGTGTTGGCTTAGGATAACAATAGCAACACTAATGAAAGTTTGCACTGTCCAAAATCTTTAGGAACAGTTTCATCTGGAGAGTGAAATTAATGTTTCAAAATCTGTATAAATATAATAGTACTGTTTGTTGTATGTCCATGTAATTACTTCGCAGAGTGTAGATGAATCTTGACCAAAATTGATATGGCGTTTCATTAGATCCATGCGGGGATATGTACAAATTTTCAGTTATGCATTTTGCGTTTTACAGTTTTTATGGGTGTTTTTTGCTTTTTTGCGCTTTTTACCACTACCTCATTTCCTGTGGATAGATACCCACCAAATTTAGCATGAAAGTTTGCTGGGTCCATGGGGAGATAAAAACACATTTTCAGATTTGCATTTTGCGTTTTGCGATTTTTACAATTACATTTTATGGAAGCAACTTTTCATGTCCTAAGAGAACTTTTAATTAATCATGAATTTACATAACTTCCGTCCAGGAGACGGGTGCTACAGCTAGTAAACAATAATGAAATAACTAAATAATGTTTATTTACATACCAGGGGACCTGCAGTCGTAAGGCCTCATGTGACTGAGAAACAACGCATGCAGAGAATGGATTGATACCCCAAGCATATCAGATGGTCAAAGGGCCAGTGGAGTTTTGTGGTTATATAGCTGATCCTAGGCTCTCACTACCTGTATGTGGTCAAATGATATATATATGTAACACAGTTGAATGACGATCTACATAAAGAATGCTACACCGAGGTATACATTCTTCAATCAGCTGTTTTTAGAAATGGTTCACCATCCACGTTTCGGTGGAGTTGGTCTCTCAGGATCAGCTAGACTTTTGAGAAAATCAACCGGTAACTGCCGAAACGTCGATTATTTTAAATAAAACGTTCTTAGTTAGTATGTAGTAATTCTTTTGTTTTTTAATTCCTTGTCATAAGTACTAGCTTTTCTTTTCATGTTATATTAATGCTCTACACCTCTAAGTCTACCTTTAAGAGTAATGTTGGATTATTAGCTAAACAGTACATCAGTCATACTCAAAGAATTTTTTTTAAATTTTCAGTGAATATTAATCATTATATAAATGAAAAAGAGTTGAAGGATCTATATACAAAGTCGGCACTAGTTCCTTTTCTTATATGTTTTCCCAAAGCTGCACAAAGTGACATCTCGCATAACCATCTGTAATTTTAAAATGATTGACTAGAGTGAAGATAGCTACTCACTAGCCCTCACCGTCAACTTAAGATACTTTTGTCTGACGAGTAGTGGTTGACTCTTACTCTTCAAACGCACCTATGTCTCCAAAGTGCAGAACGCGGGTTTTCCGACAACAGGATGTGAGCCATGAATCTTTAGATTCACAGCCCGACACGCTAGCACTAGATCACGCCCGGCCCAGAATACATATTTACAGATTTTTCTATAAGCTAACGAACTTTTATAAGAATGTAATAAAACTTCACATGATCGGAAGGTCAAAAGTTCGCTCCGTGATGATCAGGTGGGTGAGTTATAAGAGTGTCATTCATTCCAATTATTCGGATTAAGGTCAGATTGTATCCGTGTGGCGGCTGGCGCTGCTGACTGGCTTCTCACCCTCTGATCAGTAATTTAAAAGTAGGAACTATCTTAACTTAGCTGTTTATCTCAAGTACGCACAAAATGCTTTTCAGATTGAAAGTACCAATGCTTATAGTAGTCGACTTCTATGAATCTACAACAGAAGTGGTGAAAATAAAACATAGAAAGGTTTACTGCTCCTGATTAGTGAAAAGATCATACTAACTGACATACCCGTTCAACACATGGGGAAGATATAGGGCCCTTGAGGATGACATAGGGCTCAGATCCCTTATGTCACTCCTCGGGGCCCTAAAGAATATCTACCAAATTTGATAACAGTTGGTCCAATTGTTCGCCAGTTATAAGTGGTCACACACAGACTTTTGTCAAATAATGATTTAATAGATTATACAAAAAGCTCCTCGGGCTATTCTTTATCTATACATTTTTTTTTTCAAAATCGCTTTCGGTAACTTATAAATGAAAACACGTATATGTTGTATTACAAATTTACAACACTTTCTGACTTGACCGCTGCCCACAGCTTAGGGAACTGTACTGTCGAGGTTTCGTTCGCGTCCCTTTACCATTACAAAAACAAAAGCACATCGCGCCCTACACTTTGGGGCTCTTATGCGAGAGACAGTCATATTCTACTATTCAGTCTAACAACAGAAGCCAAAGAATTGACGGTGCGTGGTGTTGATTAGCTGCTCTCCAACTAGTCAATCTCTCCAAAATTGTGGATGTTAATACAAACATCCCTCGTGAAATCCATCCAACCAACCAACAAGTTTCTCACTTTTTCTAGTAAGGGAGATACAACACTCTGATTTATAATAACATATTAAAAATGTACATTATATCACCAAAGTGAAGGCCAAGTTTCGATCAACAAGCATAGGACCACATTAGAATTTATTTTTTATTAATATTCTCTGTTTTGGAGTTTTCGAAAAAGAAGTACACGCGTGCGATCGTAAATGGTGATAATTACATTGACTACTAAAAGCAAGATTCTACTGACAGTTTCTTTTGAAAGTTCGGGCAATAATTCAGTTTACCCTGGTATGTACTGGTATTTGCATTCTAACTTAATAAGTCTCAAGTTTCTAATAGGTCCACGATATATACGGATATTCAAACCTTGTAGGTGCAACAAATAAATAATAGAAAGAAATTCACTCTAATCAGTCAACGTTTTATTGAACACCTGTGTTTTGAACTTGTCTGTTTGCACATGTACAGGTACCCTGACAGCAGGGGGCTTTGGTGTGCACACGGCACTAAACTTGTATAATTAAGCTAGGAAAGGAGCTTTCACAATTTGCAGGTGGCATACATTACGTAGTTTCAGTAACAATACCGTCTATATCCTGTATTTTTTCCAGAAAATTTAGTAAATTAAAAAACTCGAAGAAATTTTTTCAACTCCCAGAACGAAAAATATATATATATAATAATCATAGCAATGCCAAACTGCCCTAAATGCGACAAACCAGTATATTTTGGTAAGTTATTGTTAGCCTACTTTAGTTGCAAGGCTGTTTCAATTATTGGATTTAATGATAAAATAATGAACGTATTTTATTTCTTATCTTCAAATACAACATAGTATTAGAATTAGAATTTTGTTTTCTTGACCATTATTCTCGTATTTGTTGTCCTTGTATTCGTGTTTTTCACCGTATTTTGCCCATAATATATAAAATTGTATAATATAAATGATAATAATGTCCAATTCGTGGAACAGGAAAACGAATAACATGAAAGTGGTTCCAAGTTGGGCTCCTATTTCGATCTCATGTTATTGATTCAACACTGAAATATTAATTCCAAGCTCTTCATGTTACTTCGAGCGCGGTAATATCATTCAAATGAAAGCGACAAATGTTTTATGTTTAGCAGATTTCCTATACGGTGTGATAAACTTATATACGTTATAGGTGTTACGTTTCGAGATAAGTAAAAACAAAAACGCACTTAGTTAGTTTGTTGAATTTCGCGCAAAGCTACCTCGTCCCTAATTTAGAAGAGATAAACTAGAGGGAAGGCTGCTAGTAAACATTGCCCACCACCAACTCTTGGGCTACTCTTTTCCCAACGAAAAGTGGGATTCGCCGTTACATTATAACGCCTCTCGGATGAAAGAGCGAGCATGTTCAGTGATACGATTCAAAGATTGTAATACGAGTGCCTCTAATCACCAGGCCATTGCTAGACACAAAAAAGGTATTTATCGAAATAGTGTTAAATGTTTCGCTAAATACAGATATCAACAGATAGAGATAAGAGAATAGTGTTAAATGTTTCGCTAAATACAAATATCAACAGATAGAGATAAGAGATATTTCAAATAAGGTAAAAGAATCGATTTTGAATCTTATTAAATGAGGACCCTTAGAAACTTTTTCTAACTGGTGTTAAGGATTATGACAGTTAATGTTTCCTATTTCTTTTATAATATTCAACCTTTATTGATTTTTTTTATTTTCTCCTATTTTCTGAAGATTATGTTACAGTTTAAAGCTCTGAAGCAAAAATTCTGAACTTGGCTGAAAACGTAAAATATATTATGTACTTGTAACCAGTAAAGTGTGTAGATCAACAAAAAAAAACCGCAAAATGTTGTACAGTTTCAGAGATCAATAGCTTAGTAATTTTAATAGGATAACCATCGAGACAATAGACGAGGGCATTTGATTTTGTCTCAGCCTTCGGTATAGTTTGTTTTTAACCTCAGTAGAAACTGTAGATCATACATATAATGAAACATTATTTATATATACGTATGTCGATTGATATTTTCTGATTCAATGCAGGATATTCAGGAAGTTTCAAGCTCAAGGACGTTAAAAATTACAGTTAATGAAAAAACGGGAAAGCTCGGTAATTTGTTTGAGTCAGTGGAAGCTCAACAACTAGGTCTTTCCGACAATGTTTGTTTCACTTATGTAGGCCGGTGGTTAGCGTGCCCAGCTACAGATTTGCGTGTTTGCATTCGCGTCCCTTATCGCACAAAATTAAATATAAAACAAGAATCGCGCTCTGCATTATGGGGCCATGGGTTCTTTATATGGGTGATCAAATCCCTCTATTTGGATAGAAAAGGGGAACTCAAGAGTTGGCGGTGTGTGCTGTTGACTAGCTGCCTTCTCTGTATTCTATCATATCACAATTAGGGATGCCTAACGCAGATATCTTTTGGGTAAATTTGTGTGAATATCTAAAAACAAACAATTCACTTTCTTTGTATCATTCACACCGTTGTATTCAAGTACTGTAATAAGTAAACAAAATAATAACAGTCGGAACATATGGTCGAAAAAACAGTATTTAAAGATCAAAATTAAATTAGAGTTACAAATGGTATAAAGCAGCGATATAGTCGTGAACTGCATTGAAAAAATGAACAAAATAATGTGTCCTTGAAACAGATGAAGATAATGTACTTATTTTGATTTTGTTATTTTTCATAATTAGACTACCTAAGACTGTCTTTGTGTGTTTCCTTTCAAGATATGACATTGTGTGAAGTATCTGTTTCAGAAATGTCGGTATCTGTTTGCTTAGTTTTTTTCAACTCAAAACTGTAAAGTTGATTATGCACGCTAATTAAGACATGTTGTTTCTATGGAGATTTACTTTTGCTGTATATGGGGCCTTATACTCCAGAATTTACAGAACTAATGAATTACGGAATTATTTATTCATTATTGGTATTTAATTCGGTAATAATAATAATTATTATTATTTGTTACTTACCTCTTTTTCTTCTTCTTGTAATTCTCACGAAGAGTCAACATGTCAGTCTTTCTTATCGAGCTCTGTTAGGAATATAGGTCCCGCGGAAGGGTAGCCATGCCTCTCGTATACATAAATTATAACATCATTACTACCGATAACTAACACTAATAAGCAACAGATACCAAGTTTGGAAAACATTTATGAATAGACTTCGAAAGTTGTGAATTCGTTTGTTTGTTGTTTAGCACAAAACTAGACAATGAGCTGTAACAAAGCCGCCCCTACGTTAAATCTTACAATAGAAAGATTGTAGAGTGAATTTACATTACAAAGAAATTTGCGTAGGATTCAAACTTGAACATATGTATAAAGTTAGCGCAAATAAAGATCTTAATGTTATAAAAACGCAATAACTCTAGGTATTTATAATTTTTGCCCTTACTTTCTAGTTGTTCAACGGTAAGCGTGAGAGCTTATGACGCTTAAATTCGGGACACGATCCTTACGATGTTAATATTTTCACACGTTCTAGATACAAAGTTGTAAGAAATCTAAAAATGGATACTAACCAGTTAGTTTATTTTTACTCCTAGTAATATAGCCAATTAAATTATTTTCATTGTTACTTATTTCTTCAATCTAACATTAATGGATCAAATAAAAATGATCAATTTGTATTTCAAACATATACTGGTTCAGTGTTGGTCTAATAAAACGTTTTCGATTATAGGTAACAGCTAAACTGAAACGCTATTCTAGATATAGCTTGCTGCAAACAAATTAAAGATGGCTATACTAAGGTTTTGCTGCAAACAAATTATCCAATTAAAGATGGCTGAACTAAGGTTGTGCCCTAGTAGAAGGGCTGTATATATAAAAGTCTGCAAATAAATTTATAATGAGAACTTTCATCTTTTATATTTTTATTCGGTTTTAAATAATTGTATGAAGGTTACAAAAACTGGCGTCATTTTATGAATGTCGTAAGACATTTTGCTTTGTACTTGCAAGGGAGTAGGAAAAGGTACAGCTCGATTGGGCCTCCAAATTTTAGTTAAATTCACAGAAATGTACCAAGTTACCCAGTGGAAAATGCGGCTTTATATTCCTGCCTATGTCTGATGAGTTATCTTATTAAATTATAGAGAGCCCCCAAATCCCTCTAGAACTGTTCCTGGCTAGAAAAATAAAATATTACCGTATAGCCGTTCATATGTAGATACAAACCATTAACAGCCTTGTATGTATCTCTTAGTCTGACTTCCTAAATACCACAAGCAAGGGTGCCCGTAGAAAAAAAATTGGGGGGGGGGGTGTCAAGTAACTCAAGTG
>NW_013665628.1:1682985-1686367 GCF_000517525.1 Limulus polyphemus
ACTCAAGTGTGAAAAAATTACGAATTCGAAATGCAAATACCTGATGATTTTCCAATAACATAGAAGAATAATTTTACATATGTAGTATTTTTTTTTAAATCCTGCGAGCGCCCATGACTACAAGTTATTGGTCCAAGCATAAGACAATCCTTTCTGCTCTATAAATACATCAAAATGTCACAATCAGTGTGGAGAGTTTAGATCGAATATATTCACAGACCTTCAGAAAACTAAATGAAAATATATTTATCTATTTTTTCTGATATATTTAAAAACTCCAGTCACGTGTTTATACTTTTTGAAATACTGATGTTTGACTATTTTTCTAAGCTGAAAAGGTGACGTCCACAGGTAAAGACTGGCACCGGACATGTTTGAAATGTGAAAAATGTAACAAGACCTTGACTCCAGGATCACATGCTGAGGTTCGTAGTAAAATTATTATTTTTTATTTCTAGGTGCTTCCTGCCTTATAAAGATAAGAGTTTGTTGACTTTCAGAAACGAAATTACTGGAAAGTGAATATATTAAATAGTAACTCTTGGTGATATGAATAATGACTAATAACTGGTTACATGTATATATACATAGGATTGAGTTTGTTATATTAGCCATCAGTGGCACAGCGGTATGTCTGCGGACTTACAACGCTAGAATCCGGGTTTCGATACCCGTGATGGGCAGAGCACAGATAGCCCATTGTTTAGCTTTGTGTTTCATTACAAACAAACAACTGTTATATTAAAACAACTTTGGAGCCTTACAACGTCGTTACAGTCCCTGTCGCCACGTCCGGTCATGCTCTATCTGACGACTTTGCACATTAACAATAGCACTTCAGCGTAGTTTCCATTACGAAATGCTCCGTCCTAAAACTGTCACGGTAGAAGCACATCGTTCCTCCCTGCTTGCTTTCCATAATCCATCTAGTATACAAGTATGATGGTTTTCCAAAGCCAGTTTCGACAGCTCGATCGCACAGAAATATGTAAATGCTGCGTCCATTGACTCGACTGGTGTACTTTTTTATGGAATAGCATAAATACCCATTTTATTCTTCAGTTGCTTGAGGTATGCGATGGTCGAACATAGAGTACAATTGCAAGTTATATCTTGGTGAATCCATGCCCTGTTAGCCTAGTTTATAGAAAGAGATAATTCTTGATTATGTTGCATGCTGTTGCTTAGGGTAGATTTTGCCACTGAGCTACCACTTGCCACAGAACTAAATCAGTATCAAAACCAAGTCTCCTGGTGGCTTGACGGTAAGCGTATGAGTTTATAATGCTAAAATGCGGGTTTAAGTACCCGTGATGGGCTTAACAACAAATAAACAATCGAAATCACATTTGAGCAAAAATAAAAATGAAATACTCAGATGAGCTGACGGAGTAAAATTTATTATAAAAAAACAAAAACATTTCTATTTCAGTTATTATTACGAAAGTTTAAATCCGTTATGGGTAGTTTGTTTACTGTCCCCTGCTGAGACAGTGGTAAGTCTACGGCTTTACAACGCTAAAATCAGCGGTTCGATTCGCTTCGGTGGACACAGCAGATAGTCCAATGTGGCTTTGCTATAAGAAAAACACACGCTCTGTTTATTTATTAGTTACTACCTTTATTCTCGTCCCAACCATCAATTATTTTTAAATCGCATACACTACTTCGTTGTGTTTAAGCCAATACTTATACCAATTTTATTTTTAACACATATGTGTCACGAACCGTATGATTGATTTTCTTTCGAGCATTTAGAATAAGCTAATTTATATTATTTTTTAATCTAGCGAACGAATGACTTAGAATCTCAGGCAATAATAGTTTTTCTTTATATGTTGTGTCAACTAAAATATTTAGACTGATGTTGTTTTACTTACATATTTCATCGATACGCAGGGTATTATTGTTTAGTGCTTTCATGTATTTAAACATTTAATTAATTGTTTTCAATTGTTTATTTTTTGTTATATTCTACAGCATGAAGGCAAGCCTTATTGCAACAATCCTTGTTACGGCGCCCTCTTTGGGCCAGGAGGTAATGTTTTATTTTAATGGTTGGAGACGGCTTGAACGGGTAATGAAGAAAAACTTTAATATAAGTTTAACATAACAGCAAATGTACAACCAAGGTTTTGTCATCATCGAATTTGAATGTTTTATTTTGTTTTTTTAATAATAGAAGTAGGGAATAATGATTTTAGGTTTAAAAACTTTGTGAAACATGAAACGGGAGATAAAAATTAGGTGTCAATCTCTGTATTGAACCCCCTCTCCTTAATAACTATAATGCAATGTAAAATATTTAGACGTTATTATATGTAAAGAAAGAGAGACGCCTAATACAGTAACGTAACTCATGGGTGGGGAAGATACGCCTTCATCTGTCTTACTCCGGTGGGTAAGCGGTAAATTTATGGACCTAGAACGCTAAAATCCGGGGTTCGGTTTCCTGCGATGGACGGAACGCAAACATCCCAATGTGTAGCTTTGCGCTAAAAAAAATGACAGGCTAACAAACAGTCCCCGCGGCCCTAAGAAACATAGTTTTAATTTTGAAATTTAAAATATAGTGCAAAACTGTGTGACGGTCCCGCGTTATGTCGACCTCAGGATTTTCATACACGCTGAACTCACCGTTTCCCTTACAGCTTTCAAGTCTGTAGCTCCAACATAAATATTTCGTACTTTGTGTCCTGTGTTCAAGAACTTTGCTTTTCATGTTGTCTTTGTTATGTGACAAGAGTGAACTGATTTATTTTATATTTTTATTATGATTTTTATATATAGTCCTTTACTTACCACTAATAACCTAAAATACGTCAGGTTATTAGTTGTGCATAAATGGATATACATCAAAACCAAAGAGGCGCATTGAATTGCACCATTATATGAAGTTTATTTTGTTTCTCTGATGAGCCGTGAATTCGGCGAAACTAGTCTGCTGCAACGGAAGTAGCGAGTTAATGAATACATTATGCCTCTGTGTCATCTTTTCTTCACTGAAATTCACGTTTTGGTGAGGAAAAGAAGTTAACAAATTACTTTCAATCTAATCAACCTTTTAATAACAAGCAACAAGGAAAGCAACCACGGTCACTTTTAACTCGAAGAACTTGTTTATGACTGGTAAATTTAATTAAATAAACTAGACCACCCCTGACCCGTTGTATCACCCACTATTCAGAGGTTATGAAGAATTCAAGCTAATTTCAATATTGCACCGAAATGAAGGTTTATTTTGAGATAATTTAATTAAATATTTTAATCAGTTCGTGTTATTCATAATTCAAGAAAATATATTTGATTGTTGATCGGGAGTAAAAGGAAAGACCATTTCATTTTTCAAAAAAGTGAAGTCAGAGTTTTCAGGTATTGTGAC
>NW_013665628.1:1686377-1688685 GCF_000517525.1 Limulus polyphemus
TGTTTCTATTCTCATTTCATTACAAATATGGCGCTATTGTGCGCCGTTTTTGCTGTAGTTAATTACAGACAAGTAAACAAATAAACAATCTTAGTTTTAATAGTATATAGATAAGAGTATTGAGATACGCCATTTTCTCAGATATTTTTGTGCACAGATTATAAAAGTCTTCAAACAAACACATATTTCCAACAACCTGCATACTTTACTAATACTAGGATAAATCTAAATGTAATCACAACCAATAAGAAGCTTTATATTTAGGCGTTATAAGCACAAAAGTGCATTTGTATAAAAATGAACAACTAAAGTTTCACAAACTAATTTTCACAAAATAATTATAAAAAGGTGTAATAATTTGATGTGTAGCTTTATCAAACTAAGGAACCAAAACTAATTATCATTGCAAAATAGACTTATCGAATTTAATTTTGCTTTATTTTATGCACTGTGGTCACAATTGATATTATGACTGTTGTTTGCATTTTATGTGTCATTAAAAGGTTTTTCAAGAATGTAACCAAATATTTAATTGAAGAATGTTTAAAAAGTTGTTTGTGTTTGTGCATGTAAAGGGTATAAGAAATAAAGTTACGCAAACACTTAGTTCTTAATGCAATTAAATTTGCTTTATAGGATTTGCTATCTTTAAGTTACAAAACGCTTTTATTTATTTGAATCCTTAAATAATTTGCAAGTCATGGTTAATTCATGTACCAGTACGTAATTTGATAGCTATTCTAATAACAAAAAAATTCGAAGACATCAAACAGAAATTAATAAAATATACAAAGACAGAACAATATAATTATTATCTCTAAAGTTTATATATATATATTAAGGGTGACTTTGGACTCTGAATTTTAATGTTTTAGCTCTCAAACTTATTGCTGAGCCACCGAGAACATACATAAAAGGACAAAATAATTTAGATTCCTTATCTAATGCTTCCCCCTAGTGACGATTAATAGAAGTTAAACTTTACGTGTTTCTTTTTCTTCGAACAAACTTTTATTCTTAAGAAACAATTGGATCCAGGGTAAGATATGTTTAAGCTTTATAAAAAAAAGTCATTATTATTTTATAAAAACAGCTGGCGTGAGGAAGGATACGTTTCTCGTAAAAAATAGATAAAAGGACTTAATTGGAGTCAAAGACACTTCAATTTTAACAAGACTTCTAGCATGTACATTTATATATTTTTTATCGAATATTTTACTCTCTCTTTTTTTTTCAGGCTACGGAAGAGGCGGAACCCAGAGCTATCAATACAACAAATAGATATTTATAAATTATGTTAGAGTATTTTCTATAGTAATTTATAAACGTTCTTTATCTTGGCCCAGATAAGTAACCGTCATTCTAGTCCAATTAAAAAAATAAAAATACATTAAGAAAACAATACCCAGTTATAATTTCCGCCTGTTTGTTATGACATTTTTGTTTACCTTACTTGTAATAGCAGAATAATTAGTGTATAGGTGTTTAGCAATACGAATAATGTATACAAACTCATTTTTGATTCTTCCGAACAGTATTATCATATTGTAATTTGTTTTACTGTTTTTTAGATTAGCTAATAAATTATATGATTTGCGTCAAGAACTGTTGGATAGTTCATTTCCATTTAAAAAGAAAAAAAAACAGAAAATATTTCTGGAGCAAATGGCACCAACATATTATACATTTCTTGAATGGTTGTTTCATTTATTCTTTAAAATTGTGTATTATCTGTGATATATTTAATGCTAGACAGTTTTCTTTTGTTTTTTTGTTTTATATCCATATAGAAAAAAATCTGTTTACACATTGACCTAAGCAATTAGAAGTGATGCGTAGTACAACCCATCTACATATCATATTTCTAAAAAATAGTTTGCAGCCAGTCAAGAAACATTCTGTTATGTTAAGTTGGTCTAAAGTAACTATGCGTTATTTCCTAACAAGAATTTCAAACTAAATCATTATGAAAACCTGTTTGTACTAACATTTTGTTGTTTATTAGAATTTGTAGTGCATACTGGAGGGATTTAGACACTTTGACAATAAAGTTAGAAAAAACGATCTTTACTCTCCGGATAATAATAAATATAATATTCTGCCAACGTTCTGCCATTACGGCTTCACCAGATAATAAATATAATATTCTGCCAACGTTCTGCCATTACGGCTTCACCAGAGCTAGTTCTAGTTGCTTAAAAATTGTTTGATTTAAAAAGTTAACTTATATTTTCACTAATGTATAGTTGAACTACGATCTTTCAATATTATCCTATAATAATAAACGCTTTTATTATTATTATTATTA
>NW_013665628.1:1689663-1699816 GCF_000517525.1 Limulus polyphemus
GAGCATGTTTGGTGTGATGGGGGGATTCGAACCCGCGCCCCTCAGATTACGAGTCGAGCGCCCTAACCACCTGGCCATGCCGGGCCGCTTTAAGTATTGACGTACCACATTTCGTATTACTAACTTTTGTCACATTTCCTTCACAAATAAAAAAAATAGGGCGTACCTTTTGTTCTGATGCACTAACTAGAATCAAATTAAATTTCTCAAGCGATTCTTTATTTAATCTTATTCTTCATAACTGCTATAAAACAAATACGTATAATTTGATCAGTTTGGACTTTCAACACTTTCCACTTCACTATAGGCTTTTCAAAATAATTCAAAAGTTAATAAAAGATTTCGATTTACACGATGTAACGTGTCATCGATTAGAAGTAGCTTGTTTCTTTCTATTGAAGTGTTGTTGTCTGCACTTTAATAAGTTTGTTAACTAGACGTACTTGGACAGGGTCCCTGAAAGTGTTCTGTTTCAAGAGTAAATAAAACCAAAATTAAGAGTAACACATATTTTTATTTCTTGCTTTTGAAGTTCATATGTCATGCTGTGTTGTAGCCTACAGAGTGCATGATTCTTCTCGTGATTCATGGCATACGCACGTTTTACCAACGTCACATCAGTACAAATTGCAACACTATGCGTCTCTTATTTGACGTCATTTTAGTGTCTACCGACTGAATGACAGATAACACATGACTGTATAGTGGTGCGACTGGTTAATTAAAACTATAAACTCTAAATTCTGGGTACAGATACAACTTAGTGCAGGATGTAACATGGGCTATGTGGCCGCGGCCTCAGAAGACATTTCAAGGCCTCAAACTGAGGCCAAAATGACCAATATAGCAATTTTTTGCAAACATAACGACTGACTGGTCTCAAGTTGAAAAAGGCCGAATTTTTGTTTGGTAATGTGTGATTAAGAGGGCTATTATTTGCGTTTTTTTCTCTGTGTGAGGACTTCTCCTAATTATTCTATACATGATCAGTTATGTGATAAAACGATTTAAAAACTTTAAAGCCATTTTTATCCGAGCATTGTCGGGTACTTTGCTAGTATATAGATAAGAAAAAGAACATTACAGAGCTCTAATTTCAATTACAGCATATGATAAAAATAAAAAGATTTTATTTGATGTTTCCAGTTGTGTATACCCGACGTATTACTCTATAAAAGTTGTTATTTTCCTTCCTTTGGTCCCCCGGTGGGGAAGCGGCACGTCTACGAACTTACAACGTTAAATTCCGAGGTTCGATTCCTCGCGGTGGACACAGTAAATCACCCAATGTGGCTTTGTTCTAAACCAAACAACCTTTCATTTGTAAGCGATTGCTTTTCATTAAGGCCTGGCATGGCTTGATGGTTAGGGCACTCAACTTGACTTGTCCATGTGTAAATATCACATGATACAAAAAAAAAGTTATTACGATAGTGTCTGACCATCTTCGCACAAGTTATTGCAACATTGCGCAATGAACTAGTACCACGAATTCGCTACATCTTATTTATGTGAATTAGAGTTCTCAAGAATGGCAACCATTAAAGGCAAAAATCAAAACTGAAAAATATAAAATACAAAAACTTATTACTGTGCTTCACAGACATCATCACTCAAAGAGGCACTTTCATCCGAATCACAGACAAAATCGTTGTTTCAAGAAACTGTCAATATTTTGGTATTTGGTGTTATAAACATTATATCGGTGGAAGAAGTAGAGCGTGAAGATTGGTAGGAAATTGAGTTTGGTAAAACTTGCCTTAGACTTTAATATTTTACAAAAATACAAAACAAAATCTAACTGGGAGAGAGAATTGTGGTTTGGTATTTAAATCAAGGTGTGTCCAAAATTCCAATTTTGCTAATGTGACTTTAAAATAGTCTTATTAATAGAAGAGTGTATAACTTGTGCCGTTGTAATGACTGAAATAGTCATGCATTTCATCCTTCCATAACTTTATATATACAGGGTTTTTTTTCTAAATTTTCGCGCAGGTGTTCTGCATGTAGTATAGAATTCTTGCTAAGCCAATGTGGAAAGGTCGTAAACACGGTGGAACAGCGGTATGTATGCGGACTTACAACACTAGAAACTGAGTTTCGATACCCGTGGTGGGCAGAGCACAGATAGGTCCTTTGTGTAGCTTTGTGCTTAACTGCAAACAAACATGTATTAATCATTTTACTCGGTTAAAGTTATATACAACAAAGACTGTAAATTCACCATAGCCCTGCGTCTCAGCCCCCTGGGGACGAGAGAGCCCGTCTCAGAGGATGACTCAGATACTTGTATAAATCAATATGAATTATTTTTTTTTATCTATAAATATTACTTTGTTTGTAATTAACAAACAAACCTACATAATGGGCTATATGCCCACCACGGGTATCGAAACCCGGATTCTAGCGTTGTAAGTCCGCAGACATACCGCTGTGCCACTGGGGGGCTAAATATTACTTAGAATAGTGGGTGATGTTTGTACCAATGAACTTTGGAATACCGCACTTTAACATTTTGCCTGAATTTCGGATGTAAATTAGAATTATTTTTGTCCTGTATGGACACGTTTTAGAAATACCTCCTTTCAACCCAGTTAAGGCCACAATAGAGAATAACTGTAGGTAAGCCAATAAGTGAAACATTTGACAATACACGTTTTTCACAGTGACTAAATATTTTATTTATTTGTTCACTTACATGTATTCATCCGTATTCGATCTATTTTCTGAATCTGCGTTTTGTAGATACTTTTGAACTTACCTGTTGGTCATCAGTGGACCGATAAAAGCCACTATTTATATAATATCAACATACTACTGTTATTACACGTTTGCTTAAACTTATGTGTCTCTGTGTGTGGTTTTTCTTCTCACTGGGAAAACAGTTCTACATATACTAAGTCGTCATTAATTTTAAACGTAACATTTTTAGTAAACGCCATTGCCATCTGCTGCTATTCTGAAAATGTTTAACGTAATAAAAATAAATTCTACGTATTCTATAAACTGATCTTGAGTTCATCGTTTTGAGTGAATAGTGTGTTAACCAACCTAGGAACTTTCAAGGTGTTAACTTATATATGTATATATATTCACTTCAAAAGTTAATTGATTACTTGCCCGGTAGGCTCTAACACAAATACAAGAACAATAAGAACAACTAGAGGGATCCAACTGGGAGTGTTGTAAATAGCGTTGTTACATCGATCGTTTGCACAGTTACAATAGTCGATCATGACATGAAAGGTTCCAGCCCTCTTGTAGCAGCTACCCTCAAACCTCTCTTCTCCATGTACCCATCCGCAGCTCCGAATATAACGATATTCGTTGTTGACTGAAAGAAGAAAAAATTGTAGGGTTATCAAACACAATCACTGGTACTAATAAATCTAGTATTTCCAGGTTTCTTGTACTGACGCTACTTTAAAGTTTTTAGAGTTATAAGTCTTTATACTTACCGCTGAGCCACTAGGGGGATATAGAACTTGTGCATTACAATTAAATAAAAAAATCACTTTTGCTATTTTAAAGTGAATTCGACTTTGCATTATTTTTACCGAATAATCAAAAAGGACCCATCCAATGATAAAACCATTACAAAACAACCAAAGTTTACTCATGTATCTTGCAAAATGTTTATTTAAAAAAAAACTCCTCTAGTCAGATTCAGTTTGTTTGTTTATGCAAAAGTAACTAATTAACCAAACTGATTCTGACTATAGGAGTTGAATAGACGGTTAAATCCAATAGAGACTAGCAACTACATTTTATATTTTTAAGAACAAACTTTCTCAATGGTTATATGTACAATAATGTCCTAAATTTCTAAACGAAGGTTACCAATTGTAAAATGTTATATAGACTGTTTCAGCTTTTGGCAATTTTTGACACCTTCTGATAGACTAAATACGATACTTTAACATGACAGTTTTTAAAGATATCAAGCTTTGTAAAAGTAGACCTGATCATGTTCTACTCATGTTTATTTGTGCTCATATTGCCTCATTTTACAGTCAAAATCAAATTTTTATTGATTTAAACTACTCTTTGATTTCAAAAGTAAATGTTTCCCAGTGCGTCAGACAATTAGTTTGCGGATTTACGATGCACAACATAGTGGTTCAGTTCCTCACTGTGAAGAGAGTGTAGATAGCCTGAGAAATAACAACAAAGTGTTCCATGACTCAGCGAAAATTCCAGTTTACATGCTTACTAGTGATGAGAAGAGTACAGGTAGCCAGTTGTGCAGCTTTGTGTTTAACAACAAACAAGTAAAAGTAAATAGCTGTAACGAAATTCGTTAAAAAGAATTGAAATATTTTAACCTGTTGTGACATCTAGGATCCTAAGCTATTTTTTCTAAGAACATGTTTGGCTTTTATTGTTATCAGTATTAGCAAACGTGTACGTGCCGCTTGCAGCATTTATTTCATTGGTTTTGCAAGTTGTACAGAAATTTTAAATGAATAGAATTCTCCAAGTATTATATTTTATTTTGAAATGTTTTCGCCCTTCCCTCAAAAATAAATGAATGGTTTATAAAAATATGCAATAAGGAAGTAGCAGGAGAGAAAATTGGTTTTCAAACTTATCAAAATGATAAAACCAATAAAATATTGGATTTTAGAAACCCTGAGAGTCTGTGGTGATCAAAAGTCGGGGAATTGGAAAATTTTCGTTATGGGCAGACAAATATACGATTACAAGCTATTTAAAAGTAGAGATGTTTAAAATCTTTTACACGTAACTTTACCAAGTTATAATTTATGAAGTATGTTATCTATGACTTCAAGTACAAAGAACTATATGTTGCCTAAGTCCAGACCTTTTAATATCACTGACAAGTTTAAAGATATATTGCATTCTGTATACATAACTCAGGTAAATCTTCGAGTAAGACACGCCTATTAAATGTTTTCGACCTGTGGCGCCCTCTTCTTGAGAATATCTGTAGCCATGATGCCCTTTTTATCCCTGTTGACCAACAGTCAACATGACATACCTTACAATATAGTAAAATTCCTTTTGTTACCATCTGGTTACCACATGGATAAAGCACGGGTCCAATAGGAGAGGAAATGAGTCATGACTGCAAAAGGGGTATCCTACACAGATGAGATGACTCCGGTTAGGTGATGCTAAACCTTACTTTCTTAACATTAGAATCCAATAATAGTCACATTGTCTTTCTTAGGGACTTACTTTCAGTTACAAGTTTAGCACTACCTTGTTGTGACTTGGTGTTACTTTCTACCTTTAGCAAGATTTTCATTACCTGTATTTCCATGCATTATTAATGCACCTTGTGCTGAAAATGTTTTAATAAAATGCTTAGAAAATAGTATGTTTTCAAAGTATTTAAATCTGCATGACTTAAAGTATTAGGTCGTCAAGAAATTAATGTCGCACAGACAGCACTTTGTGCTTACCTACAAACAAACAAATTCTCTATAAATATTTCACCTAATACAGGGTCAGCAACCAATTACCATCATATCGTTATTAGAAAGCTCAAAACCACATAATGGGCTATCTGCACTCTGTTCGCTATTGGGAATCGAACCCTCAATTTTAGTATTGTATGTTCATTAACTTACTGTTGACCTAACGGGTGACAGGAATGATACGTATCTCAAAATATAACAAATTCGGAGCACGTATTAGATTAACCAGTGAAACATTTAAATCAATCTTCAAGTAAGGAAATTTGTCAGTGTACATTAATCTTATTTCTTATAATTCAGATTGTCAACACAAAGAAGTTGCTCTCATTTAGTTAAAACAAATAATTAATTTGTGATTTTTAAGAAGCATAAAATTTCTTACCAAATCCTACTATTAGTTACCGGTTTGGGATAATAAGTAGTATTTATTAAAGATACATATTTCCAGCTTGTTGTAACGTGCTCTGTTTTTAGGCTGGTACTTCTGGATTATTTAATAAAAATAATGCCAAGTCCAGTCCTCCTAACGTTAACGAATGGGTTTATTTCTCCGATAATGTTTGTTAAAGGTTTATTTCACTTACACTTGTAGTTCTAAGATGCCTAACTCACAAATATAATTACTTTGACTTTCCTCGCTAATCGATCGAGTAAATGAATAGACGCGATAAATCTCACTTAACATTGAATAACTTTTCTGACACTGAACTCATTAACTCACTGGATATTCATTACTCATGAACGCACTGCTTAATGCAATATTACGTATTTATACCATTAATACCTTCTAATCACTACATGAATTTTCCTGATCATAACATCCTATCCTCTCTAGAAAACATCTAAATTAAGACATTGAAAACAAAGCTTTCAATAATATTACTTAAGATGCTCAATTAATATTTCGCCAAGTAAAAATTTAAGAGGTTAAAATACGTCAGCTGTATAGTTTAAAGAAAGAAAATCAATTTTTGACACATTTTGATGTTTTATATTCGAAAAAAAAGACCTATATTTATATAAACAACTTCGTATCCTTAACATGTATAACAAAGGTAGGAATTTACCCTTCTGGATAATCTTTCTGCATAATGTAGCAGAAACGTTAGGATAATGTGGCAGAAATCGATCGGCACAGTCAGTTGCAGCCACTGTATAATTGTCAAATGGATCCGCACAGTTTGGGTCGTAGAGGGAATTACATTCCCAGCATTTAATGGCGTCACCTGTTGGATAAATTAAAAACTTTATTTTATTGGTATTAAACGCAACAAAAAATTGTTTACCATGAACGTAAAAATATATAATTTAAATCTTTCGATTGATAATTAGTTAGGAATTTGGATGTAGTAATAGGAAAAATACCTGGTATTCAATACATATTCAATAAGAGATAGAGACAGATATATGGTTAATACAGTTTTCAAAATTACATCTCAGTGTGACTTCAAAAGGACCGAGAACTCATTATTTATGTTTCAGATGTCCTTTTGTGTTTGTTTGTAGTTAAGCACAAAGTACAGAATGAGCTATCTGTGCTGTAGCCCACCACGTGTATCGAAACCCGGTTTTAGCGTTATAAGCCTTAAGGCTTACCGTTGTGCCACTAGGTGACGTCCTGTTGTAAGAATGCATGACTGTTTTGGCACATTTTGTACACTTCACCTACATTAGGAAGACAGCACCCTCCCTCATTCTACCTCCAGATTTTATCGTTCGCTGATTCCGTGCCTTGGGAATTTTTCAAATTTCGTTGCTGACTCCATATAACTGAGTGACAGTCTTACTTGCTGATGATGAACAGTGCTGTTTTTTTGTATGACAATACACACTTTCAAAACTGTTTAAATGTTGGAAACACAAAGACCGTTTGCAGCTCACTTGGGTATATACAAGTTATTAGTGGCAAAACTGATAACACAGAATCAGGCAAGTGGTTTATAGACTAGATAATACGGACAAGGTCATGAAAGGTAAACTATATATTTGCATAACAGGATCTTTCGAAATCGCTAGTTCATAGGAATTCAGGAGAATAAGGTTGAAAATATTTTCTTTAACTATACAGTTGATTGCACGTCTCGTCTGATCTTATGTCTGGAACATTAATATTTGAAGGTATGCCATAGGATGTCCGTATTCTTCACAGGCTTTGATTTATAGGCTCCTGTCTGAAGAGTTAGAGGTAAAAGATCTGTTCCTAGCACATTCATGAATATAATCATTTTTTTTACAGTTGTTCAGTTAGAGATTGTGGAAGTATAGAATATAAATAGACATACAGATCTTACCGAGCTTCCTAGGCGTAGGTTTACTGCTCGTGATAATGGATTAGGTTTTACAATATTTCGTGGACACAATCAGACTAACGTTTGTTTGTCTTAACGTAAGATAAGGAATAGGATTATGTTAAACAAGAAACCATTGAGGCTTTGGTTTAGTAAACAAAAATCTTGATTCTAATGCTAAACAATACGTACTGGAATCCCTTAGTCTCCGTGAACATCAATGATTTAACTCAAAATATAACGTTGCACTGACGGAGGAATGGGACAAAGTCCTTCACAACGTTGTCTATCAACTATACAAGAAATATGCACTGAAAATATTGGGACTATATCAATGCTGGAACAAAGATGAGACATACTCGTTATTAAATACCTTTCTTGTCAAACGTGGCTCTTTCAGACAAGTTGGTTTAGTTGCGTCCTAACTCTGACCACACTGAATTTAAGGACACTCACACTCCACTGGTTGTAACTAGCGATATGTTATAGATGAATAAATGGAATTCTTAAAATTCACTCTACTTTTAGCTCTGCAGTTAATTTAGTCGAAGAACAATTTTAGTATAAAGCTTTGTCCTTTTCTGAGAACTTAAAAACATAATTAACAACAGCAACATTTCCAATACAGAAGGTTTCCTATACTACCTTATATTACACTTAAAATCAAAACTATCAGTAGCAGTAAATTACCATTTCCCTATACAGAAAGATTCATAAGCTTACTTAAAATTCCGTTGCAGATTTAGGGTTCGATTATAGATTCTTAATTATTTTGGACATTTTTTTTTTATAAGGTAAGCTCTGATAACTGCGTCTTATCCTTATTCAAAAGCCATTCTAATTGCTTTTACGTTATTCTATCGATATTCATTAATATAAATGTGAAGACTTCTTGCTACCTGTATTAGGCAAATGTCTGTCACATTTGTGCAGCCCTCTCAGCTTTTTTAAAATGAAATATCGCCCTGTTGTTCTATTCATTAGGAATTTTTTCATTCTTTTTTTTTCTGAACCTATTACAGGCAATTACGATGGCACCATCTTGTTTGAAAGGAAGAAAGTTGCTAATCTTTGGAAGGAGTACATGTCTGAATTGTATGACAACAGACCATTACAATATGAGCTGTATAATAACACTGGTTCGTATATATTAGAGTCAGAGGTTAGGTGGGCAATCATGAGTCTAAAGAATGGGAAAGCACCAAGAAAGGATAAGATTGTTGCTGAGTATCTAAAAGCCCTTGATGAAGATGGTATTAAGATTGTTACAAATCTGTTCAATCGTATTTATAACAGTGGATACATACCGTATAATCTGAGGCACTCTCTCTTTATTAAAATCCCGCAGAAACCAAAAACCAAGGAGTGTTCTGGGCATAGGACTATCAGTCTTATGAGCCACTTCATTAAAATCGTAAAATCATCATGAGACGAAACGACAAAGTCATAGAGGACAACACTGGTAAAACACAGCCAGGACTTAGACCAGGCAAAAGCACAAGGGAAGAATTATTTAATATCAAGACAATCCTTGACAGATATTTATGTATAAATAAGAAAGTCTACATCTGTTTTATTGATTATGAAAAGGCATTTAACAGAGTATACCACCAGAAGCTAATGAAAGTTATTGATAACACCAGTATAGATGACAAGGACAAGAGGCTTATTCGAAATCTATAGTGGCAGCAGACAGCATCAATCAAATTGGATAATAATGAATCAAAATAATTTCCTATAAAAAGAGAAGTAAGACAGGGGTGTCTAATCTCACCAATACTTTTTAACCAGAGGACATTTTAACCTGTATACAGGGGACATCTTCAAAGACATTGATAAGTTATCTGGAGAAAGCATTGGGGGAGTGAATGCTACAAATTTCAGACATGCAGACGACACTGCTTTGATAGCAGAAAGAGCAGAAGGACTACAACAGATTGTAGATGAGGTTAAGATAAGAAGCGCAGAATTTGGACTCGGAATGAACACCGAAAAGACGAAGACGACGATAGTAAGCAGGGCACATCAAGACATGGAAAGGATAAACATTATAGTTGATGGGTTCTATCTGGAACAGATGATGAGGTTCACGTATCTAGGTCAAATCATTATGGAGGATGGTAAATGTGGCACAGAGATAAGAAGACAAATAGAAATATCTTTTGCTAAATGAAAGATGTCTTGGCAGCAAAAACCATTAACGTCGAAACGCAGAGAAACTAGCTAGATGCTATGTACTGTCTACTTTTATATGTGCTGGTGAAACGTGGACAATCAACAAAGATATGGAGGGAAAGATCGATGCATTTGAAATGTGGATGTTCAGAAAAATGCTGAGAATATCTTACAAAGACAGTTTGTTTTGTTTTTTAATATCGCGCAAAGCTACACGAGGGCTATCTGCTCTCGCCGTCCCTAATT
>NW_013665628.1:1700753-1706664 GCF_000517525.1 Limulus polyphemus
CGCATTTTAAAGTGACCAAAGAAAATACTAAGGTGAGAATGGGAATGTAGCGACCCGAGACTGCTAACAGTCACCAGGCAGGACATTACCATATAAGTACCAGTACCAGTCCTCAAAACATTTCGCTGTAGTGCCATATTGAAATGTTTACAAAACTTTCCAACGTTTTCCAATGAAAAGTTTAAAAATAATGGACTTAATGCATTATTTGGTGTCTTAAGATCGGAATATTTTAGCGATTTGTAAGGAAATGATCAAAAATTTGGTTATCTCGATAGAATGTCTAACTTTGAGTAAAATGACGAGCTGCACACTCGAAGACTGACACGCGATTTTATGTCAACATGTCGTATTTAATATTCCCGAATTGAATGGTTGCATTTCGAAACCCACTAAAATAAATATATGGCTGTCAAAACGTTTTAGAGTATTCTGTAGCGATCTACTTCAAAGTTGCCTATGCTCCCTTTAATGTCAAGGCTACGAATGTATAAGCTACGAGGGAGGAACTCAAAGAACAGCCCAGTTCACTTCATCAAACAATTTCCGGCAATATATTTAAAAACTGGGAGTATCATTATTTAAACAAATGCTTCATTTCTTTCATTTCCTTCTGGGAGTGTGAAACACTGTTTCACCAGAGGCGACGCGTGAGTCTTTTGTTCAGGTAGGTTATTTTGTCACGTGTGGGTGGTTATATAGTTAAGAAAAACCAGTTTGCGCGTACACCCTCTTTCGCTCTTTCTCTCCACATATACAGTTTTTCCCAAAGTTTTGTCATCTACGCCCCCCTTAATAAATATGGTTTCTTGCGCGCGCCCTCCCTCCCTCCCTCTTTTTTTTTTTAATAAGCGAAATAGAATTAAGTGACGAGATATAATACACAGATACACATTAAAATGCTATATGTGTTGTAGTGGTCACTTATTATATTCATTAATAAAAACAAAGATTAAAACGCTTAATTTTGCAGTATTGGACAATTGACGCTACCTTAATCGCTCTCCCACCCCCCTCCACCACAAGATCATTTGTGCCCTCTTAGGGGGTACACCCCCACACTTTGGGAAACGTTTCTTTGTTGTGTTTTTGTGCTTAGAATAATGCTCTGTGATGTGACGAACAGCTTGTTTGTGAAAGCCAAGCCTTCCGAAGCCTCTATACACGCCGCGTCTGTGTTTTATAAATAACTTTTTTGGTAGCAAACAATAGAAGATTTTGACTTATGAAAATAATTTACATTATAATTAGTTAAGCTTTATAAAGTTTTCTGTTTTAAATTTTTACATCCGAATTTTCATTTATTCGGTTCGAAGGTGATTTTTTTTATAAGAATTCCTTAAAACTGTTTGGAGTTCCTCTTTATAATCTTTGCATATCTGTATAGTTTCTGTCTGTTTCATAAAATGCAATTAAGACTAAGATGTAGCTGTATAGTAGCATAGTCTCTTCAGTCAAACACTTTTTCCAACAAGATGGCGGCTATTATTTGAAAAATGATTTATAATTTAGAAAGATTTATTAATGTCATACTCATTGGATGTATATTATATATTTCCTACTTAATCAAAGATATCGTCTCAATTCCTGCACACATTATTAAACATCTTATACCACCTAAGTGCACATTGGTTGTGGAAAGGTCCAATTATTTCTGGATAAATTCTTGAAGTTCCGGCTACTAACTCACTATCAACCTTTGTCTTAAACTAACAAAAAAGAGAAAATAAACAAAGAACAACATTAAAAGAAGAAACATCTGAATACTTGTTTCCGCTCTATTAACCAGACATCAGGTAACCATTATTGGAAGTTTAACTTTCCCTTTTCAATTTTTCTATCGATATTTTAGAGTGCTATACTTGTTTTGAAACTTAAAAATATCAGCAAGTGGGTAAAATATAAGCATCAAAAAATCCAGTGAGGAATATAATCTAATATAGTTATGAATGCCTTCATATCACACATGGCAAAAACAAAGCAAAAAAAAATTATATCACTTGTTAAACATCTGCAAATGGTATGTAGTATGTTCAGGTGAACTGATTTCTCTCAAGAGTGGCAAGAAAAGACCCGTAAAATAATAGGAGGTTCTGACAGGAAATATAATACGAAGTACATCTGAATTCTCTGAACCTGATTGAGGTTGAGCAAGAAAGAGACAAGAAACGATGTAAAATCCAGTGAATCAGTCTTTGTTCAAAAATACAATCAAAGCTTTGTGTGTATTTGTTAACGGAGGACAGCGTCTTTACTAAATAGCTCTCTGCATTTAATAAGTTGTTTCTCTCTCCAGAGGTGGATGAAGTTGCAAAATTTGATACAGACTGAGAAAACATTGCATTATGTACATGAAATAACAATGCTATGTTCTCCAAGGGAGCTTGCACTACCCATATAACTGTTGGACATTCCAATTAAAACATAAGTGAGGTTATAATTCTGGGATATCAGCCGATTTGTCAGTGAAAAGGTTCGCTTTTTACTTTCACACACAGTGTGTATAATTCTGCAGAAACCTTTTCCCATTAAAAGATAAAGGTGATACGTTAGGTGAATGACACAAAACAATTGGTATCTAGAGCTAAAGAAACTTAATGATTTTCTTGACCAACTTGCGATGTGAAAATTACATACATCTAAATAAATTATACTCATGAAATATGTTTATAGTAAACCAATTGAGTAACAAGCACATTGAGAACGATAACTGCAGATATAATATCCAAAAGTCGTCGAGGATATCCTATTTCTTCTATTAACTTACAAATTCAAGTGAAAAACTACTATGTTTATAAGCAATTAAAGAATAATAATGAAAATGGTAAGGTTTGGGTGCTTAAGCCTACCATTTCCTCCATTGCTTGTGGGTATGGTAGTTAAAAATCTAAACACTAGATTACAAAATCTCAAATATTAACTACCCATACAATCTGAACCAGATACATTAGGCACACCTTTGAACAAAATAATGTGTCTATAAATATTAAATATTTTCATAATACTGCTGGTGTGGACTAACAATGGACGATTACATTAAACAAGTAGCAAGAATTTAGTGTATAATCTGTACTTAATTTTTTACAAAACGATGGTGTTAGATATACACGACAGTTTCTGTTCAAGTTTAGTGCGAGAGTTATGATTTAGATAACTATATAGCAAGAGGGTTGAGTTTAGTTATTTTTAGAAGCGATAATTTATGGCAAGTTTGTTTACGTAACTGTTTATGAATCATACGTTGTGTAGTTCACTAGTTATGAATTGATGATTTTTATATTATTGCGTCATGTTACTAGAACCTTCTGAGTTTTTCTCATTGTTTTAATTGAGTATTATTGCATCATAATATCTAGCAGTGTGTGAACGTTTTAGACCTCTCGCGGAGTTTGTATACGCGTCGAAAATTGTGAGTTTAGCCATAAAGAGCGTATAGTGGCGATTTCTAAAGTGAAATTATCACAGATTGTATCGTAATAACAGAGTAGAAAAGAATAATTCGTCTTTAAAATTGTGTTCTAAAGTAACTGTGTGGAATTTGACGAAAAAGATACAGTTACTTAAGACTCTGGATACAACTGGGATATGAACATTTGTATATACGTTTGACTTGTTTTAATATATTACAATAAAAGAAATGGAATGCGTGCTGTTTGTTTATTGTTGTATCATCAACAACTCGCAGACACCTACTGTAAAGATCTGGCCCATACAAAAACATAATAAATGAATAAATAATGATGAAGAGAAATGATGAAAATATTAACTTACACAACTTGGTGAGTTTCTGACCTCCCATACGGGTTTTCGACACCCGTGGTGGGTAGAGCACAGGTAACCCATTATGTAGCTTTGTGCTTAATTACAAACAAACAAACCAAACCTGCAAGATATGTTTGTTTATTTTAGAGCAAAGCCAAATTTGGCTATTTTCTGTGTCCACCGAGGGGAATCGAACCCCGACATTTAGCATTGTAAGTCCGTAAACTGACCACTGTACCACTGAGGTAGTTTTGTTTCCTGTGTACTGTACACAAGAAGTTTACTCGTAGTTAGGGAAATGAATCAGTCAGAAAAGTGATCGTTTTCTACGAGCAAGAGAAAGTGTGTGTGAATTAACAATTTCTAACCGTAACTCATGGTTAGATTGTGAATCTCAGGCGTTAACAATTTCTAACCGTAACTCATGGTCAGATTGTGAATCTCAAGCGTTAACAATTTCTAACCGTAACTCATGGTCAGATTGTGAATCTCAAGCGTTAACAATTTCTAACCGTAACTCATGGTCAGATTGTGAATCTCAAGCGTTAACAATTTCTAACCATAACTCATGGTCAGATTGTCAATCTCAGGCGGGAAATGACGTTTCTATAGACGTCATTTTCGTTTTGCAAGTCCTTCTCACCTGTATCTGGTTTATTCAACAAACTATTTCTACACATTTAAAACCACATGCGAATTGTACGCACAGCAAGTGACTGATTCAAAATGGCAATGAAATTCAATTTTCGAGATCCGTTGTATTGTTAATATGGGATGAGATGATATTGTACCTAAACAAGCTTTAATCTTATATATATATTTACTAAGAAAAATATTGATCTTACTTAGATTGAATATACTTAAAATAATTTTCGTTGTAGACCCTTATATGTATTTACTCAGTGTGACTGAGATTATATAGTGTTAAGTTACCCAAAACGTAGATAGTGAAAAAATATTATACGATTTAATTTTCTATAAGTCATCCAATAACAGTTATTGTAAATGAAGTCCATCCGTAATTTATTCATAAACAGTTTAAATACACGCTTGGTATGCGGGCATATTATGTATTTTATACATACTTTAGTGATACAGAAACTTTTAAAAATTTTTCGATCATTTACTTTAAGTGCTGTAATGGCAGAGCACGTGGCCCAAGAAGTCGTTAATATTACTTTGTTCTAATTGCTTCGTTGTTTTCTATAGTAGATGATGTCTCTTCTGTCCGAGAGAATATTACAGTAGCATACATCTCACGGGTTAGAAGGACTGGCATTGTTATAAACTTTGCTGGCCGATTATGACGTTGACTAAATGTAACAGCAGACCAATAACGTGTGTCTAAAGGCTTACTTTTAAGATCATCGTGTTAAGTTCGACGGAAGTCTATCCTGAAAGAGAGAAACTTGTGGGACTAAGCACAGCCTAATACTTAGCGTGTCGGACTGCAGATCGAAGGATCCATGGTTTGAGCTGCGATACCGCTGAATGTTAACGTTTCGTTTATGAAGCTGTTATCGCATCATAAAAGTGACAGTCAATCCCGTTATTCGGTTCAAAGAATCGGATAAAGCCCTTATGTTATTATGTACTGCTTGCTGACCACTATCTCTCTCTGGTCAATAGATCAAACTTAGAAATGATTATATCCGAACCCTAACGATCTCTGAACTGGTTCACAACCACCAGTCTGTGCACAGGTGACGGTTGACGGGGAGATTTCAGCATGTATGTTTTGAAATATAGCTACTGAAGTATAATGTTTTGCAATATAACGTAAAAGTACTTTAAAAATCTAATATTGTACGAAGCGGTTTGTGAAATTTTGGGATTGGAACTAGCTGATACTCAGATGCAGAAACGTTGGGAACTCTTGGTTTAGGTGCTGTTTAGATTGAATATTGCAAATCCAAGAATAAAAAGGAATTAGTATGTTTCCTTAACTTTTTTTTACAACGATATCTGTTTTACAAAATTATTCTTTGAAACAATGCACCAAGTGAATTTACTAGCTCAAGAAAACCCACCAACAAAGCATATAGGCTCAGAATCTGAAGATATTATTATCATTCCTGTGAGTGTTTTAAGGAAATATTTATTGTATATCCAGTGGCACAGCAGTATATCTGCGGACTTACAACGCTAG
>NW_013665628.1:1706744-1750873 GCF_000517525.1 Limulus polyphemus
CCCGTGGTGGGAAGAGCACAGATAGCCCATTGTGTAGCTTTCTGCTAAACTACAAACAAACCATGAATCATTTCACTTGCTTTAAGAAAAATTGCCCATATCAACTGTATAAGAAAAATTATTTACAAGTTTCAAACTCTACTGATTTAATTAAGTTTCAAGTCATAAGCATTTCATAAATATCCATTTTGTTCCGGTTAGTTTTGATACCGAACAGGGCTGTTAGGGTCTTCTTCTAGTTATGAAAATATCTGTACGAAACTGAAAAAAATTACTTATGAATTTATAAGATTTATTGTATTTTTGTGACACGTATATATCGAACGTTTTGAATATCTGACTTTTAAAACTTTAAACGTGTTGACGTGTTTGCTTATGCTATTATATAAGTTTTATTGACATCACTACAGTTTTTGTTGATACTCAGTCTTTCTGAATCAGAATTATTGTCACAAGATTTTACGATGCAATTCTAACTTTAATATATTCACAAGCCTATTTCCAAGCTGAATGTATTCTTCTCAGTGATCAATAACGTAATGGAAATGTGCCAACTTTTTGTGAGACATTTTCAACGATATTCAGAGAACCAAAATGTTAGTAAAAGCAAAAGTAAAACAAGCAACAGCCAGGGGGCATCGGGCTATTATAATCAGTTATTATTATTATATTTACTATAGCAATTGCTCAAGTTACAAAGTATTGTAGGCTGCCCGCAAAAGTAAAAAAAAGCAACAGCCAGGGGGCATCGGGCTATTATAACCAGTTATTATTATATTAACTATAGCCATTGCTCAAGTTACAAAGTATTGTAGGCTGCCCGCCACCTTCTAATTGCAATAACAAGTTAAGCAAATAAAATATAAAATTTATATTTATTTATCATTTTTATCTCTCACAAAAGCACAACGAAATATGTCTTACTTGAGTAAAGAAGTACATTGTGTTAATAAAATAATAGGTAGGCATACAATGCTTTATAAGCGTAAGAAAAAGCTTTTTTGATGGTGGAACATACTACATGTTTCGACAGGACTTAGGTCTGTCTTTTTCAGATATACGTCTTGTTTAATGTCTCAAAATAACAGTTAGGTACCGAATTTGGGCCTTAACTTCAAAGTATTTATTTTGGTGAGCGGACATGTCTCGTTAAGCCTTTTGTTAATGCACAAGCTATCAACGCACTGTGTGATCCGATTTACAGAGGGTTGAGTACGTTATTTTAAGACGATTTTTATCATGCAAATCAGCAAGTTACGTGACGACCACAGTAGATATGAAGTCGCGGTGGAACAGAATGCATCAGAATAACAGCCCTTTCTGACCCAAGATGGGGATATTTCTTGTACTTAATGGTATTGAAAATCAAAGGAATGTGGATTAATTTGGGGTACCAGGATGATCCAAAAAGAGCCTTGCAATAAGTCGTACTTCAGCCATAGTAAGAAAGGTGCAGCGTCTTGTAATCGGTGAGAATCCACGCACAAAAGCCAGTGGCAAAAACCGTCCACGTGTCCCAGGAAACGGTACGCAAAATAATCAAGGAGGATCTCCGTCTGAAAAAGCAATACAACTCACGTATACACAAGCTGCTTCCACGATTTATCCGTTCAATCGTCGCATGCCTCAAACTGCTGGAGAGTGAAACGGGTAGTTGTTGTTGCTTTCTTAGTCCAAAACTCCACAATTGGCAGTCTACCCTCTGTTCACCACGGGGAATTGAATCCCAGATTTTAACATTGTAAGTCCGTAAATTTACCACTGACCTACTGAGGGATATGAAATGGTTATTCGTTCTATTCAGTTCGCAAGCCACAGTGCCTATAGATTTCTGTGCGATCAGACTGTTTGAATGGGTGCTGGGAAACCGCATTTCTCGTGCACTATATGACCTACAGTAATCATACACACAGAAGAGAGGTGTGCTTAGGACATGGTAGCTTTACTACGGAATATTTTGCAATAAAAACTACGCTATAGGACTATTGTTAAGATGCATGACCAGACGTGGCGACATGGACTGTGACGATGCGGTGAGACTCCAAAATCGTTTTAATATAACATACTCATCCTCTGTGTCCTACTGCTTTAGTCACTGCTGTTTTTATGATCAACACTGCACAAAGAAACTATGTGATAGTTATTCATAAGTGTACTTCCATTTTTGTTGGCTGATGAATAACAAGATTTGTTGACATACAAAAGTATTCTTAAAAATGTTAATGGTACAAAATTCAACGAAACCAACAAACACGCGAAACGTTATTGTCATTATTTGTATTGTATGACTAAATGGGAATCCAATATTTATAGTTTAATTTAAGTGATAAGTCTCGGTGCATTTTTTCATGAATTCTACGTTAAGTATTATAAATAGCTACACTGATCAGAATTTGTTAATTCTCATAATTAATATAACACAACAGAACATTAAAGATTGGGAAATATAAAAGATATGTATTAAAAATATCATCTTACAGTGTTAGTTCTGTGATTATTTCGTAGCTTGAAAAATAGACAAAAAACTATAATAAATATAAAACGAACGCAAAAATCACTTATCATATGTAATCGGATATTAAAAGAGTTTATATATCGTCAAGCACAATGGGCTGTCTGTGCCCCCTACGGGTATCAAAACGCAGTTTCTAGCGTTATAAGCCTTCAGACTTACTGCTGAGCCACTAGGTGCAACTATTGGAAAAGAGGGGATTATTAAATAAGTTTCTCAATATTTTAATTAAATTTGGATTTACGTAGATCTTATTGAACTGGTAAATAAACTTAGAACTACTCAGTGAGGCATTGTACTGCTCTTTTAAAACTGAACTATAAACAAATCAATATCAAATTTACACCACATTTTTAAAAATATAAAAAATACTTGAGGTGAGATCACGTGGCAAGCGGTTCCACGTGATCTCGACAGAGATTGGAGACATAAAATCAATTACAGCTGTCTTTTTATGATTGAACCCATGGAGTCTTCTTATTGCATAACGAATCAGAAAAATTCATTTGACATTTGCATCTCCACTATGTCTCTCTTACACCTACACGTTCTTACAGTTACATACATGCCATCATTTTTGATTTTCTATCACGTGGAAACTTATTAGGTGAAGTTCCTTTTCGTAAAATCCGTTTGAGGTTTTACAATATAAATACGTGCATACACACACATATATATATACATAAAACAAATACAATGTCATGAAACTAAAATTCAAACTAATTCCTCCATTACCACTCCTCGTTATCATCCTTAAGTCATAATGGATAATGCCTGTAGTCATAGCACCCAACTACGTTGGGGATATTACACCTATCAGACAAAATCCAAACGCCAAATGTCAAACTCGTCAGCAACTAAAAAGAATCAGTTAAGAGTTGGGAATTGAGCACTTGAACCCACAACGTCGCAACTCCAACTGTCTTTCGCTGTCTGCAGCCAACTGTGGGAAGGCATTTACCCTTAATATTTAGAAATAACCTCAACGTAGACTTAAACCATCCTTAAATTCTAGAATGTAAAACTCCGCCCTTTTATTTGATGTTATACATATAGGGGAAAAAAACGATATTCTTATAACAGAAATTTAGGGTGGCTCATTTCTACTATAAGAATGTAGTTTTTATTTTATTATAGTGGAGATGCAAATGTCAAATGGACTTTTCTGATTCATTATGCAATCACAAAAAAAACAATATTTTTATAGTGCTGATTTTAATCGCTTATGAACAAATAATATAATTCATAGCATTAGATATATATATATACATGCATGACCAAACATAAAAACCTTTACACATCAGTCTAGCTAGAATTTGGGTTCCTTTCATACAAACTGAACAACAAGCTAAGTGAAATATGATTCAGAGATTCTAAATGTTTAGCATAATACAAGTAGACAGCTCTACCTTAATGCTCGAGAAAAACAGTAATTATTAGAACCATATAACTCTCTTGCTTTGATGTACATATCATGATAAAGAACGCAATGCTTTTATAGTGTAATAAAATAAAAACATTTTCTCTTTACCTCCTTGAAAGACCATAACAAAGACGACAGCTACTGTGTACGCTGAACGTGTTACCCAAACGCCAGACATTAGCACTGCGTTGCGGACTTATCTTCAGAATGTAGCTGGAATTGAACTTTACAGCAACGCACTGTGAGGCTAGTTTTGACTTTCAAATAAATATCTCAACTATAAAGAGGTTTATTAACAAATTAAAAGTTACAAACAAACGTTTTCTGGCCAAGATTTTAGTGTAGGTTCTCACGCTAGAACAATGTCTGATGATTGGCATGCGCAACTCGCTGGAATAACGATTCGCTGGAAACCGAACACTGGCGTCTGTGCTAACGCCGAAATTTCCGGATTTCTATTGATTTAACCTAACCCAAAGACGCTGAGGTTATGTATGGGGGACAATTCTTCAAATACGAAACATTAAGTACCGGTAGATGGGGTAGCGATACGTGTTATGATTATACATAAAGCGTGTAAATGTATATAGGGTGTAATGAGTAACATTTGTTGTAACTTGCCACCTTTATTACCTATGTTTATATATACTAATATGACATTAGTAAGTTATAAATATTTAACATTTTGTATTTAAAGGAAATCCGAATGTTATTTAGTGTTTTGTAAGGTAATAAAACTTTCTAAAATTTCAGAAAATTGAGAAAAAATTACCTTTACACTCCACATAATATAAGTTATGTATATTGACCCTGATGAAGCCGCAGAGGCGAAACGTTGGTTAAAATATATATAAAAAAATTGTCTACAGTTTGTTTGTTTTTGAATTTCGCGCAAAGCTACACGAGGGCTATCTGCGCTAGCCGTCCCTAATTTAGCAGTGTAAGACTAGAGGGAAGGCAGCTAGTCATCACCACCCACCGTCAACTCTTTTACCAACGAATAGGATTGGCCGTCACATTATAACGAACCCCAAGGCTGAAAGGGCCACGATGTTTGGTGGTACGTGGATGCGAACCCGCAGCGTGCGAGTCGAGGTCCCTAACCACCTGGCCATGCTGGGCGTATTGTCTGCAGAAAGTCATCTCCAACACTAAAATTTAGTCTCTTGCAAAATATCGCTTGTTGTTAAGCACAAAGCTATACACTGGGCTATGTCCTGCCCACCCGGGTATCGGAACCCGATTTTTAGTTTTATAAGCTCTTATCCTTACCGTTGAGCCACTAGGAGTTTCACTCGTGTGCCTCTACCTATTTTTTTTTCCCAAAAACTTGTTTTGAAATATCGCATGTCTAAGGGTTGATATTTTTGGGTCTTGGTTGATTTTCAATCATGATAAAGATTATCCCATGAATGAAGTACAGAATACTATTTAACTGTCCAAAGAAAATGTTTTTTTAGAGCAAAACCACATTGGGCTATCTGCTGTGTTCACCGTGGGGAATCAAGCCCCGGGTTTTAGCGTTGAAAGTCCGCAGACTTTTCGCTCTCCCACAGGGAAGATACACAGGTTAGAGTTAAGACAATTTACTATTTTTTCGTTTTATTTAGAAGTTTTGAGGTTTTTCTAGTGAGATTTGTGGTATTGGTTTTTATCTGAATCCAGCTCTGTAAAGTTATTTTGACAAAGCTCGTTTAAATGTTTATTATTTCAAAAATGTACACTAGTGATACGTGCTTGATAAGTGATTTATATTGACTGTCTTGTTTATTTGAAACAAATATTTATTGACATCTTTTGCGTTGATTTGCTCGTTTGACAAAAAGCTTGAAATTAAATTGGCTCAAAAAAATTGATTGATTTCCTTGTAGAGCTCGTGATGAATTATGTTGGTTAAGGATCCTGATTATAAATATATGTAACTGATAATCAAAACCAGAAACCTTACGAGTTTTCTTCACAGAGCGAGACGAACGTGGTCCAGTGGTTAGGTGCCAGACGATGGATCTGTAGATCACCCCCCCCCCCACACACACACACACAAAACCCGCGTTCCACAATTTGAGACCGTGGGTGCGTTATATGAGTGGCAGTAAAACCTCATTATTCGGTCAGACAAAAATAGCCCATGCATTGGCGGTGGTTGATGCTGACTAGCTGCCGCCTTCTCGTCTATCAGTCCAAAATCAGGGACGACTAGCGCAGATAACCCATCAGTAACTTTGCGTGAATATACCAAAACAAACAAACAACTTTTTTTTTTACAACTACAAACTGTATGATGCACATTCTGCTCGTATGAGTTATAAATCACTCCACGTGTAAATTACAAAAATAACAATAACTGAATTTGATATTTTGCACATTTTATATTTATTTCCATTTTATAGGAATTGAGTGGTTAAACGAAGTAGTCCCCCTCTAAACGATAAAGGACGTTTTTTACAATATAACTTGGTAACATAAGTCTTGTTACTCTCGTAATTAAAAGCCATTTTCAAAATTCTTAAATGTCTAATGCTCATTTTGTCTTAGATTCCTGCATAAAGTGTTCTCGAAACTTATATAGAAAAGCTATCACTAATTTTTATAATGTTTATTAACTCGAAGTACTTTTAATTGGTTGACACTATATATTACATAAGACATACTTAACACCTATATCGGACCTGCCAGTCACCACCTTTTGGCTAAAATTCACTAGACTTTAACTCCATGCTATGACATTGCTTCTAATATCGAGATACTGCACTAATAAAAAAAACAATCAAGTTGTTAGGTGAAAATTGTATAGGATTTCATTATTACAATTTTTACATGTCATTTATAAGAGACTAAAAGCAACTATCATTTTTTTCTTTCTTTCTAGGTACATAGCTATACTTTGGATAAATCGTATCAGCATTTCATATTTCTCATGGTTAGCACTTCGTGCTACATTCACGTCACAAACAAATCTAGAAGCATTAACCCCTGTAAAACGCCTTTCCGTGTGTTGCACATTTGCTCTGACAAGAAGTCACCAGTTTGTGCGTACCCTCATGTACACGGACGAAGACTGGTTTGTAGGAACAAAGATTTTTGTGTTTGTGGTATATTAGCATACCACGGGTTTTCTATCCTCTTGCATTAATACTGAATTTTTTCAAACCTTGTTATTTGTGTAGTTTCCACATACCACGTTCTTCAAGAACGTCGTTAAATTCATTTTGCTCTAGCTATTTATTTTTTGTCATTCATCTACAGTAGTATGTTAAGTTAGACAGTTATCTTTCCCACTAGCAGTCAGATATCCTCTCGAGGAAACGACCTCTCTTTTGTCTCATTGGGAATAACCAGTCATACGGGTAGCGCTAGTCGCTCTGAGTAAGTCTGTTGTCAACGTGAGATTTATTCAGCTTTGAACAGGATCTCAACACTTATTCTTGCTTAAGATCTCATCTAAATAAATTAGAATAACATGAAACCTAACTATCTAGTCATTGTAGCAAGTATAATACATTTTAACTGTGTATGTTGAAATAGATAATTTATTATGATTGTACATTTGTTTTTAGTCTCTCTTTAGTTCCCGTGAACCATCAGATAATATGATTAATTTGCAGTATCTTCCGTTATTCAGCAAATATATCTTGTTATTCTTTGAGGAAATCAGTGCTATTTGGAAATACCCCAAGCTAATAGCATAATATATATATATATTTATTTATTTTCTGTCTAAGAAATATTAAGACCTGCTGTTGTTATAAAATATACTTTTGATATATACTTGTTTATTTCTGAATATTCTACAACAATAATGTCAATTTTTCACAACTGAAAAAAAAAGGCGTGAAAACATCACCACTTTAACTTAGATGAGATTTTGCAAAATAAATTCAGAAAACAAGACTGAAAACAAAAAGCATATCACATAAAAGATAGATAAAGGTAGGGTATAAATTTTATTGTGGAAAGGGCAAAATTTACTTTAGTTAGAGAGGATTCTAGCAAAATAGGATTCACATTAGTCCTAGATGACTCAATAAAAAAGCTGAGCTGTTAGCAATCACAGATGCATTCATTAAAATAACTGAATTATCACATTTAAACAATTTAATTTATATGAGAGAGAAAAATGTTATACTATTATTTCCCCGAAAGCTGCCTGGAGGGGTTACCTGTTTTAACCAGTCGCACCACTATACAGTAGTGTGTTGTCTGTGATTCAGTCAGTAGACATTAAAATGACGTCACATAAGGGACGTACAATGTTGTAATTTGTACTGTCGTGTCGTCCATGTAATTACAATGAAATGACTTGATATTGGGTGAATTATAATATTCTGTTTCGTGATTTTAAATTTAGCAGACTGTGATATTAGTATTGTTTTGTTTTTAATTATGCACAAAGCTACACGAGGGCTATCTGTGCTCTGCCCACCAAGGGTGTCGAAACCCGGTTTCTAGCGTTGTAAGTCCGCAGACATACCGCTGTGCCACTGGGGGGCGTGATATTAGTAAAACATTTAATTAAAATATAATAAAGAAACCCTGTATCACTAGTATTATTTTCCAATCATTTTTGTAGCAATTTCGAGCAATACGGAAATAATTTTGATTCCAACGCATTTTATTTCTACTTGCACACTTGAATTTGATAATACATACTGTAATGTTTTTAGAACTTTTTTCTATTGAGAAATGTATACATTACTTATTAAAAGGCTGTTAAAAATTATTCTTAAATATCGTACATGCATTTTCTTCCTAATACATAAGTGTTTACTTGTAACCTTTTCAATATTAAGTCTACTACAGATATTTGTACAAAATTTAAAACACAAAGACTGTTTGGAATTCCCTCTAATTTTTCAAATTATTTAGTGAAATTAAATTATTTATAGAAACTAAAAACGGGCTTTCTCTGTTAGGTGATCCTTATTACTAAGGTGAAAACTTTCTAAAAATCATGCTACATTTGCCTAAAATTCCCTGTACCTTTTCTGCTAAATCTGATGTTCATTATTTTTAAGAAGAAACATTTTGGGTCATGACAGATTAATCAAGGTTTAGCATGTTGTTAATATTAAAGGTATGGATAGTTTAATATTACTGAATGATTTAAAAAAGGAATTAAAATTAGAAAAGTACTCTTCATAATAATTTCGACTTTTACAGTAACCAACCTAAAATATACACATTACACTTTCTCACCCCCAATAATTAAGTCTAGGTCCCAATATCATCTTTCTATCCCAATTTGTTTGTATTTTAACCACTTTTGAAAATCCAAATTTGCTACTATTATAATAAAAGCAGCCTTGAGTGTGACCTTGCCATTTGAGTTTGAGCTACAATCACAAAATTTAATCAACTAATTCTTAGGGTACACCCAACCTTTGTACAAAGTTTGATTCAAATCAGACGAAAAACTTTTTGAATTATATGATTGGACTTCAATGTGACCAGTCACCTTAAAATCTAAGCTACATTCATCAAAAATTAATCAATTGATACTTGAGGGACATTCACCCTTAGTACCAAATTTGGTCAAGATCAGAAGAAACTTTGAATTTTCACACAGATACACAGTGGACGGAAAACAATACCTCCGCCATTGGGCAAGGTAATTATGTATGTAATATCATGTCTTGGCAAGATTCCTTCATTACTTATCAATCTAATAATAAGTCTCATAAGACAGCTGTTTGTATGTTTAAACATTCAATACAAAATAACTGTTTTGATCTGTCTGAAGTATTGTTAAAATGTATTCATTTTAGTGCACACTGCTATAATAATGACATGATTAGCTAAACAAATGAAGGGTATTAAGGAAAGTAACATACTATTTAAACCACAATCATTTATTAATGCAAAAATAAAGTTACTTTTGATACATGTTTTGACTACATTTGTTTGAACTATTATCATGTACACGCCTAGTGAAAGGTAGTTGAATGTTTTTTTTTTGTAAGGGTTTACACAAAGGTACTTTTCAATTTTAACAATACCAGTCACTAGTTTTGTTAAACCTTTTTATTAACAGTAAAACACTCAATGAAATAGTCTTACTTTTCACAAGTTAATCACTAAAGTTTTATAAAATTGGAAATAACCCAACAACTACAAACTGTAAAGAAAAAAACTGGGCACTTAATCTCATTACTAAAACCAACTCTAAACTTTAATGATTATAGTAAAAATAACCTTAAACTGACAATTACACCATTGTAAGCTTTCCTGTTCAAATGTATATATACTAATCATTAAATGATAGCTACAAACATACAGCCTTACAAAAGTAGTAGCTGTCAGTTTTCATTAAAAGACTACTTGGATATTATTGTACTAATCTCATGTTTAATTGCTTGAATATATCAATCATTATAGGACATTCAGAAAGAGACAAAATACCAAAGTAATGTATCTGTACTCTGTAGTTCACTCTGATGACTACTTACACATTATTGTAATCATTTTTTGAAGTTCTATGTAAATATATCTGACATTCATCTATATCTCATAAGTCTGCAAAAATTATAATAATAATAATGCCATAGCAAAAAAAATTTAAATCAGTTTCATAACCGTTTTTCGTTATACTAAATATATATAGTAATTTGGACTTCTATACTAAATACACGGTAATTTAGACTACTGATTTCTTCGTATTTGAAAAGAAGAAATGCATCTTTGGTATGTTTAAGTTACAACTAGTACTTTTATTGGTCATTATTTCAGTACTTGAAAATAAAGATGCATCAAAAATGGAATCTTCTTAAGACAAACTTAAACATGTGTGCACTCTGCAAGAAAAAGAGTGGTATGGGTCAAATCTGTAAAATACTAAAGACAAAAGTAGGAATAAAATGCAGTTTTTTTACCCCCCATACACCATTCCTCATTATTACAAGTTGAAGGTAAAAAGTAACTCATAAGACCTGACTAGCATTCAAAGATAATACAATAAAGTTGACATTAAACAAAAATTATTCTATTGGGATTAAAGCACTTGGCAGAATGTTATTCCAACTTGTAAATAAAAAGCAGTATACACCTTAATACATATAAATGCTTGAAAATGACTGTAAAAGGTTGGTGAATGATATTTGGTTAACACTGATAAATATTTTACCACATGGGACGTAAACTGTAGTTATTACTTGCAGAATCAACATAAACTCATTTGTATCAGCAATTTTGATTGTTGCTGTTTAGAGTTATTTTACAAAAATGGAAAGTTTTACAAAAAGAAAAGAAAAAATTTTGGTAGGAGGATTGAAAAAAAGAATTTGTTTTCCAAATCCAAAAATTATAATATTCATATAATTTTCTAGTTCTGAAAACTACAGAACTTTATACACTTATAATATTTTAACTTAGGTGCTTGTTAAAAAAGAAGGGTAGATAAAAGGTGAACAAAGTTATGTGAAGGTGAATGACAAGTTGTCTGGCAGAATAATATTCAGGTCTCTTTAGTTAACAACCTGTATTCCTCACTACTTAACTTCTAAATAGCAAATAATTAAAACTCTATTACATAAAGATGTGAGCAAATAATTTGAATTAACTTTACCCAAGTATTCACATAAAAAAATTTATTCAAACTCACTACTTGTTTTAATCATTTGTAATAATAATAGAAAAATATGCATTAAAAAATTAGAAGTTAAACGAAAACTAAATCTTACAATTTGCTAGCTTATCCTTTAGACCAATACACACACACACATTAATATTTACTGCAACAATTAAGGATAAGTGGAAACATACAATTTGCTAGTTTATACTTTAGACCAATACACACACACACATTAATATTTACTGCAACAATTAAGGATAAGTGGAAACACAAATGGCAAACGAGTGCAGATACAGTGTGATAAAATCTGAAAATACAAAAAGAAAGTAATAAGTGCTTAAAGAGGTATAATTATGTGGTAACTGTTTCAGTCAAATGATCCTATTGATGTAAATTGTTTTGTGAAAATGTTGACCACACATTTTATTCTTTACACCAATTTTTACCATTTCATTGTACTTAATGCTCTGTAGTGACTAAAAGGATATTAATTCAATCATTGTACACATCTAAAGATGAAAGAAAATATTACATGGTAGGTTTTATTTTTGAGCAATAACGAGCATCAATTAGATTCTCTTTCTCTCTTCATTGAAGTCTTTGGAAGTTTTGGAGCCTGGTAAAACAGGAGTGGTTACCAAACAACCATAATTACTTGGTTTAGATGGAGCTATTGATGTATCTTGAGCATTGAATCCTACCTGACTGCTAGTACATGGATTATTCACTTTTCCCAACAGGCACTGGTCAAAGAATTCATCCAAACATTGTTCCCATTCTGTACTACTCTCAGAACCAGGATGTACAGACATTTCAGGAAAATTGAAGAAATGAGAATTTTCCTGTGAAATATTACTTAGAGGTTCATCTTCTGAAGCAGTTACGGAGACCTCTGTGTAGCTTAGTCCAGAAGGCAGTTTGGCTTCTTCAGCACTAAAATCACTGAACTCCCTGTCGCCTTCACTGTCCATTATCTGCATCATACTAGAATGAGTTAATACTTGAACCACAGTTCTAGAGTTTGGCATTTTGTTTGTCAACAAAGCTGTCTGTCTGATGGAATGATGAGGAAACTTTGTACTTTGCTTTAATTGTTTTGTAACCACATCATTTGAGCTGAGGCAAACTGACTGACTTTCACAATTTTTTAGCTTCTTTTGCTGGTTATCTCTACAAAATGATGATGTAATGGAAGATTCAACTGAAGAAAAAAAGGAGCAATTAGCTTCAGATTTCTCATCTGGAAGATCACTACATAGAGATGCTGCAGGTGAGAATAAAGCACATGGATCTTCCACAAAAGAAGTATTTGTTTGTTCTACTTCAAATTGATTTGTGTCACATGGGTTCGAAGAAAAAGATTTTTCTACCATAGAACATGTTATTTTATCTTTAGTTAAAGAAAAAAAACTTGACTTACTAGCGTTATCACCATTTTCAGTATTCACAGCTGTCAGAAGAGGTTCTTTAATAAAGGGGTTGGTTTCAAGTGTAGAATCACGTTCTAAATCCATAGCTGTTAACAGAGATTTTTCCTGTATAATTACACTTCCTGATGGAACAGGTAGGCTTTCTGGAAGAAATTCAAGTTTCTTGCAAGCTTTTTCCTTATTTTGACCACCCATCAACAAGTCTAAGCTATGATTGTCAACACCAAGACATTTCCCAAAGTTTAATGGATAATCTTGCTGCTGGAATAACCGATAAGACTTAGCACGTGTGCAATTAAAGCACTTCTTAGTGTCAATGTCCCATTCATTACAACATGGCTTACTTTGATAAAATCCATTAATTGGAGGATTGATGAAACACTGTTTTTTGAAGTCAGTGGAGATATTCAGGTGTGTAGGATAGTTCCTGGTACAAGGTTTTTCTAGAAAGTTTTCAAAGAAGGGCCAACAGCAGTCAGATGTTCCACAACTAGGATAAATAAATTCATGTTCCACAAAGTTCTTGTCTCCTTCACTGTACATTTTTTGGTCATTATCTAACCATTTATCAAAGTTCATGTCTTCTTCACTGCACATTTTCAATTTCTTCAAAGTCTGGGATCTATCTATTGCACAATTACTACTAACTTCACATTCTACTTTTTTACCAGGTATAATAACAGAGTTTGTTTCATTCAAAAAACGTTTCACCTTAAAATTATGGCTGCTTTTAAGAAATTTAGATTTTTCACAATTACTATCAGTTTTGATCATTTTAGCTGAACATTTAGTAATGTTCCTATCTTCCAGTTCTGTGTTTTTTTTAAATTGATTGAAGTCTCCCAAATCTCTTTGCCTTGAGGTTGACAATGGACAAGGGTTGAGCCAATCATTTTGTGCTTTTTATTCTTGCCAAATGACATTCCATTAACTTGGGGTGCATTTTGCATGTTCTTTGCTGGATAGCAAACTGACTCCTTTGAATCACTGAGAAAGAAGATAAATGTCAAACAATTAAAATAAATTCCAGGTTCTCATTGATTTGACAATAGTAATTATTCACAGACTACTGTTATAAATTTTGGCCCATCTGATCATGTAATATGGTGATTTTTTTTTAGCTACATGGAGTAGACTGTTTGTAAAAGTTCAAAGTTCATCCAATAAAATTAAATAATTAGTTTTGTTTTGGTAGGCATGTTTTATAAAAATATTAGAAAGTTGAACTACTTTTTTTAAGTGTATATGTCTACTAACACATATATGCATATACATACACACACATATGTATATACTGTGTAAAAATCCAAATTTTACAATACTCAGTGACATTAACCATTATAACTAAAAGTATTATTCTGAATGTATAAAACTTTACAAAGAGTTTCTATTTTTATTCAGTCAACAAATGTTTACATGCTAATATTAATACATATTACTTCACAACATGAAATTTACTGACAGATAGGAGAATCAGGTCATTCAAACCAGTACAGATGAAAGTTTCAAGCATTCTGAAATCCATAGTATATTTTTATTCGTTATTTGCTATTTGTGTTGGTTAAGATAAAATAGGCATTAGTGCTGTGCATAAAGCTACTGGATCAGATGAAGACAAAACTGTTCACAGTATTTTTTCAATTACCACATGCATTTGTAAGTATACAGTAGAACTTCATTTATCTATATGGTTTATGGTCTCTAAAGTGTGGGAAAATGTTTGAAGGGAGACTATTATGAAAAACTGGAACAATATTATGGTGGAAAATGAAAACCTTTTATCTCTAGAAAGCAAACGTATAACTGAGGATTTTATCACAGCAGAGTTGTGTGAAATGGCAAATCAGTTAAAACCTGAGTCCCTCAATACTAACAACATTGATGTGTGGCTTGGGATTTACCATCGTCACTGATGCAGAAACTGTGAGCAGTGTTTGTGATGAGTGTAACTGTGATGATGACAGTGAAGAAGAAATTTCAAAGAAATTTGTGGAGAAGGTGCCAAGACTGCAGCACTACATATGCAACACTTTGTTTCTTAGTACAATTAGCAGAAGGATTCCAATTCTGTTAAATATGTCCTACTAAAGCAGATACAACAATAGGTTTTTCTCAAAGTGACTATAAAGCACTTTCACACCAACAGTATGTTTTCTTACTAAAGCAGTTACTAAGTAAAACCCAGCAAACATGTTTTACCTCACTGAAACAAGACTATAATGGACTTTCTCAAGCTTGAGAAAAATATCTTACAACAGTGAAATGTTTCAAAAACATTGTTACTAAAAACACTTCTTAAAAAACTTAAACTTCTTAACAAAGGGTACAGTTGGAAAACAGAATTTCAAGGGAGTTAAGAAAGGAAATAGGGCTAACAGCTTGGAAAATAATGTATTTAGGGGCAAGGATGGGCTTTTAGTTAAGGCTAAGCAACTGGTTCCAAGCACTTGCTAGTGATGAGGGAAATGTTTCAAAAATGTTTCAAAAACACTTCTTAAAAAACTTAAACTTCTTAACAAAGGGTACAGTTGGAAAACAGAATTTCAAGGTAGTTAAGAAAGGAAATAGGGCTAACAGCTTGGAAAATAATGTATTTAGGGGCAAGGATGGGCTTTTAGTTTAGGCTAAGCAACTGGTTCCAAGCACGTGCTAGTGATGAGGGAAGAGCAGGTAAGGGAAATAGATGGGATCACAAGGGATAATAATGTAAAAGCTAGTTAAGTTATAGTTGTAGGTGACTCTCTACCTAGATAGAATAGTATGTGGAGTAAATAGGAGCAAAAGAATATGCTTATGCTATCCAGGAGCAGGGGTACAGGATATAACTGATAGAACCAGAGAGATAGTTAAGGGTGCAAGTATCAATACAGTTTTTGTAGTACATGTTGGGGATAATGATGTAAGGAAAAATGGATCTGAGGAGCTTATTGATAAGTATAAAACACTGATAAGGGAATTTAAGAAAAGGGGTCATAGCTTGGGTTTTATTACGGATATTACCAAAAACAAATTGTGGGGATGAAATACTAAATAGGTCACTAGGATTGAATGCCAGGCTTAGATCAATATGTAGGGATGAGCAAATAGGCTGGATGGATTTGTGGGATAATTTTAATTGGAAAATTATATTTTTGGAATGGATGGCTTACAGTTAAACAAGGCAGGGGCTAGCATGTTAGCAAGTGCTATTAACTCAGCTGTAGTGGTAGATTCAAAGTAAAACTAGACAGAGGTGAGGGCTATGATATTAGTAAGATAGAAAATATAATTGACAAGAAAACATGTCCAACAGGCATAAAACATGAACATAATTTAAAATCTATGATTAATTGTTACTATTGTAATACTAGGAGTATTAGAAATAAAACTGATGAGTTCAAAGCAGTCATGGAAAGTGAGGATTTTGATATTATGGGTATCACTGATACTTGGTTGGATTTTAATAATTTGGATTAGAGAAATTTGTTTGAAATACCAAGCTTCAGAATATTTACTAGAGATAGAGTACTGAGAAAAGGGGGAGGAGTAGCTCTATATGTGAGGAGTGAATTGCATCCTGTTGAGTTAGAGCATATTAAAGAAAATAGCACTGAGGTTGAGTCAGTTTGGGTTAGTGGATATAAAGGGAAAAGTCTTGTAATTGGGAATTGTCATAGACCACCAGGTCAGAATGTAAAAGTTAATGAGAAACTGTATAAAGAGATTAGAATGATAGCTGAAGATTTTAATTTCAGGAATATTGAATGGTAAACTTTCGAGTCTGACAGTGAGGAGGACAGGTTTTGGAAATTGTTCAGGATACTTTTATACACAAACTGATCACAGAACCTGCAAGAGTTTGTTTTGTTTTGAATTTTGCGCAAAGCTACACGAAGGCTATCTGCACTAGCCATTCCTAATTTAGCAGTGAAAGACTAGAGGGAAGGCAGCTAGTATTCACCACCAACCGCCATCTCTTAGGCTACTCTTTTACCAACGAATAGTGGGATTGACCATCATATTATAAAGCCCCCTAACCACTTGGCCATGCTGGACTACCTACAAGAGAGGAAGTTATATTAGATTTAATATTAACATCTGATGCAAATATGATAGAAAGAGTTGTGGTTGGTGAGCATTTAAGTACAAGTGACCATTGGGATTTTACTGCATGATGAATTGAGGAAAAATAGTACCCTGATTCCAAGTATCAGGAAAGCCAATTTTGATGGAACGAGACATAATCTGGCTTCTGTAGATTGGACTAAAACGTTGGGAGGGGATCTTGAACAGATGTAGGTAGCATTTAGGGAAATATTAATATGCATACAGAACATACATATTCCCTACAGAAAAAAAAAGGGCAATGGAGCGGAACAAGCCAGTATGGTTTAGTAAAGGTTTAAGAGATCATATTAGGGATAAACATAATAATTTCAAGTAATTTAAATTTACTGGAAATAATAAGGACTTGGAGGACTCTAAAAATTAAGAGCTGGTTAAAAAGGAAGTTAAAAGGGCAAAACTGTATATGAAAGAGGGTTGGCTGAGAAGGTTAAACCAAACAATAAGGAATTCTTTAGGTATATAATGGGTGAGCAAAATGTCAGGATGAGGATTGTACCTCTTAAAAATGATAGTGGGGAGTTGATCTCTGAAGATTATGAGATGGTAAATTTATTAAATTATACATTTTCTTCAGTTTTAAAAAGGAAGATACAACAATTATGCCTCAACCAGAGCACTTAATGTATGGGGAAAATATTGAAGTAAAAGATATCATATTAAGTTCTGAAATCATAAGACAAAAGTTGGGAAACCTAAAAAAATTGATAATTCCCTTGGACCAGACAACTTTTATCCTAGAGTTATAAAGGAACTTAAAGATTTTATTTGTGAACCACTAGCTAATATTTTTATAGGTCATTGAGTAATGAAAGAGTATTAGAAGATTGGAAGATGGCTAACGTTAGTCCAATATTTAAAGAAGATGATAAACATTGTCTAGGCAATTATAGGCCAGTTAGTCTTACATCAATAGTTGGAAAGGTTTTGTAGAGTGTGATTAAAGATGCACTTAAAGCAGTTTAATAAAGTGTCAATGAGCCAGCATGGTTTCATTGAGAGAAAGTCTTGTTTAGCAAATCTTCTGACATTCTTTGAGAATGTTACTGCAAGAGTTCATGAAGGAAATACTGAGAATTTGGTTTACCTTGATTTTCAGAAAGCATTTGATAAGGTGCCTCACAAAAGACTTGTTAGAAAAATGAACTCTGTGGTTTTGGAGAAATGTTATTAAGTTGGATAGAAAATTGGCTAGGGAATAGAAAGTAGAGAGCAGTAATGCAGTTAGATCTGATTGGATCACTGTTACAAGTGGTATGCCTCAGGGCTCCGTGCTGGTTCTTCTGCTGTTTGTGATTTATATTAATGATATTGACTTTGGAATGACTAGCAAAATATTGAAGTTTGCAGATGACATTAAGATTTTTGGGATGTTGCAGACTTACAGGGAGATTTAGATCATTTGATGCATTGGGCCAATATGTGGCAGATGATGTTTAACTATCCAAAATGTAAGGTGATGCATGTAGGTTTTCACAATTCAAATTATCATTACAATTTAAATGGGAATACATTAAATACTATGGTTGAAGAAAAAGATCTTGGTGTTGTGATCAAAAAATCACTTAAGTAATCTAAACAGTGTATTGTAGCTAGCAATAGGGCTAATAGAATTTTGGGTTTCATCTATAGAAATATTGAATACAAGACAAGGGATATTATTGTTTCACTGTATAGATCACTTGTAAGGCCTCATTTAAAGTACTGTTTACAGTTTTGGGCTTCCTTCCTCAAGAGGAACATTGAATTGTTGGAGAAGATTCAAAGAAGAGCCACTAGGATGATACCTGGGATGGTGGAATTGTCCTACGAGGAGAGATTAAAATCTCTAAACTTCTTTTTGCTGGAGAGGAGAAAGGTCAGAGGGTAAAAGATTGAGGTGTTTAAGATTATTAAGGGTATTGATAATATAGATCCATACTTTTTTGTGTTTAGCAGTGAAAACAATAGGACAGTCTTACTTTTCAAACAGGGTGGTTGGCTTTTGAAATGAGCTGCCTTCAAGGGTGGTGGTGGCAGAAAATTTAAGCGAGTTCAAGAAACGATTGGATGAACATATGAGTAGTAAGGGGTGGTTATAGTTGAGAGCTGGAAGGGACATCCTTGATGGGCTAATAAGCTCCAGTTTATCCCTTTAAAATTTTATGAATTTATGTTCCAGTTACACATAATGGCACCTTATTTATCTGTGTATTTCACATATCCACAAACCCTTGTTCCCCAAAGAACATTGATAAATAAATTTCCACTATGCATACAGATGTGTGTTTATATATAAACAGAAAACATATTTTATTCCCAGTGGGAATATAGTGAAAGTTAAATTAAACATGACTGATGTATGTTTCCTTTTTATAATTAAAAAACGTTTTGTGTATCCTACTGTGCAAAATACTTACATTTAAAAAATAATGTTCATTTTTATTACAGGCCTTCCAGTCTATTAAAAAAATGACTGCATAAATATGCTGTAATATGAAAATATAACCTTTTTATAGGTTCATTGACAAAAAATGTTTAAATAATTAAAAGTTTTTTGCCAAAAAATAATTTTTCAACTTGAACCACTTAAGACCATAATATTAAGAGGGTCAAAATAGATTTTTTGTATTTTTTCAGAGAATATTTACCAACTTATCAGGCTTTTGTCACAGGTTTTGTTAACTGTTACAGCAAAAAAATTTCAAGTCGTGTTTTCAAAACATTTATGAAAATAAAAATACACACGGTTCAGGTTTATTAAAAAAATATAAATTTTACAAGTCATTTTCACAAAAATAGAACTATTTTCAAAAGTTAACATTTTCCTTACCTGAAAGTGTTTTTCTGATAAAAACTGACCTCATCACACAGATTAGCTAGAATACCAAGTCAATATGATGGAGGGTCTGGTGCAAATTTACCTAGATGAGCATCCTTCAGAAAGTGTCCAAAGGATGCCCATGGGGTGTGACACCCAGTGACGGGGATTCCATAGAAGAATGCATTTTGTTATATCCAGGGTATACTCTTCTCCTGTATAGGAAAAGGGAAGAGGCATAGAAGCCAAATTTGTGTGGCAGGGATCTGACTGTCTGAGTATTTGCACACAAGTTGTCAGACAACCAATATGTATAGGATGGATGAGCATGTTCAGACTGTACCTTGTGTGCTCACCTCAACTCTACCATCAGACATGACACCATTTGTGGGAGGAGGGTGCATGTGGTAAATATCTGTGTCCACCTCAACTCTACAGGACAGACTCCAGCTGTGGGAGGACAGCACATTATGCACTATGGATAATTGTGAACGATTCAACTCTAACATCAGACTCTATGGAACTAGCACCAGCTATGGGTATAATGGTATGTTAGAGACACATTGTGGGTTTATATAGAGTGCTTGCCTCAAATATACCACCAAAATCTACAAGACTTATGCCAGCTGCAGAAGGAGGGCACATTAGTCATATATATCAAAATTGTATAGCATCTGAAATCTACTGAACAGACTCTGGCTACAGGAGAAGGTCACAATTATTTAATGTGTGCACACCTCGACTCTACTGAACAGATTCCGGCTGCAGGAGGAAGGCACGGGTGACGTGAGTGATGTATCTGATTTATACAAAGGGTGACCTGTACTACACTAACAGTGTCACTACCACCCCACTTCTCATCATATTTGTACTCCTTGTTCTAACCCCATTGGTTGAGTTCTAATCAGTGAGGGTTCTCCATGGTCCACCACTCCAGCAACTAAGAACCAGTAAGTGGCAAGGGTCTCCTGTGCTCCAATCAACAAAGGGGGAGGGGATTCACATAAAGGAGACCCAAAGAAAGTGCCTGGATCCTCATCTGGAGACAGTGCAATGGGTTGCCATGTATCCCTATTTTTACAAGCCAACAAATGCAATCCAAAAAAGTGGGTAGAACATCTCCCTAGTGCTGGTTTTTTCTATGATAGTCCTGGAATAGGTACGATCTGGATCGGACAATAAAGTGAATATAGATATATGTACCATGAGGATACTTCAAGTGGCCTTGCAGAATACCCCATCTCATAATGGGCACATGTAGAGCCAGGCAGATTGTATGAGCACTTTTGTTATCCTGGCTTCATGCAGATTTCAGGTAAGTATATCCTGAGAGACAACAACCAGTCACCTCATGGGATCCTATGTAATGAAATAGGGTTTCTGGAAGAGAAATAATATGTATTCTTCCCAAAGATGGTGGGGTGATTAAAGAATGGCAACCTGTGGAAGCCAAGAACCATCAGGAGATAAAACAGCCAGAAGGTGTAAAGAAGGAAATGAATGTGGAGAGAGTCTACATACCCACCAGGAAGAACTCATCCAAGGGCTGTCAAAGAAGATATGTAAGAAAATGAAAAAGGTGAGAAATTAATAATGAAGAAATGGGAAGCAGTATGTGAACATCCACATCCCAAGATGAACATGTCATCGAGGAGTTCACTGACCCATCCAGTTAGGGAAGAAGGAAATAGGTCCATGGAAAAAGTGGGACAGATAGACAGGAACTCCTAAAGGGAAAAGTTTGTGATAAGGCACACTGAACAGCCCAACAGGACTCAAGCTTGGTGTAAATGACCCAATATGTGAGAGAGATTGAAGGGAGATGTATGGTGTACCTCCTGAGCAGTAAAAGTCAGTCAGAGTAAGTAAGGATCAGTCTATGGAGGGGAAAATAAAAGTGCAGTGGAAAAGGTATAAGATGCATCTAAAGGAAATACAACAGAACAATGGTAATCATAAGAGATAGATGGTACACAAATCAGGAAGTCATACCTCAAATAGGTATGCAATAGATCATGCAAAACCACATTAAGGTCTCAGTCAGACAAGTGAGTTAGACGAGGAGGAATGAGGAGAACAAAGGAGCAAAATATAAAGGAGAGGACAGGAGAAAAAAACACCTCTTGGTTAGCAGGAAATGAGAAAAGCAACCTGACAACTGGGAAAGGCTAAGACAGAGAATCCACCAACAAACAGTTGAGTGTGAAAGGCAGAAAGGTGGTGCAAAGAATTACTGCAAGAAGGAAAGGAGTGGCTGAAGAACAAAAGACAAAGACTTACCAGAAATGGTGCTAGACAAATACAGTGAAGGTTACAAGAATGTGACAAAAATACCACATTAGTGGAAATTACAGCCTGATAGGTGACAGATCGGGCAAATTTCATGCATGAGGATGGAGAGAGAATATCCCTCAATAAAGAAGGGAAGTGTGAGAATGAGAAGCAAGAGAGAGGGGATAATGAGAAGAGAAGGGGGAGTTCAAATATCAAGTGGTCCTAGGCTAAGGCAGTCAAAGAGACACCAACAGTTGTGCCCCAAAAGGAGTAGTGTGTAAATCCGAGGCCCAAAAGGAGGAGATGAACAGAGAAGTATGTGTAGAGAAAGAGGTAAGACCAGGCCTGAGTGAGAAATCAACAGCCAGAGCCTAAGGATGAGGAATAGAAGATCATAAGAGAAGAAGCCCAGAGTTGAGAAAAGTGTCAAAATCGTCTAACATGGACATGTCCAACCAAGTGTTAGCTCCATAGAAGGTCTGGGGTGGAGAGAATATTCTATTTATAGAATAGCTTGGCCAAGAGAAGCAGTCCACCATCAAGATTGAAGCTCCTGGCAAAGAATGTGAAGAGGCTCAGAAGTGTTTGGTTAACACCCAAAACAAAAACACCCTGGAACAGCAGTCACAAGGATGGTTGAAGCAGGAAAAGCCCATGGAATAGGTTGAGTGGAACATGGCCAAATGAGTCATCAATAGGGGTAGAAAAGGGAACATGTTCAACAAAGAGCAAAAAGGTCAAGTATGTTGATGTGAAGTGAATTCTTGTTCAGCATCTAAATGTCAGAAGTCTTGTCCTCATTGAAAAAAGTATTTCAATCAGAGAGAGAAGCATTGAAGAAAGAGATATCTGGTTTGAGTGGTGGTAAGGGAATGAAGAAAGAAATAAGAGCAAGGTCCAGTTATCGTGCCAATTCCTTGAGAAGAAACTCAGAAAGGGGGGGGCAAAGGACTCCAAGAAAGAAAACCTTGGGTCCACAAGGTTCATTGTAGGAAATACAGAATAAGATATAAAGGCAAAAGAACCTCTCACACAGGGAGAAAACAAAAAGTCTAAAACCTGATGACCAGATACGACATAGATCACAGGCAAAGACCCTCACAATACCAACAAATACAAAAAGAGAGAAAGGAGATGTCACAGGGAAGAGCAAAGAATGGGAAGACACAAAAAAATGGACAGGACAAAGAAAACAAAGGGATGACACATCAACCACAGCCAACTGCAGACCGGGGTAAAAAAGACCATAGATGGGGTCAGAGGGAGGAGAAAAGAAAGTGAGAACAAAAGTGAAAAGAAGAGTGAGGAAGGAGACTAAGGTGTAGAAATGGAAAACGACTGTCAGCAGAAATCGAAACCAGCAACAGGAGAAAAGTACCCACAGAAACATACATATGTGATAATCACTGGCAAAAAGAGTGACAAATGGTAAGATAATTAAAAAATAACAGAGGAGAGCCTGGAATCTGGAATGGAAAGGTAGGAAAGAGACAGATCTAGATGAGGAATAGGAATAGAGGGCAAGGTTGAGAAAGAGGAAAAAAAACCTGGAAGATAATAGGGATGGAAATCATATAGCATCAGACCAGGTCACCAGGAGAAAAAAACATCACTGAAGATATCTAGTTAACAAAAGGGAATCAGATGAATAATAACTACACAAGGAGTACAGTGAAGAGGAATGTAACTCAACTCAATGAGCCCCAACAGCAGGGAACAAAGTACAGAGAGATAGAACAGAAGAAGTGGAAAAAGCCAAACAGAGCTGAGAATGAATGTCTACAGAAGCCATCAGATAAAAGATGGAGACAGGTGAGGAAATATAGAAGGATAGAGTGAATAAGACAAAAAACACAAAGATAGGGAACTAGAAAGTGAAATAGAAGGTAAAAAGCTCAATCCCCAAGCTGACCACCACATAGAAAACAAAGAGAGGGAATCAGGAAAAAGAAGGGAAGAAAGTCTCAAATTAGGACAAAAGGAGTCACAAACATGAGGAGGATGAGGCATTTGAACATGAGAAAAGAGTTATTAGATAAAGGAAACAGTATAAATCATAATAACAAGCAAGGAGATAAGACAAGATAAACCTAAGATTTGCGAGTCAGAAAGTAAAAAATTGAAAAATAATAAAAAACACAGGCAGAGAGGATGAAAAGGAACATACCTGAGAAGGAAATCCAGAAAGAGATTGAAAGGTTAAATTCATTTCACAAAAGGGAAAATACTACCCAAAGCAAATCAGGTGAAGGTTGTAATCTAATAGAACATTCCCAACTAAGGAGAAAAACATTTGGCCAATGAGATGGGAGCAGGAAACCAATTAAGCATGTGGTAATCCACAATACCTTGAACAATGGCTGCAACAACCCAGACAATTAATGAGCCTTCGAAAGCTACAACAGAAATAAGTACTAAATGCGAACAATTTCCCACATTCAAGAATAAGTATAAATCACCGGCACTTGAGAATTCATAATAAAAAAATTAAAGTTTTTGAAACAAAAATCAAAGTTTTGTTAACAATGCAAATCTCAATAAATTTAACATAGACAAGAAACTTAAACATACTTATACAATACAATACTGAAAAGAAGAATGAAGATTTATGAGTGCAAATTCATAGGGCAAGTAAATGAACATGGAAGTGTGTCACTCTGCTATTGGTGGAGGGCTTTTGCCACATTATGACATCATCATGCAGTGGTGCAATTCACATAAAATCATGTGAAATTAGGTGAGAGTTGCCTCAAGGCTAGTAGCATGGAAATTTCTTTGGCAGTCGTGCTGTGATGATGAAGATAACTAATCTGTGTAAAGAGGTGAGTTATCACGTTAGAATGTAGGCTTTAAGAGGTTTTATAGGTCACTGGGAGGCCTGATATTACTATAGCTAACAATTGGTACTGCTTAATAATTACCAGTGTTTAGTTATATTAAATATGTTACTAACTATATTAACAACATAATGGGCTTATGGCCAGCCTGACATCTTTACAAAAGGAGAAAAAAATTCATATGAAATATGGTGTAATACAAAGCAGACATATTTTATGCTATAATAACTAAATGTAACATTAAATGATTAACATTGACAGTAAAATTATCTCATCTGGAATAGCATACCTACAATTTTACAAAGACACAAAGTGTATTTCAAATCATCTCTATACAAAATAAATTGCTTATAATAATTAATGATAAGTTGAGTTTTCTATACTTTAGCTATTACAAAGCCCTAGTACTGTTCTTAAATAATACCAATGGTATTATTCAGTTCATGTTTATGCAAAATAAGTGCCAGCTCACAGTTATGTGATCTTGTTTGTTACTGAAGGCCCTACCTTTTACTTTTTCAACTTATATAAACTTCCAATTGACCTGACTGGATATATGAAATAAACTTAAACCTACTTATGCTTACCTTTGCTTAAAAGGAGACTGAATAGACATATGGGACGAATTTGGTATAGTCTTTTTCACTTTCAACAGAAATTTTTGTACTGAAGACAACTCCGCAAGCTCCTTCTTTAGATTCTTAAAATTTTCAGAATTTAATAAAAAGTCCCTGTGATTTTCAGTAGTCACGTGCTGTAAGTCAGACAAAAAACAATTTAAGATTGTTTTAAAACCAAAAGCTTAATATTATTAAAAATAATCAAAAATGCTGGTAGCCTTTTGCATCCCAAAAATTACTGCCCAATAGGTCTTTTGTTCAATAATAGAGTTCATCAGTTTGGATAGCCAATTGGAGACAATAGATGCTTTGAAATGCCATATATATATATATATAGTACAGTACTTTAAAAGTTATGGTTTAAAAGATGAAAGCTAGCAAGTATCAGAAACCAGTAGGTCTGAAATTTGTGATTAAAATTAAACAAACTGAGATAGGTTTTTTACCACTTTCCTTCCAATCTGTTTGTTTTACATGATTATTGGTTTCTAATGCTTTTTCGATTTTAGCATTTAAACCATAAAATTTTTTCGTTTTCATATATAAAAATAATTATCTATTTTTTAGAATGCTTTTAACTGTTAATTGTTATAAGCCACCTGATATGATAGATGAATTCAAAGAAATTGTGTCATGAGGTCAGGGTAGTTGCTCATGACCCAATAATTATTTAATATTGATTTTAGATACACTGATTGGAACTGCATAGGGTCAAGTAGTGAGAGGTTTCCTGAAGTGATTCATAATATTTTGTGGTTTTCTATACCAAATGGTTCAGAAGGCTTATCAAATGATTTGTTTTGTTTTGAATTTTGTGCAAAGCTACACGAGTGCTATCTGCGCTAGCCATCCCTAATTTAGCAGTGAAAGACTTGAGGGAAGGCAGCTAGTCATCAATACCCACCTCCAATTCTTGGGCTACTCTTTTACCAATTAATAGTGGGATTGACTTGTACATTATAACACTCCCACGGCTGAAAGGGCAAGCATGTTTGGTGAGACAAAAATTGTGAGTCAAGTCCCTAACCACCTGGAATGCAACTTTAGATTAACTGACTAATAATTAAGATGTGATTGCAGAGCTGAAGTGTGGAAGAGTTGGGGAAGATGATCATTTAATTTCTAACTTTCAAAAAACCAATTTTGTGAGACCAGGAGACAAGATTTGTCATCAGTGGATTGAAATAATAAGTTAAAGGTGATGTGGGATAGATCTGAATTTTTTTTAAATAAACTGCTTTTAATTCAACATAAGCATGTTTATCTATAATGATGAAAAGGATAACGGATAAACTCAAATTTAATTAGCTTACTACAGACATAATAGAGTATGTTAGCAATATTACTGACCCTGACCCAAATCATGTGAAAGAAAGGACTAAAATGTAACAACAGATAAAGTACCAGGAACAAAAAACAAGATTTTTTCCTGGGTTTTAAAGGATACCAAAGCTCTCTCTTTTGTTTTTGATAATTCGGCAGAGAGTAAGCAAATGCTTGAGGATTGGAGAATTGCTAGTGTTACTGCTATTTTTTGAAGAGGTGATAGGAGTTGCCCATGAAGTTAAAGAGCAGTTAATCTTCTATAGTAGAAAATATTCTAGAAAGTTTGATTAATTGATAATTGGCTTATAAAACAATTAACTGTTAGCAGTAGTAGCCACTGGCTGTTTCTTTACAAGTATAAAAGGATAATCAAATTTTTAGTTTCTCCTCTCTCAAAGGATGGATGTGCAGGAACAGTCTTAGAGGAACAAAGTTTCTGGTTTAAAGAGGAGCATTACTAGGATGATTCTGGGGATGGAAGGATTATCTTATGGAGACAGGTTAGGATCTCTTTACGTATTTTTTCTTATCAAAGTTTATAAGATTATCTATGGATTTATAGGATAAAAGCCTCTGATTTCTTTAAGCTATATTCTCAAGACAGCAAAGACACAGGATAATTGGCTGGCTTCTTACAAAAGCTTAAAAGGAGAATCAATAATTTCTTGAAAAATAAAGAGGGATTTAAGTTTTTACTTTTTCTTCTCTTAAGGGTGGGTGTACAAGGACAGCCTTAAAGGAAAAAATAGTTCCATGTTGACCTATGTTGTTAAATTAAAATTTTAGAGTAAATAAATCTTACTGTAATGAAACAATGGCTGGCCATCTATATATCTATGTGACAGAAATAATATATACAACGGTGCCATCTGTTGTGCTGGTATACAAGATCTCAATGCCAGAAGTGATGATTGAAGCTCATGTAACAGTGCCATCTATCAAATGGCACCACAAACAAAGATCCGTAGAAATTTTCACACTTTAGGTATTCAAGATTCAGACATTTAGAAAAATAACTATGATATTTGTAACAACCATTTCTTTATAACAGAACACAATTTTAAATGAAAGTACTCTCCTCACAAGAACACGACTTTGACTAGATCTGTAAGCGAGGGTTTGATTATATCTTTATTGATGTAATATTTAAATGTAGTACTGAGAAACTGAAGTTCTTAAAAACAAAATTAATTTTTTTCAATAAAGGGTAGCACTTTTAAAGTATAAAACATTGTAGTCTATATCAGTAAAATGTATGAAAATTGTAAGCTCTGTGCATTGAATCATTTTGATGCAATGTGTTGTGTATGACTAAAAAGTACAATTCAAACACTTTTCCCATGCAGTACTTCTCAGACAAAATATACCTTTTTTAGAAAATGTTAACTTTTTTTTTTTAATTTTTCATAATGAGGTATGAATACTATGATTACTAATTGCTAGCATAAATAGCCCCCCCCCCCTGTAGGGCAGTGTTTCTACTAGTAGACTAAAAGATGAAATACTCAAAGTTCAAACTTTCAGGAATTAAATCAACTAACTCCTTACAAAAAAAAAATCATTAAATACACTGGACAAACAATATATTTTATAAAAATTACTTATAAAAAAAAGGCCTGTATAAGAATTTAATATTATAACTACAAAATGCAAAAAAATAGGTTCTTAATACAAAATGTAAGCTCTACAGTGTAATAAATACTGTAATGCCACAAAACACACATTTTCAACATTTCTAATGCTCTTAGTAATGAAATCTAACATGCTGGTGTAAGACATAACATAACTTAGTATCAAACTTATTATCACTTATATGCCTATTTACACAAAAATACATTTATGAAATCAATTTCAGTACCTTTTGTTGATTGGCATAATGACAACTACAAAGCTCACAATATCCACTTGTAAAAAGCTGTGTTCTTCTCTGCTGAAGTTTTGAAAACATTTTAAGGTTGAACTTACTGCAAAGAAGAAATTTTTTTTAGAATTTGCTTTAAATGATTAACATCAAAATATTTAAAGATCATTTTAAGAATAACTTACAACTTAAGGTTTTAATATAACAGATATACGAATTTCAGATTAGTGAACATGTAACTGTTTTAGCGAGACTAGTGAAAACTGTTCTAATTATAAGTAGTCATACACAAAAGGTTACGAAAGCTAAGATAATTTACTTTTCCTACAAATATCTCTACTTGAGAATAACATATAATGTCAGGCCTTAAATACAATTACATATACGTATCAGTAACTAAACCAGTAAATTAAAGAAAATAAAAATATATCTAATTATTGTATATTCTACGATAGCACATTCACGATTAGATATTTATGGTGGGAAGTAGAAAATTCTGCCAATACTGAAAATTTTTTTTGAGCACTCACAAACAAGTCTCTCCCTCTAATTTTGCTAACACATGCACAATCAATGGTAATAAGCTTATGGTATAAATCACTGTGCAGACATGTGAGTACATTAAAAATATGACTCGAGGATAAAACTGAACCAAAAAACGATCCACATGAATCAAATCCAAAAATTTATTTTTGTTGAGAATTTTCCTACCAAAACTGCAGCAGTATGAAATTCTATACCTAACGCAGAACTCTTCCACCCATAGATATGACTAGCTGTCTATGATGTACTTCCAACTAGCCACTAAAGATGGGGATTCATCTAATCTATGAAAACGGTGTTATTATAATTCAATATTAATATCAGACATTTTTGGTAATTAAGGGTCAATCATATATGTTCTGTTTGAAAAACAATTCCAATTATTTAAACATATGCCTTCTTCAGAGTGTCTTAATTCTTCTTTTTGTTTCACAGATAATGAGCCATTTTTATAAGTATTCTCAAGTTCACTGACATCCCTTTGAGTAATCAGAGTTTGTCTTAATTCTTCTTTTTGTTTCACAGATAATGAGCCATTTTTATAAGTATTCTCAAGTTCACTGACATCCCTTTGAGTAATCACGTAGGAACTATAAAAGAGCATGAGGCTTGCCAGAAAATGTACTGTGGAGTGAAAATCTGAATTCTCCAACTTCGATGAAAAGAAAGAAACTACATACACTACAAAACACAGTGGAACAATCATTATTTAAAACACACACAACAATCTCAGGATCCTCATCCTGGCCATTTTTACCATAAAGCCATGTATTTTTGGGAAAAACATTTACTAGTAAAACTAGCATGCAATTCAAACATGAAGCAAACAAATAATCAAGAACTAAAGAAAGAATACATCAAAGTAGATAGAGTTTCTTTCATGAACAGCATAACAAGCCTGTAGTCATTTCAATTTTGATATTTATTGCTCTTGTTTTATGTCTACTTTGCTCAAAGTTAAGGATTTAATTTTTTCCTGTCAATTTGTATTTAAAACAATCATGTTTAGTATAAGTAAACTCATCATTTCCTTGAATATTTATAGCAAAACAAACAGTTCATGCATCCTGACCACTCAGCACTATTTTTTATATGACATAAAGACTCTTGTTGGTCAATTACACTAACTAACTTGATTGACTTAATGAATAATCAGTACTATTTTTACACAATACAACCTGACTATGATAGCAGTGATTACAATTGTCAAAACAAAAGCTATAAAACTGTGATTAATCCAATAACTGGACAACAGTTAGAGGAACTAACAACAATAAAACTTCAAAGTATCATGGTAGTATTATTAGCAGTTCAATTTTTGTTTGTTTTTTGTTAAGCAAAAAGCTACACAATGAGCTATTTGTGATTTGCTCATTATTAGTACTGAAAACCGATGTTTAGCATTATAGGTCCACAGACTCACTGTTGAGTCACTAACAGACTGCAACAGGTAAACTTTATTTGATAGAAAAACATACTTAACTATTATGGATTTTTTTCAAATTTGGTACACTGATAGTTCTTTGCAACCTAGAATTAGAAGTCTCATTTGGTGTAAATATAAGCCACCTGTGCAAAGTTATTCAACAAAAAATTCTGATCCTGTCTACGCAAAAAGTCACGTGAACTATTGGCCTAATATTTTTAATACAGCTTCAACTAATAGTAAAATTGGATCGTTTTTAAATTTTTTGTTATTAGTATTAAAAACGGCTGATTTAGAGTGGCAAAACTAAAAGCAAAAGGACTTAAAGATACGTAAATATTGGTTAGGCCAAGCAAACTAGATTAACAGTTTATAGCTCAAATTTTAAAAAGAATCATACAGGTGGATGTTTATTATTCATTGCCAACTTTTCAGCACAAATTTACTAAATTTTATGAAATTATCCTAATTAAAGAGCATTTAGCATCACGTGATATTAGCTTAAGCAGTTAGCATAAATAATGATGCTTGATACAGCTGTACCAATTGCATGGGGGGATGACAAGAAACTGTTAATCTAAATTCCATGGCATTAGTATAAAGGAAGTTTTAACACTATTTTAAGAGAGGAAAAACTACATTAATATATTTTAAAGAATCTGGTTGTTTCTGTAAAGTATACATCTGTTCCAAATAATAGGGTTGTGATCCTAAAGCTAATGTTGGTTACTATCATGTGTCACTATCTTACTTGCTATGGTTTGTTGGTGTGTATTGACAAAAAGTCATGACATCTAATAAAAAACATCTTGTATTTTATTTTACCCACCATCATACCCAAGGTTGAAAAAAAATGTGACCTGGCTAACTATTGAATGAATATTTGCTGTAAAATCCTTATCAATGCTATAAGTGTAGCTACCAGTTTGGCCACCAATTTTAATTTCATTCCTTTAAGTCGCACGCTCAATCCTTTTTTAGCCACATCTTTTTTTTCACACCTAAGATGGTTTTGATTAGATTTAATTCAGAGACGGAATTGTAGATATTCTACATTAAGCATACACACATACGTATGTAAATATATATATATTTTTATATTAAATAATGGTGTAGGAAACATGACGTATGCCTGTATACCACAAGTGTAGTTTAACTATGGTATAAAGCTCCAGTTTTCAAGTGAATCCTGGTTAGTAGATACCACCATTTTGTATTTGTTAGTGTAATAATATCCCATATTATGGTAATTTTAGAATTGATCCTGCAGACAAAGTCCAATATTTTATTCACTTAGGTATTGCACTGAGGTATTAAGCCGAAAACACATTAGAAATTTTAACCATTAAACACTGGAGATGTAAAAAATACATATAACAAATAAAATGAAGCTAGGTAAACTCTGTCAGTTTTCTTGCTTCAATATAATTAAATGTAAATAACGGATTTTCATTAATAAAAATCCACCCTGTAATTCAAAGATTCTGTATCATGTGAACATAAAATAAATTGTATTCTGATCCTTATTCTGAAAAAAAAAAAAAAAGATTACAATACAATAAACATTCAAACCTGTTTTCAGTAGTTTTATTTTTTCTAATAACAAAGTCACTTGTCTGCTTTTTATTTAGACCACTAGGCTTTAAAGCTGGGAATGGACAAGATCCTCTTAATAGGGTCAAATTTATTTCAGGCCACCGTCCAAGATTTTTGTATTGTGGTCTATAATTGCTACACAAGAAAAATAAATAAATAAAGATTACTCAAAAAATAAAATTACCCATTTTTCAGACACTACATCACTACAGAGAGACAGCTAATATCTGTGTTTAGTAACCATACACAATAACCAAGTTTTATGTGTATACTTTTTGGCAATAATATAGAAAATTAAATAAATAAAAACAAAGGAATTGATAAAGCTTCAAACTAATTAAAATAAGACTTATCATTTTACAGCCTATGAATGACAAAGCATTTTTAACACTTCAAATCTTTATTTTGAGAATCTCAATTGTCCAGACATTGACTTTCTCTGAAGTTTCCATATTAAATATGTATTTTATTAGTGTTCTTATGTATAGTAAGTATCTGTAAAGAGTTACAAAGCTTATTAAAATATACCTTTCCTCTGAAAGATTATTCCATTTAAAACTAATTTCTGGTACAAAAATCTTAAAACCAATATCAAACAAATATAAGACTAATCCAAAACAGATTCGTCAAAAGAATTCATTATAAAAACGCAAGATAAAAGAATATAAAATAACTTAAAAGAAAAGACCTTTAAATATCTTGTCCATCTTTACAAATAAAAAAGTTTACATTGGGAAGTCTTTTATTTTTTATCTGTTATTTTATGGTGATTATCGATAAATCCACTTGTGTTAGATTGTTTATACTTTACTCAGAAATCTATTCAGTTTTTTGAACTCCATGCACAATACATATATACATACGTACTTTAAGTCCTCATTTCTAAATTAATACTTTTTAAACGTTGAATTTTTTCTGTACAGACTGTTAAACAATTATTCATTATATTTAACAATCCTATTTGGTTTACTTAATAACAAATAAAACTTATCATATTAGTGTAATCAACTTCATAAACTTGGTTTACAAAATATGACTTAATCATGATCATACTTACTTATTAATGTCCTCTACTTTTATAAACGGACCATGAAATCTGATTGTATCACCAGTGGTGCTATGGTAGCCATTCCTTTCACTCAGCTAAAATTATAAAATTGATATAATATTAAAAACACACAACATGAAATACTTTTTGCCAGCGATATATTTCTTCTTGTAATTTATTTATTAGCTAAAGAGAACTTTTGATGATGTAATATGACATTAAGTTCATACTAGCCTTAAAAATATCTAGGAAAAGGGTAAATTAAAAAAAAATGTTTTGAGAAGCATCAAGTTAGCTGAGATTAATGAGGATTATCACGCTATCTTGTACAAATAGGTGTTGATTGAACATTAGTCCAAGTACTGATGTTAAAGGTATAAGATTATTTGTAAACATAAGCCAAAAGTGTTTAAAAGTGGTTTAAGCTTTTAGGAATGTTTAGAGTTAACTTTGTCTCATTAAGTGGACTGGACATTGTATTTTCACCTGATAATTTAAAATAACCTGCCAATGGAAGAGCTATATCACAACACTTTCTCTCAGGAGTGGAGATTTATTTTGGTGAAAACAGAACTTGGAATATACTTGAAATAGAGTCTTAACTGTTAAAGTTGGTGACCATAAGGTCAAGTAGTGAGATTCAAGGGTTACTCAAGATGATGAAGACAAGATTAGATGGAATAAGACAGAAAATTTAAACAAGATCAAGAAAAAATTTACAGAAAAATAAACAAATATCAAGGTCAAGAAACAGGAAATTAAAAGACCAAAGTGAATGTGATGGCAAATTAGAAGTAAGAGATGTACTATTTAAAGAATTGAAAATAAAAATCAAAGCAATTGAAGACAATATATATAAAAATATTGGGGATGTACAAAGGGAATACAACAATAAGATTGAAAAGGCTTGAAAAGACTGTAATGACGAGATTGAAGAAGTACAAAAGTACATAGATGAAGTCAGAAATGAAGTAAAGAAAAATATCATTGAGTAGAAAAGAACAGTGACAGAATAAGACATCCAGAAAATGAATTATAAAATGTAAAAACTAAACCAACCACACCTTTTGCTGCATGGGCTCAAGAGTTCTAACTAAAAACACAATCTACTAATAAGTAAGGAGTGGAAGAACATATTTGGTCTACACTTATTACCACTGCTGCTACTCCAGTCATAACACTATCAAGTCCAGAGTTTAGCTAACCAATTCAACAACGGCCAATCGAGAAACCAACAGACTATGATAGGAAGATACCATTGGAGTCATAGCAAGCTCAGTTTGAAGTCATTTCTAGAGTAAATGGGTAAAATAGTGATTAACAAGCCATCCATCTTGCTGCCCACTTAAAAGTACCAGCTTTGACAATATTAGGTAATCTTCCAGCTGGGAGCCATAACAACTATCAAGCATTGGTAGCAACTTTATCTAACATGTTTGTAGTATCACACCAGAAAGAAATGCCCAAAGCAAGACTCTAAAACAAGGTAGATAGGAAAGAATAGACAAAGATATGAGAATCAGGCTGAAGCAAAGTCAATGTACATATCTAAAGGAAATGCTGCAGTTAGGGAAAGAACTGAAATATTTCAAAGTTGCAGATAAACTACTAACAGAGTCATCTAGATGTTACTAGAATATTAAATAATGCAGTATTGAAACATCAATGTTCCCTAAAGATAGTCTAAAGAACTGGAAGAAATAACTAGACAACTAGTTAAACAGAACAGAGGAAATAAGCCAGAAGACAATAGATGCTTCAAGTGTAATTGAATGGACATACAGCCAGAAACTGCAGGCAAAGGACTGTATAGAATAAGGGTTTTCAAAGGATACTAGAAAGAGGTAACTTTCATAAGTGTAAAAAACCTGGCCATAACAGTCAAGACTGTAATATATCATCAGCTGTCATCAAACCCAAGAGACAGTGCCCAACCAGATCAAAGGAACACAAAGCTACTGAGACATCAAGAACAGGAATTAGTTGGATTTATAAAGTGAAGTTTATCTGACAATACTCCATCTTCCATGAATGAGAAAAAAATTCATCATTTGAAGTAAAATCATCCACAAGTCCATGGGATTATTGATGAAAAACCTTGTTTTATGCTGACTGACACCATTTCTACAGCAACAAATATTCATTCTGATTTGTTAATGAAAAATGGGAAATTGCCTCCAGAGATGAAAAAAGAAGATGGGTTGATGCAAACAGCAGGTAAACATAAAATTTCAGCAAAAGGGAAGTTACTCTTACTGTAGGAAGCTTTTTTATGCCTCACAATGTTTGAGCAATTTGTATGGAGGAAGAGTGCATTTTAAGAACTTCTTTCATGCAGAGACATGGGTGTGAGGTTAGGCTTAACTCAAGTAACTTCATAGTCTATGACCAGGAAATTCCTTTGCAAGACAATTACTACACCACAGGTTGAATTTTTGAAACAGGGACAGCGATCATTGCATCACCAAGAAGAGAAATACTCAGACCAAGAGTTGTTAACAATATTTTTTTACGTAGTAAGTGGGGCATGGTGGAACCAAATACTTCAGCATGTCCTGAGGAATTGGTGGTTGGAAAACTCATGGTTGTGAAGAATAAAGATATATAAACATGTATTCACCCAGAAAAGACTTAAATCAACTATTGATAAAGCAGAAGACAGCTGTGGTGTGAATGCTGTTAAGACTGGATTCCACTGAGGTGACATGGTATGGATGAACAATTCTCTTTGCAAGAGAGTACAGTCTTCAGATTTAAGTAAGTGTTCAGAGAATAGACAATTGAAGCCAAAAGACATCCACAGTGATTATATTTGGAAGTACATTAGTGAGGGAACAGCTAACTGGGTAACTCCAGAGAAGAACTTATCAGCAGAACTTTGACCTGTGGAGAAGCCTACAGTTCCTGACAAGAATGCTTCCAGAGGATCATCAAGAATGGAGCTGCCAGTGGGTTCATCCAACTATCTTCCCAGAGTGAGAACTCCCTTAGCAACAACAAAGAGCAAGATGCCATTCCATCTGTACAACAAGGTCCTCAGAAGAGAAAACCACCAAAAAGACATGGTGAATGAACAATTTAGTGTAGTGTTTTATTTTATTTTGTGTAAGGATTGCTGAAGGGAATTAACAATCTAGAAAGGGGCAGTGTTACAAAATATATATTTTTAATGTTGTAATTTATTTTTTAGCTAGAGGGAGTTGTGGTTTTTTGTGATGTAATGTCAAGTTAGTTGAGAGTTGAGAAACAAAGAAAGTTAGCTGGAATCAAAGAGAGCTACTGTGCTAATATGTACAAGTAAGTGAATTGATGGTACATTAGTCTTAGTTCTGTTATTAGAGAGGTATAATATCATTTGTAAACATAGACCTAATATACTTACAACGGTTTAAAAGTGATTTATGCTTGCACTAGTTTGTTACAATTTAATAAACCAAAACTACTTAAATACAAAGATGGAATAGTACTAATTTGTTTTTTATCCATTCTTTCGTACTGCTAAATTATTTGCTTAAAAAATTAACGTTAAACCCAAAAAAGAAAAATTCTAGAACAGAACTATACTTTTCACCTTAATCAGCTTTCATAACCTCAATAGTGAGTCAAACAGAAGGGAAAATTTACCAAAGAAAAACATGTGGTTACTTTATATCAGTAAGGAGAAAACAGGAGTTTTGTGCATAATAAGATCTGGTGCAACCATACTACACTAATACACAAAGGTGTGTTAGATATTAGAAAAATGAATACATTTTGGGAATTTTTCAGTCAACCTCTAATAAAACCAGTTTTATTAGCCAGCTTGTCGATATGCATGAATATTCAATTATAAAACAAGAATAAAACTGGCTGTTGTACCTGAATAATTACTCAAGATTTTGTACCTAAAACAAATATCCTTTAAAACAATTAACATATAAAATTTAGGTAGTTATCAATTTAATGAAAATAAATGCCATTATCCTTAAACTTGAAAATAATAAAACTAATACAGTTTCATTAAATCAAATTTTATGTTCAATGACATCTTTATATGCTATATGCAACAATAAATTAAAGAAAAGTTAATATAACTAACTATTTTTGCAAATTAATCACTGAGAAGGGAGAAAACACATTTTATCAAACAAGTTAGCAAAAAAATTAATGACTTATCAACCATCAAGAGCCAATATACTACTTTATGTGAGATTGTCCACAACAACAATAAACTATTCTTGACAGTTTACTACATCACCCCCTTTCATGTGATCAGATCATACAAGATTATTCCCTGTAACATCAATTAATGTTGTATCACTCTCAGACTGGCTTCATACACTAAATTACATTGTTCCTAAACTATGCAAGTTATTCTACAAACAAATTACAGTAAGTCAACGAAAATAAACACTGCACTCTCCAAGTTACTACAGTGTAGAAGAAAAAGTTTCAGGCACTTTTGTTTTAAAATTAATATGTATATCTTAAAAAAGTTTACAAGTATTAATATTGGAACACAGACAAAGAATCCAACAGTTTGATATTTGATTTTTAAGTATTTTGGCATAAGAGTTAGTACATAGGCTCCAAAGAACTAATACATATAGTGTACATTAAATTTAGCAAATTAGTCGACCAAATACCGAAAACTAAAAGATCATTATATGACCACTATGTCACGCCTTCAATTGCTGATGCTAATGTAAAAACTAAATAACTCCAGAATAAAAACTTATGCCTATTAAAGTTGATGATGAAGATTTTATTATGACTGAAGAAAATGGAAGTATTTCATCACTTCCTACTCAAAATAATTCATCAATCTAACATTACTTGTACAGAATGTTTAATGAAAAATGAAAGTCTGATCACCTATTTGTTCATGATGTTTATGCAAGTAAACATTGTTTTCTATATCTTAAACATCCCTCTACACAAAACTACTTTTACAAGCTTCACACACATTAAAACTTCCCAGCCACAAACAGCTAGCAGAAAACATTCTTAGTACTGAGAATACGGTTGATCTGTCAACACTGAATGAATAAAAGTAACTATCATGAAATTGATTACCAATAAAATATCACTCCAGCTATCAGATACCATGTAGACTGAAGGAGCTTCCTTGACCTGTACACTGATATTCTACTATACATTGATGTAATATTCATTAAAAGAACTGAATGAAGTACAGGATTATTGTCATTTCAAAATGTATGCTGGCACTTATTTTTAAAGATGTTATGATGTTTGAAAATTTGTTTATCATGTATGAATATCCGTGCACCCGTAAAAATGGATGTGAGGATACCCATTCACTAATATTTCTATAATGACCTTCATATCAGCTGTATTATTATTCACAATAAAAAATACATTTGATTGCTTCAACTCAGTAATGACATTTCAAAATTGAACTACTACAGCAATACACAGAAACACTAATATATCCGATATGATGGCATGAAATATGAGCTGAAAAGAATGGGGGGTTCAATTACAAACATATGGTGAAAAACTACGCATACAACATTCAGACTGGGACCTAACTCTTTGTTAGGTTTGTTACCAATCTTTATTTTCATACATTCTGGTACTTGCATATTTATTTTTTTATTCTCATAGGTCTAGAATCTAATTTCTAATAGTGGCAGAAAAACAAAACATACAGTGACAACTACTACTGAAAATAGCAATTATTAAATATATTATTATACATGTGTTGGATGAAAACATGTTAAATACATGTACAATAGATCTGATGCAACCATTGTTACATTGCTGAATGTTTGACCTTTCTAGACTTGAAACATCAGTTTACAAGTTTAGTCCTTGCTAAACTTCAAGAAATCAAACATGGTCTAGACTAGTGTTTCCCCACCACCACTCTGAGTACCCATGCTGGTCCATAGGAAGATTTCAGCCAGTCCATAAGATGGTTGAAAAAAAATTTGTGTTTTAAAACCTAGTTGCCGAAATATATTGTTTTACAATGCAACATAAAAGTACTTCAAAAAAAATTAATATTATTTGAAGTGGTCTGTGATATTTTGGGATCAGAATTAGCTGATCCTCAGTTGGAAAAAGGCTAGAAGCCACTTATCTAAGCCTCAGCAAAGTTTCTGTCAATCAAAAAATTAACAGTTGTTTTTTTTCAACTTCTAAGGTGGAGTTTTGGTCTAAGCAAGATCTATGATATTTAAAAAGCACATAACATACAGATTGTCTGTACTTTAGACTCAAGAAAATATCTAAAACTGATTCCAGATGTTCAGTGCATTACCCGTATATACCATAAACACAGCCAGCTTTATCTCCAATTATCAGATGTGCAATATTCAGAACTTACCTTTCTCTTATTTTTTATACCAATAAGCTTTTTCTTCCTTAACTTTTCCAGCCACTCTAAGACATTGTGAAGGTTTACAACACGAATACCCCATCGTTTAGAAAATTCCAAAATGTCTGTGGTTCCTTTTTGCTAAGAAAGAAAATGTTACTTTTACAAGTTTGCAACATTTGTTGAATTATTTTAATCTTCTACGAGAATATTGTCACTCAACACAATAACAGATGAAAGTTTATATTTGTGTCATTCAATGTTATAACTTGTAGAACTCAATCACAGATAAAAGTTTATATTTCTATCATTCAATGTTGTAACTTGTAGAACACAATCACCAATAAAAGTTTATATTTGTATCATTCAACGTTGTAACTTGTAGAACACAATCACTGATAAAAGTTTATATTTGTATCATTCAATGTTGTAACTTGTAGAACTTTTAATATTTTATAAATTATGTAATTCCATTATTACTCGCAAGTAAAATATAATTCTATATTTTTATACAATTCCTTATAAAATATGATTTTTTATAAAAATTGATTTCATTCTTTGAAACTAAATCTTATTATTAATATATTGCTTACTAATTACACACACACACATCTTATTTTCAAAATAACTTTATTGTTTATTTGATATTTGGAGAATAAATTGTCTCCTTTAATTAGAACCACAGAAAAACATGATGTACGAGTGAAAGTAAAGAAGAATGAAATAATATGTAAATCATACGACAATTGCTATATCTAGTGCCAATGAGGCTTTTTTGCCCAATACCAAAGTTCATCAGGCCAGCTGGGATATGACAGACATAAGGGTAGTACTAGTAGTTAAGACACTATTTAAAATATCAAACTGCATGAACAACTGTTATTTTATAAACTAGATTTATATATTTTAACACCAATCATTTATTATAATTATTTATGTTCACTTTAATTAGCTTTACTTGTCATTCAGAAGAACTGGCATGCAAGCTAGACTTCTTCTTATATCATATATTTTAAACAAATTAACATGTAATAACATGATAAATTATTTTTTGTTAAACTTCTATCTGTAGCCACCTTTTCAGACACAATTCATTTAACTTACAGTTGATTTTATTTGGTCTACATTTCTATTTGTCATCATTATCTTTTAAATTACTTTTGCTATATTATGCATCATAATGTTTTATAGGCCTCATTTAAATTCATTAAAGATTTTTAATCTTTTCTGTGAAGTCTAATTTCTAGTGGCAGACAAGGTGATAAAAATTGTGTACAGAGAATGTCCACTAACTCTGATCCAGAATTTTGGCTAGCTTAAAGTTGGTCTCACCAATACCCGGCTGTTGTTAGATACACAAGGAAAAACCAAGAGAGAAAGCAAAGAACAACAATCTACAGTGATTGTATAGTGTGAAACATAAGAAATACAACAATTAAGTCAAAAAAAAGATGTTAAAAGAAACATACAAGGTAAACATAGTATGTCAATTTTTGAGTACAGTCAAATTTTTATGTGGACCTCTGTTACAAACAGTGTATACATACTTAGGTGGATAGCATTTTGATAGGAAAGACAAAAAATTATTATATATGTTTTCAACACATAGTCCTCAAAAAGCAACATCCGACAGTTATACAAAAACAGATATAATCGTTACTTTCCTATCTAAAGGTTTAAAATTAGAATTCTAATGTGACACTTCAAGTTTGGTTTTTGAGAAAAAATAAATTATAAAATTTATTCCATAACAATCAGTTATTTTTAGCTGTACGTGTATTTGCAATAAAAACCACGTCAATAAAAATTATAGTAGCATTTTCCTAAAATAGCACTGCAACTTTTTATATAAAGTGTTGAAAAATCTTGTCCTTATAAATTTATTTCAGACAGTTCTATTATTGTGTGCCTAAACAATACTTTAATAATAACAATAAAAACTTTCATTAGCCAGAAAAAAAAATGTTCCAGCAGTATTTCTATCAAATAGATAAACTTATGGCTGACAATCTGGCACTAGCCAACTATAGCCCTTGTTTCTGATTTTTTATAATTGAAAAATATCTAATTGTACTGTATATACTGTATATTACAAAATACTGTATATACTAAATCTCATTAAACTCTATGTATAAAACAAGATGGTTTTCTTTATATTCAGAAATGTTCAGCATAGGAAAATCAGCTGTGGAAAGACAAGAGATTTACAGTAAAATATTTTGTGCAAGAATTTGATATTTTCAATTTAATGGCACATTATACAACACATGGATAAATGCCCAACTCAGAAACTCCAGAATTTGGGTATAGACACCTGTAATTTAGAAATGGTAATGACTATTACTTTTATAATAGTATGACAGATGAAAGTGCTGTGTGTTTAACAGGATATTATGAAATGAAACTCTGGACCTCTCAAACTGTAGCCTGGTACTCTAATCAGTGAGCCTCACCAGGCTAACTGTGCAATAAAAATCCCTTTAAAAGGAAATTGCTCCATTGCATATATACAGATATTCTTCATATTGTGTAAGAATATGTATTGTGTATGCCTGTATAATGGGGCCTCATGTCAGAAGGACATATTTCATGTAGATTAGTCCAATTCAGGCATGGCAGACCTTGCCAATAAAGTTACGGGTGTAAGTGTTAATTGGCAGTGGTAGTATAGCAGCCACTTTTCTTTTCAGGCAAATTATTTTGGCATTAGCGATATGTTGGTTCTTTAGTATCTTGAAACCTTCACTGCACGTAATTGATATTGTTTAACTTTGTGTGATCTGAGGCAAACTCCTACATAGTACTTTTATTCATACCACATACACAGACATCTACATATTCTTACACAATACATTTATCTTGGAAAATTTATGTATATAAATATATATGCTAATGAACTTTAGTAACAAACAAAGTGAATATTTGGCTACAACTTTACACATTTTATCATGAGCAATTTTTGTTTTAATATACTGTTTCCTTACCCTGTCAACCTGATTACAATGAAAAGCACACAAAATTGGTTGGAGTTTTTAAAACAAAATTATCCTTACGTTTAGATTAATAAATAGATGCTGATTGCAGTGTGTTTAACTCCCCTGATAACAGAAAATTTATCTATAGCTGGATATCTTTTGATCATTGATATCTATATTATTGAATTATTCGACGCATTTTCTGTTTCAAATAAACATTCTAGGAGCTTGAAAAATAGCAATACACATATAACTGATTAAGTGTTTCCAAATAATGCATGCAAGCAAAGTAAACATGTAAATAAACTTCAACAGTAGAAATTAGAATTACATGATATTTCTAATAAATTACAAAGAAAGGAACAGTTTAACTAAATCTGTAATAGACAACTACAATTATTTGGACTTGAATCAGCAAATTTAGTATATAACAGAATAAATAAACAGGATACAAGTAGAGTAATGCAGTTGGGTTATTCAAAAAAATTAATGCCTATATATATATTTGACTAGTCCAAAAAAAATATAATGCTAAAATAACACTTACTTGAGTTTTGTTAGCTCTATCAACAAGATCTTTCCCTCGAAACTGAAGGAGTAAACAATTTATGTATCAGTACACACACAAAATTTTAAAAGAAACATATACATTTTTTTAAAAATGTAATAGATAATGTAGCAAATTCAAGAAAAAAATTCTAAATTATTACATAGGTATTTTAATTTTTTTCTGAAAACAAAATTAAGAAAACCTTAATAATTTCCTTTTTTATCCTATTTTTGAATGATGTATCCTTGTTTGAAAGTGTATTGTAATTTTCTGTTTTACATATTTTTTTTTGCTCTTGATTGTATAGCGAGTCTCTTCTTATGAAGATAACACAACACCCAATAAGGTGTTTAATTGTACCCACCAACCTTCAGTATTAGACAAACACCTAATGGTTATCTATTTAAAAATCAACAACAGAACTTCATTTCAGCTTTAACGTGACCTCGATGACGCAACAATATATATTCTTTAATTTTTTTCATGATTCATCATCAACTTCAGTAAAACAGTTTTTGATGGTATAAATGCTTGTCTTAAAATTCATTCTGTAAACGTGTTGATTAAGATATGGAAATATAGATATTTAAATGGTGTATCTGTACTGAATAGCCTCCACTCTGATGTTTTGTTATTTTTCTATATTAAGTGTTCTTACATTTAGTAAAGTTGTTAATCCCATTTATCAAAAATGCTTTAAATTTAGGACTGGTGTGGCGCCACCTATTTTCTAGAACTATCCTGTACCTTGGCGAATGCTCTAGTATTTACTAGATATAGGGTAGTCTGGTATATAAAAGAGGGTGACAACGTGACGGAACAATAATGTGTGTGTAGGTGTGTGAGTAATTGAACTGCAGTCAGTGAGAAAGTATCGTTTGAAGTTAACGTTCGTTATAGCGTTTGTTTTAGCGT